>NC_069662.1:89580293-89883323 GCF_027244095.1 Hemicordylus capensis | reverse complement strand
AATATATGAAAATCTACATGGAAAAAAATTACATGAAAGTAATATGTGAGAATCATATATTAACTCAGGGATTCCCAGCCTTGGCTCCCCAGATGTTGGATTACAACTCCCATTATCCCCAGCCACAATGGATGGGGATGATGGGATTTGTCCAACACCTGGAGATACAAGGCTAGGAATCCCTGTATTAACCCATGGACGATGACTAAAAATGTAAAGCAGTTTCATGGGAAGCAAACAACTAATATATAGGCAGAAAAGTTCTATCCACAACTGGAAAGGAATGCTTTCAGATTACCCAAAGGTTTCCCTGATCAAGGCTGGCCCTACCAAGAGCTGCAGTTAAGGGCCCGATTGGCATGTAATTGTTCTCTGTCAAAAGAGGAGGAAAGGTTCTTGTTCCTTACGTTGCACCACATGTGTGCAGTGGTTTCCATGCCCATTGTGTTCCCATGTCCAGTGGTGTGTCATGCACCAATGACATGATGCAACAGCCCTTCTCAACAACTGATACTTGGCACTGTAATTAGGAGAAGGGCTATAGCATCCACTTTGAAACAAATTGTGTTTGTGAACAGAGGTCACAAAACAGGAAGGGAATCTCTGGCAAGGAATACAGCAATATCAAGAGAAGAAACCCTGCTCTAGAAAATTAAAACAGTCAACTACATATCGACACTCGCTGATCTCAAGGAGACCAAATAGTGTTACGGAGAACATGATAAAGCAGACATGGCTGACAGGCATTACCACAAGGACAAAGAAGCAGTGACAGGTAAGCCACATATCAGATTTTTTCTAGGAGGCTAACTCCTGAACAAAAACCATCACAGTGATTGCCAAAGCACCTGGTTTGATCTCTCATAACAGGAATAACCACCATAAGCATGGGCTGGAAGGATGAATGCGACACTTGAGAAAAATGTAAGCTGTAGCCAGCTAATGGTAGAAATGGGACCTGTACCAGCACTGTAAGGGAATCTAGGATACAATGCTGAAAAGGAATCTTATACATATTGGTTGGAGTTGCATTACATGTCTAATGGTGGAAGTTTACAATATGTACGGAATAAAATAGGCTGGGGTTAGTCATGGCTATTTCCAGCAGCTTTAGGAAGAGCTTGTGCCTCACTGAAAGTAGAAGCAAAGGAGTGTAGGCCTTGGGGAAAGAAAAAGAAAGGCCTGGAATCACTCCTCTGTGGAGTATCATCTGAAGAATGGCGTGGTTGCTTCCGGACCTTATTACAGGGTCTGCAGGAGCTGAGCTATCACTAGGCTGAATACTTGTAGACAGAATTTGTGATAGGATCTTATTCAGCAATTCACATTGGCTGAAATCACTAATGGGTGGACTCATCCTTCATTGCTGAAATTTTTATTGGGAAAGGGAGACTTTGGACAACCTTATGAGCTGGAATCATGAAACACAGTTCCTGTTGGCTGATATCAGAAGGAGGAAGCCAGCTGCTCTCTGCCTCTCTAGGCGGCATGGCTTGTTTGCCCCAGCCCCCTATGGAGGAGCACGTGACACTGGGAGCTAGCTCCCATTCGCCGGACATGCCTCAGGGGGCGGGGCCAAGGCTGGCATGCTTCCAGCATGCCTGCACCCGCCCAGTCCAACTCTCGTTGTTGCAGTTCCTGTTGGCTGACATCAGAAGGGGGAAAGGCTCTTTCCTTCCTTGTTAAAATCTGCGTTGAGAAAGTGGAGGCCTTGTGCAACCTCAAGGGTTGGAATAATACTCTGCAATTCCTATTTGGCTGAAGCTGCGAAAACATGACCAGTTGCAGGGACCTGCCACTGCTATCTGCAGGACTCCGTTTATAGCAACACATTTTTTGTACAGGATAAGGATGATAAAACACAAACAGCCTTTCTTTGATACATCTCGATTTTAGGAGTGAAGTGAGGAGTTTTGGATTGATGGGATAGTCTTATGGTTTTGTTTGCATTACTGTTTGTGTTTGTGAAACTTGAATAAATAATGTTGTTTGAGGTGTGTGAGGATGGAGAGATGACTACCCAGACATCTAAGTTAGGATTCCCATGCTTCCTTGGACAGGAGCTTGAGCCATAATAGAATAAAGGGAACAAAAGTATCACTAGACACATAAACCCAGCCCTGGCTTCCAAGGATTATGACAAGCCAAGGACAAGGCATTTTAGTCTTAAAAGACAAGAGCTCGTAGGGCCCAACTGCACATGACATTGTGTTATCTAGAGAGAAGATGAGCTTCCAAAAGGAAGAGCTTCTTTTCTATTAAATATGGCTTGCCTTCTCCTACTCTCATATGCCCTTTGCAGCAAGCTGAGGGCTCAGCAAGTCCTCTGCTGGATAACTTAGTCCAGTCATTAGCCAATCAGTGAGTAAAACTGATTGGCTAATTTTCTCCCTCCGTGTTGTTATCTTGTAGCAGGAGCTGCACAAATCTACTAAACTTTTTTGTATCTCCCCGCCAGCTCAGATTGTGCATTATTGCTGAGTGCTGCTGTGCACGTCTCTGCTTAGGAAGCAGAACTCGGCAGGCACATTAGGGCTGTGCCTGAATTTAGATTCTTTCTGTTAGTCTGAGCTGGCGTGGGTGGGGGGAATGCGAACTTGCTTACCAATATGTGCAGTTCCTGAAAGATAACAACATGGAAGGGGAAGAGAGAAGATAATCGTTCTGCTCACAGATTGGCTAATGGCTTAAATAAAGTATCCAAAAGAGGAGTTGCTGAGCTCTCAGCTTGCTGCAAAGGGTACATTGGACTAGGAGAAGGTGAGCTATATGTAAAGGAAATGAAGCCCTTCACCTTGGAAGCTCATCTCTAGATAACATATTGAATGTCATGTGTAGTTAGGCCCTTAGGTGTGTTGATAAATATACAGGGTTGTTTTTAAAAATGGAGAGATTCATAGTACAGAATAGCCAAAGCCAAATTAAGACACAAGAGCTTTCTTCTTCCCAAAGTAACTGTTTAGGAAAACATAGCAATATCTAAGATGAGATATCCAACCCCAACACAGCATACCTCCAGAGGCTGTTGCTGGTATCTGTTTTATGTTTCTTTTTAGATTCTTAGATTCTGAGCCCTTTGGGGACAGGGATCATCTTATTTATGTATTTATTTTTCTATGTAAACCATTCTTCAACCAAAGAAATTTGGTTGAAGAATGTTATATAAATATTCATAGTACTACTACTAGTAGTAGAGAAATATTGGGCAATAGTAATTTTAGCACATCCATAACCTGAAATTCTGCTATGCAAAACATCCTGACCATTCAAATCCATTATACACTACATATCCCTACATATATCTCATGCAATCCCTACATATATCTCATGCAAAATACATATAAATCTCATGGCATGTGAACTACTAAATAGGCCAACCATTTGAGAGTTAACTGAAGTTATACTGCATGATTAAATGATTTTCAGGTTTAATCCTCTCAGATTAGAAAATGATTTATTTCAGAAGAAGTGACTGTTCTAACAAAAGTGATGACATTGTCCAAATTACCGTCTACCCGGATATACAGAGGCGTCTCCATCGTTGCAGTCTTTGCCTCTCCAATCGTACCCTCTCAAGGTCTAACCAGTAAGAGAAGCACAGATAGAATGTTCATTGTTATTTTCCCCCTTCTAGTTTCAAGCATCTAAAATAAGGATCTAGCTCGAGAAGAAAAAGGTCTAGTAAATCAACATTGCCCTCCCAACTGTCTTTAGAAAAAGGACACACTGCTCATTTTAATGCAGAAATAAGACACAGTGGCAATTTTAATATTTTTTCAGATAACTTTGCTTCACATTTTATTAATAATTCAATAAACATGACACTCTCTGGCAGAGCAATTTGCTTCTCCAGGCAATGTAACTTCATGGCCAAATCTCCAGAAACAATATAAAGGAATTATTATTTTTCCTCACTATAAAAGGAAAAGCATTTTAAAAAGAGAGGCGGGTGGGAGGGAGTCCTGCATGAGCTTTTCATGAAGGACAAGGTTTTGTAGAACTAGATCACAGGATTTTACTTACCGGAAAAATACTAAATTTATCTCCATCAAAGTCTTCATAAGGTAAATGCCTTTTTATAAAACTGGAAGAAAACACAAACACAAAAGGGATTTTTTAAAAAAGTGTTAGAAAAAGTTAAGCTCCTGTCCAGTTAGTGCTTCTAGACAATTTCCAGCTCTGTGCTTAAGTTCAGATACTTGTACTGCCAGCCATTTGTACGATAAATGAAAATAACTCAAAACCAATTTCAATTCATTGGCCCAGGAGCCCATAATCAAGACATATCTGTTCATTGTGAGAATTGCCCCCTTTACATAAACCTGGGGTTATTTGGTTGCGAATTTATATGCACACAAGCCTAATTTACACACGTACATTTGAGCTTATTATGGCCGCATTTCCACGTAACCCGGAACTGCTGATGAATGGGCCAGAGATTCCACAGACTATGTCCAAATACGGGAAAATACAGATTGGTGCAACGATGAAACAAACAGTTCCGATTTGGAACTCCAGTCTGAATCCTCGGGTTGTAGTGAGTTTTGCTGCCACAACCCAAGGTTGGACACAGCTTGTGGTACACTGAACTGTGGAACCGCAGGCTGCGTCCCCTGGAACCAAGTTGGGGGAGGAAACTCCACCCTAAACTCCAACATGTTTGGCTGTGCAGGCTGTGCTTCAGTCAAGAAGGAAGCTCACACGGCCATCTCCTTCTCTTCTCTGCAGTCTTGCTGACTGCAGAGGGGACACTCTCCATTATGTCCGAATTAGGAGGGGAGAGCCATGTGTGTGCGCAGTTCCGCAGTTACATGCGAATGCAGCCTTAGTCAACTACAGTGGCATCCAAGTTGATCTAGATAGATACTTGGAAGGCAGATCCCTGGGATACTGTATCACAAAGTATATGATGTATATTACTTGAAACAAACACTAAAATATCTCTTTAAAACATATTTTTGTTTCTGGTTTTTGTCTGTTAGCTTTCCTCGTGACTCTGTTAATATCAAGAGTAAAAGCTATAACCACTACAGTTTAACAAATGCTATATTGTTTATAGCTTTTATTCTTGATGTTAACAGAGGTTGACATCCAGACTAAGTTACTCAATAGTGCTACTCAGGAGGTACTTCAAAGGACTACTTAATAGGATTTCCATTGCGCAATTTAGTCAGGGTGTCAGCCACAGCCTTTTAAAAAGATGGAACGAATCTGTAACATCATGTTCTCTCATCGAGATCCAAAAGTCCATCCCTGCTTTGGTGTATGGTTGCCTCCCATCTGTTGAGTAGGTTAGCCCACCTCTATTGTATGATACCTGAACCTGTATGGGAGGAATATTACCAAATGCTGTACAAGAGAGATGAAATAGCTGTTGCAAGCATAGATCTGGATGCAGGTCAGTTGCCAGAATGGCCATCAGTGGCTTGAAATGAAATAGAATCCTTGGCGAGGCAGCTTAAACCTGGCAAAGCCCCTGACATTGATTACATATCTGTGGAAGTAATCAGCAAAAATCTGGCATGGTGGGCCCCAGTCCTGGCCTCTCACTTTTCTTTTATAGATAGGACTGCATGTGTCCCTAAGGACTGGGGAGTGGCAATAATAATCCCAATCTATAAAAGGGGTGCAAGGAAGCTACCAGAAAATCACTGGCCTATTAGTCTTCTCGGTATAGTGAGCAAGATGTATGCTAGGAACTTATATGAGCATTTACTGGAGCAGGTAGATTCTGAAAACATCCTGGCTGAGGAGCAAACTGGCTTCCACACAGGCCGTTCTGTTATGGACCCTGCTTTAATACTACAGCATCTAGTAGAAAAATATACTTCCAAGTCCAACTCTGCTCTTTATGCAGGATTTGTTGACTTTAGATCTGTTTTTGATCTGATCCCCAGAGAGAAACTATGGTGTTAGCTATTGAGATCATCAGTAGACCTCCGTTTACTTCTTTTGATGTTCAAATTATATAAAAACACTTGTGTAAGGGTGCGTTGCAGCACTCAGGGACACCTCACCAAGGGAATACCAACATTCAGGGGAGTCACAGGGATGTATTTTGGTTCTGCTGCTATTTTACTTTTATATTAACTCTTTTGTCTCCCATTTATATAACCTAGACCATCATCCACCAAAATTAGCAGACAGACATCTTGCTATATTTCTATATGCAGATGATGCTGTCATTCTCTTGCAAACTCCGATAGGTCGAAGAAGAGCTGTGCACTCTCTTGCTACCTATTGTGAAGAACTTTTACAAATTAATTATAACAAAACTAAGATCCTGGTGTTTGCAAAGAGAGAGAAGATTTGGAACTGGTCACTAAATGGGCACAGTTAGAACAAGTTAAGTATTTCAAATACCTTGGTGTAATATTCCAGTCCTCAGCCTGAAGGGGTGCACACAGAGAATATGTAAGGCAGAATGCACACAAGAGTGCACAATCAATTCAATCTTTCCATCGCTCCAGGGGTGCCCAATTTATCCCTTCCATAATAAAATTCTTTTCAGCTAAAGTATGAACACAGCTCCTATATGGAGCTCAACTTGGCATGTACTCTAACTTCTGTAAGGTAGAGGCCATACAAACTAAGATCCTTAGGAACATTTTTCAGGTTCCCCGGTGTGTGCCCATTGCTGTCTTTCATCTGGAAGCAGGAATGCTTAAAGTAGAGGCCAGAACATGAATTAATATCTTTGAATTCTGGCTGAAGTTGGTTTTCTACCCTGCAGGTCTAGCTCCACTTGTGCTAAAGGATATCTATCACTCCAGGTGGAAAAGAGAAATGGACGAAAGGCTGCATCATTATGGTTTCTCCCATTTTGCACTGATAACTCTGGGGTATGAAAATGCCAGGGACGGGTCAAACTCAGACAAAGAATATATGATATGGAGCATCAAATTGATCAGGGCTCTATACCTATTGGTGTCAATTTGGGCAACCAATTTCTGAGTTTCAGCCCTGCCAGATACCTAAACCAGATAACTGTGCCAAAATACCATAGAGCTCTGACACAGGCACGATGCAATGCCTTGCAAACAGCAGTCCTGGAAGGGTGATATCAAAAAATCCCTTACAAAGTATGTACTTGTCTCTGCAAATTGGGAGATATTGAAAAAAATGGCTCATGTGCTCCTTTATTGTCAATTTTACCAAGGTATAGAGCGTACACATATACCTCCTTTTATTAGCTGCCATCCAGGTTGTACAGATTCTTTTTCTCTTGATTATCTTTTAACTGACCAGAATATCTGAGATCTTATAATGTGGCTAAGTTCTGTTTAATAGGCAGTAAAATTCACCAGGAGTTAATTAAGAATCATTGTTAACTGGCCTTTATGCTTAACTATGTGCTTAACTACTGTATCATAACCCTTATGTAGGTTTTGTAGGGTTTTTTTGGTTGGGCTTCTGTTTGTAAACTCTGCTGGTCTGTGACCGTAATAAAGGAATTGATTGATTATGTTCTAAGGAATGTTAGAATAAACACTTTCTATCAGCACAACTTTCTTTCTTTCTTTGCTACACCACAATCATTGCATCCATCCTTGATAAATGGCTCCATCAGTGCTGGTGTTAGCATTTTTGATATGCTTGGAGACACACACACACAAATATTGCACAAATCTTGCAAGACTGTTACAATGGCATTCTCAAGAAGCACTCAATTATAAACAGGGAAGAAGCAGCCATTAAATAATTTCAAGTCTTTTGGATTCTTAGAAGAGATGGTGAAACTGGGTCACAAAGCCAACTCTGGCTACATGATTCCAAATCACACTAACACCAGAATATGGAGAACAAATGGCAATATAGTTGCATACATTTCCATTTGTACTTGTTCTAAGGCTCTTACAGACTGGCAGTGTCTTCCCATGGTACCAATATCCCTTTTCCCAGATAGCAGGGGACAGAACTACTTTGTTGTTGGTGGAGTACTGTACTGCTCAGTGCCATTAATTTAACACAATCTTTGGATATATAGGCTGGGATGCTAGAAATTGACTTTGCAGCCAGACCCAAGGAGACATGGACATGAGATTATTTGGTGAAATTGGCCACATTTATTGATACATAGTTCTTTACATGCCAACATGGCACCCAGCTGGGATTGGTGATCCACCCACCACAGTGCAGTTCCTAGAAGGCTGGCCGTGAGTTTGGCCACCTTGGCCTAGATGACTATGGCATTAGCACCTTGGCTCCAGGCGGTTCCCTTGCTCCAACACAGGCTCCGCTCTTCCTAGCCGACCTAAGGTCAGGTCTCTGTTACTGATGACACCCCTCCGATGCTGCCAAGCCATACGGAAGGATGTCGCTTTGCAGAGAAGAGGGGTTGTGCAGCATCCCTGATCTGTCAAGCCTCAAAGGATCCACTCCTCCTCCTTGATGCCAAATGCTTACCTAAGGTGCATCACCGAGTTTAAGCTGTTGCTTCCCTCTGCACTGTACCTGCCAAAATGTGACCAGAAAATTATGGCACTAACTGACTACCCAGACTACAGATATAGACCGGGGCAGGCAAAAAAAGGCGCACACAGCCGGCCAATTAGGTGTGAACCTAAAAAATTCCTGCCTGGTCCCACACGGCGACCAGCTATGCCCAGCCTATATCTGAGGGATGGGAGGTGGGTTGCCTTCGAGAGACAGACTGATTTGGCTACACCACTTGTTGTTTTGGCCCCACCCCGGGAGCACCAGGGGAGCCAGTCAGAAGGGCTCCCCGGTGTCACATGCTCCTTTGAAGGGGGCTGGGGCAAACAAGCCACACTGCCCAGTAGGGCTGGCGAGAAGCTAGCATCCAGCAACTAATACAACAAACAGAAGAAACATCTCAAGTACACAAAATGGCACAGCCAGGCAGGGTAGAAGCCAATGATGGAAACCATCCAATCATAGGCCAATGATACTCAAGGAACCACCATCTCTAGAGCAAAACACAAGAATTACTTGCGCTGGCAAACTGGATTGGAGCCAAACACATTTAAGTCCATAATCCTAAAACCAATGGGTCATTTATCAATAATCATGGTCAGAATCAAGATGTTAATTCTAATTTCAAAGGGAAGCATTTGCTCACATCCCTCCCACTGAAATAAATGAGCTTAAAAGTATTTAACCTTGGTTTGGATAATGCCATACCATTTAAGAGGGACTAATTAACCTACATAGAGGGGAAAGCACACAGATCATGAGTTTTAAAAAGAAAGCAGTGACCTGAGCAATGAACTCAATAACCTTGAATACAGTCCAACAAGTGAAGCAGAACCTGAAAAGGTAACAGTTTAATGTCCTGTCATAAATTAATGACACCCAAGCAGATGGCTGAGGGGAAATCCTAGCAAGTTATTTGAATAATCATAATTCTATCAGAATGCAGTGTGTAGAAGAAACATTATATATATAGTTACAGTATATGTTCTGATTCTTTGACACACTGCATTGTGATACAAGTGATTTCGTTGAGAGAGATGCAATGGAAGCCAGGGAACTGGCCAATGATACATGTGCTTCCTTGCCAGTCCACCCATACTTGGCTTGGAGTGCAGGTGGGCTGCAAGCATCTGCCCTCTGAATTCTTCAAGGTAAGGTGGGGGCATGTCCTGCCATCGGGCTGCCTAGCAGCACTGCGAACCAAGTGCATATGGAGGGGGCGACCATATTGTTCCACCATATTGCGTAGTGACCAGGTGAACTACATTTCCCTCTTCACATTTGGTCTGAAACAGCACCTTGGTCCAAACATAACTGACTGAAGGAAACATAGGGAGCTGCCTTATACCAAGTCAGAATATTGACCCATCTACCTCAGTATTGTCTACACAGACTGGCAGTGGAGTCTCCAAGGTTGCAGGCAGGAGTCTCTCTCAGCCCTATCTTGAGGTAGTGATGTGCACGGACCAGACCGGAGGCCATTCTACAGGCCTCCGGACCGGTCCGATCTTCTGGCGGTTTGAGGTTCGACTGCTGGGGTGGGGGTTCCTTTAAGGGTGGTGGGAGGGTGTACTTACCCCTCCCGCCACTTTACCCTCACCGGCGTGTGTTTTTTTGCCAAGCATCTGGGGCGGCAGGATACCTCCCTGCCGCCCTTTCCCCCTCTCAGCTGCAAAAGGCTGGGGAAAAAGCACAGCCGGTGAGGGAAAAAGCGCCGGTGGGGGAAAAGCTGGCGGGGGGGAAGCGGCGGGAGGGGTAAGTACACCCTCCCCAGCCCTTAAAGGAACCCCCACCCCAGTGCTGGACCACAGCTCCACAGATCCGTGCACATCCATATCTTGGAGGTGCCAGGGAGGGAACTTGGAATGTTCTGCAGGCAAGCATGCAGGTGATCTTCCCAGAGTGCCCCATCCACCGAGGGGACTATCTTACAGTACTCACAGATGTAGTCTCCCATGTGGTTTGCATTCAAATGCAAACCAGGGTGGATCCTACGTAGCAAAGGGGACAATTCATGCTTGCTACCACAAGACTAGCTTTTTTCCCATAGGCACAGAAGTTCCAGTTTTTGTGGCCGTGGGAATTTCTGCTGGGAATTTCTGCAGCCCTCAGGAACGTATTTTTGGGAGACACAGTGGGCTTCAAAGGGAAGAGGAAATAGTTGAAAATCATCCCTGCCTCCTTGCACAGCATTAGTCTGGATGTCCATCTACAACAGTGATTCTCAAACTTGGGTCCTCAGGTGTTATTGGACTTCAACTCCCATAATCCCCAACCAAAGGCCACTGAGGCTGGGGATTATGGGAGTTGAAGTCCAATAACACCTGAGGACCCAAGTTTGATAATCCCTGATCTACAACTTCTGCAGTAAACTAAAGTAAACCTTCTGCAGTAAACTAAAGATATATTTACATTAGGGGAAAGCAGAGAGTGCTTTAATCATACATACGATTTAATTTTCGCACACAGCTTCTTCAGAAGAGGAAGTGAACATATGCCTGGTAACCTATCCATGTTTTTCTAGAAACAGAAGAAAGATTAACAACAATGTTATATTGTATATCAGTTTCCCAAATCTTTAAAACACCTTGATAATGGGTGTAATAAAGACCAGAAATTTCAGCTTGACAAAAAAATTTGCTCATAGACCTCAAAACGCCATTAATTTGTCAATTCATAAAGAAGAGAAAAATATGTTTGGGCAGAAAACGCTTTCATTGAACTTCTTTGGTTTTTTTGTTATTTTTAAAAAATGATTTAGTAAACCATATGGATTTAGTGTGCATATGAAAAAAATAATTTTTATCTGAAAATTCCTTACCTGTCTATAAAAAGCATCAACTACTTTCACAATATGAGGATGTGTGTGTGTGTGTGTGTGTGTGTGTGTGTGTACAAGCGTGCGCGCATCATTAATCTTGCTGCACTGAACATCAGTAATTTGGAAATGCATCTCAAGATTAATTCTGGTGACCAAGTTTTTCTGATTGTTTCAGTGCCAAATTACCTGTGAAGCCAGCACTGATGGGCTTAACTTTTCTTTCAAAATAGCAGCTGCAGGGGGCTTAATCCAGACTATAGTAGGGGGTCTTTGCCTCCTCCCTGGAGCTGGATCAGCTATTTGACAAGGAAAAAAGCTCCCATTGCACTAATGGTGAAAGCAAAAAGTTAAGGTCCCCTTGCCACAGTCCCATATACGCATACATGAAAGAAACAGAGGCATCTTATCTGGCTTACATATTCGTTTTCCATTCTCTTTTCAATGCAATAAGCTGCCTTAAGTATGCTGGTAGGTAACACATACAGGTGGCCCTCGTTATTCACGGGGGTTCTCACCTATAGGAGCGGATACAGAAACCGTGAATAATGAAACCTTAGCACAATGGAAATCCAGGGGTTAGGTTCCTACACACAAAAAAGGGCTAAAAACCAGGGAGGAGAAATAAAATACTGTACTTTGCTCCCCAGGTCTCCAACAATGCCCCCCTTCCCAATTCCTCTGATTTTTTCATGAAAAATCTCAGGGTTTTTTTTTTTTAAGAGCCACAATATGGCTCTGCACTGTTAAATGGCAGTGAGAAATGACACTGGGAATTATTTCTGGGTTATTTCCACAAATAGGTGGATTTTGCCTATTTTTTAGACGATGGATAAAGAAACTGGGTCTCTAAGACCCATCCACAGGTATGCGAAACCACAGATAATGAGGGCCACCTGTAATTCATTTGCTAGCAAATTTCCCCTATTATGCTTAAATCTTTTTGAGACATGCGCAGTGACCAAAAGATTACCAAATTTCCAAAAGTGTGTATGCATGTTTTTTTTAAGGAGTTTGCAAAATATTGATTGATTGATTGATTGATTGTTAAATTTATATACCGCCTTTCATTCAAACAATCCCAAGGCGGTTTACAGCAAAATTTAAAAACAAGATTGTAAAAAAGATACAATTAAAATATTAAGCTAAAAATATAAAACAAATCTGATTAAAAATGTAAAACAAAAGCATAAAAGCAATACAGAGTACAGAGAGCAGCAGCAGAGACAATCAAATAAAAGCCTGGGCAAAAAGCCAACATTTTACACTCTTTCTAAAACCTGTGTTGGAGACCAAGGAGCAAATAGTAACCAGGAGAGCATTCCAGAGTCTGGGTGTAGCTACAGAGAAGGCCCTGTCCTGCGTGCATGACAACTGAGCCTCCCTCATTGTCGGCACCCAGAGCTAAGCCCCTGCAGATGACCTCGTCAAGCGGGCAGCAACCCTTGGGAGCAGGCGGTCCCTCAGGTATCCCGGGCCCAAACTGTTAAGGGCTTTAAAGGTCAAAACCAGCACCTTGAATTGGACCTGGAAACAAACTGGTAGCCAGTGCAGCTCTTTCAAAATGGGTGTGATGTGCTCCCACTGGGCAGCTCCAGATAAAACCCTAGCTGCCGCATTTTGCACTAGCTGCAGTTTCTGGATATTCTTCAAGGGCAGCCCCATGTAGAGTGCATTACAGTAATCCAGCCATGACGTGGCTAAGACACAGGTAACTGTGGCCAGATCTGCCTTCTCGAGAAAGGGACGCTGGCACACTAGCCGAAGCTGTGCAAAGGCACCCCTGGCCACCGCCTCCACCTAAGCTTCCAAAAGCAGAGCCGGGTCCAGTAGTACCCACAAGCCTCGTACTTGCTTATATCTGGAACAGATATATAATGGAACTGCCCATGAAAATCTAAACCAAAGAAAGAATTTAAAAAGCCCTCTGGGTGCTACAGACTGTTGGCACCCTAAATGTCGATGAGCTCTCAGCTTTTCAGCTTCAGACTGAATTGTGACATTCTGACTGCAAAAATCATTTGAGGTTAACACAGCTCAGATAAGAAGGCAAGCCAATCTGAAAAGTGGGAGGGGAGAGGAGAAACTCCTACTTTGAATAAACAAAAAGCACTGAATTTCTTCCACTCACGGACATATTTATGTCTAAATTTATCTGAGAGTAGCATTGTAAAAGTCTCTCCCTTCCCGTTCTGGTTTTTCATTTTAATGTAGCTTCAGTCTGAAGTTGAATTAACTTCAAACGCTTCACATTTTCAACACACTCCTGCTAGTGTCAGCCATACCAACTGAACTGATGGCTCCACCAACTGGACAGAAGACATGCCTGGTGCTTCTATGAAGGTATGGTGCAGCACCTCTCTTTTTGTGGCCAATATGTACAGGATAGGCACAATATATTTATCACATATGTACTGTACTCTTCTTCCATGTTGATCAGGGCAGCTTATGTGGGGAACCAGCCCAAGCCCACCTAGTTGTGATCTGAACTGAGCAAAGATTTTTATCCAGCTTTTTCTAGCTGAGGTTCAACGCTCAGTTCACTATACTACATGGGCCTTGCAGGAAGCTTCTATATGGCCTGAAGAAATGAGAAAGGGTAAGCACAGTGGGACTACAGCCCCATCTTCACTTGCTTGAAGAGCAAAGTGTGTGCCATGAGAGAAGATGATACCAAATTAGACATCATTCAAGGGCGTAGCAAGGTTGTAGCGGGCCCAGAGATAAGATTTTAAAATGGCCCCCCCACCACTGAAGCTCAGTTCATGAAGTAAAGAAATCTTAAATGAGGTTGAATAGTGGTGACAAAAAGCATATATAACACCTATGTGCCACAATAGAACATCATCCTTAATTATTTTTTTAAAGGTTTTGTAAAAGACATGTTGTTCTGGTAGCTCCAGGTCTTAACACTCACATCAGTTTCGGAGGATGAATACAACTGAATGAAGCCTGGGCGGGTGCGTGGCTGGGGGAGTCAGTCATGCGACTTACCTATAGGGTGGGCCCAAGGCAGTCGGCCCCCAGACAACTGTCTCCCCTTGCCCCATTATAGTTATGCCTCCTACAGATGTTATGTGGCAACAGAAAGCAACATTCAAGAAAGCTAAACAATAGCCTCCCAGTGAACCTCAGGAAGCAACAGCACTCCTGAATGTTGCTCAGTCACTACATTCCATCCACTTAGGAGCTCTGCTAAGTGACCCCCTGTCTCAGGGGTGACCAGTTTGAGGCTCTGTTGTAGGATTACAATTCCCAGCACCCCCAGCTGCCATAAATTGCAGTTGGGGATGATGCCAGTTGGGGATGATCCAACAACAACTGGAGAGAGCCTCAGGTTGGCAATGGCTGCTCTATATAGGCCTTAATTTTAGGTGTTCTTATAATCACAGCTGCCATGGAATAATTATTAATACAACAGAATAAACGCGTAATCCACTGTATTTGTGCTGTGTCCCTCTCCAAGTAATTTGTGGGAAAAGAACAGGCAATTATTCTGAGGATGTTTAACAGAAAAGTGAAAGCTCACGTTTCTTCTGCTGCTTCTACACCTGAGCTGAAAATGCTTATTTACAGTTTATCGTTCATGGTCTTGGCACCACGGCTTGGCATTAACCTAGAGGCTAATTAGAAATCTCAGTTTTTACCACTGTGACCAGCTTCACAGCAAGGATTTTGGAAGAAACAATATCATAATTCCTTTGCAAACAGTAAAAACGTTTGCACTGCTATCAAATACCCAGAGAAAATGGGAAGTAAACAGATACAGCTCAGCTGCAACATAAAACCAAAGCCAGGAAAATGTTATTTTTCCTTTGCAGCTACATAAAATGAGACGAACAAGTTTGAACTTCAAACAGTGCCTTTCAATGCAATGTTTTGTACTTATAACCTTGTTTTTAAAGGGCCAGATGAGTGCTTATATGTGGAAATATTACAGAGAAATTTGTTATCTATGGGCAGCATCCAGACTAAGGGAAGCTCCACACGATCTCTGCCAGCACCGGAAGCTGGAAACTTCTGGTTCCCGGTGAGTAGGTGCTCCTGGGTGGGTGTGTCATGTGAACCCACCCACCTGAGATTTTATTAACTTTCTCTGCCCAGTTTCAACCCTTGGTTCCAAGTGGGTGGAGAGAGTTGATAGAATCTCAGGCAGACAGATAGGGATCTGCCCGTTGGCTGCTTTGCATGACACGCCCTCCAGGAGCATGTGTTTGCTGGGAACCAGACTTGGCGGTGATTGTGTGAAGCTGCCCTAAGTTAGCCATGACCAATTATTACTGAAAGCAAAGATACTTACGTTAGTCATGACCAACTTGTGTCACTGATTTCAATGGTGCTTAGACCTGACTAGGAACATAGGAAGCTGCCATATACTGAGTCAGACCATTGGTCTATCTCGCTCAGTATTGGCAGTGGCTTCTCCAAGGTTGCAGGCAGGAGTCTCTCTCAGCCCTATCTTGGAGAAGCCAGGGAGGGAACTTGGAACCTAGATGCTCTTCCCAGAGTGGCTCCATCCCCTAAGGGGAATATTTTACAGTGCTTGCACAGCAAGTCTCCCATTCATATGCAACCAGGGTAGACCCTGCTTAGCTAAGGGGACAAGTCATGCTTGCTACCACAAGACCAGCTCTCCTCTCCTAACTAGCTAACCAACTAACTGCATCCAACTAACTAGTCTGGATGCAGTCTCATATTTTTCTCATAGTTCAATCCATGAACAACTGGGCAAGAACCTAGGATTATACTCATGGATAAGTCCAGAGAAAGTTATAATTCCCCGAAAGCATCTGCTTGGATGTGCTCATGAATTGTTATGTCTTTGTGCCAAAGACAAAATACAGGTGAAACTCGGAAAATTAGAATATCATGCAAAAGTCCATTAATTTCAGTAATGCAAATTAAAAGGTGAAACTGATATATGAGACAGACGCATTACATGCAAAGCGAAATAAGTCAAGACTTAATTTGTTATAATTGTGATGATCATGGCGTACAGCTCATGAAAACCCCAAATCCACAATCTCAGAAAATTAGAATATTACATGGAACCAAGAAGACAAGGATTGAAGAATAGAACAATATTGGACCTCTGAAAAGTATAAGCATGCATATGTATTCAGTACTTGGTTTGGGCCCCTTTTGCAGCAATTACTGCCTCAATGCGGCATGGCATGGATGCTATCAGCCTGTGGCACTGATGAGGTATTATGGAAGACCAGGATGCTTCATTAGCGGCCTTCAGCAATTCTGCATTGTTTGGTCTCATGTCTCTCATCCTTCTCTTGGCAATGCCCCATAGATTCTCTATGGGGTCAGGTCAGGCGAGTTTGCTGGCCAATGAAGCACAGTACACTGTATACTTTTCAGAGGTCCGATATTGTTCTATTCTTCAATCCTTGTCTTCTTGGTTCCATGTAATATTCTAATTTTCTGAGATTGTGGATTTGGGGTTTTCATGAGCTGTACGCCATGATCATCACAATTATAACAAATTAAGGCTTGACTTATCTCGCTTTGCATGTAATGCATCTGTCTCATATATCAGTTTCACCTTTTAATTTGCATTACTGAAATTAATGGACTTTTGCATGATATTCTAATTTTCCGAGTTTCACCTGTATTAAACTGTCCAGTTCTTCATTCAACATAAGACTTTAAAAAGGGAGCAGATCTTCTCCTAAGGAACAGGAATATTTGGGATTTAATGTTTTGATGCACTGTTATCCTGGAAAGAACTATTCTACATTATTATATTCCACTTGCTGCTTTCCTTCTTATCCTCCTTTATTCAATACTAGGATCCTTGTTAAGAATAAAGTACCTCTAATTGACAATGTATACCCATTTTTCAGCAAAACAACACCGTCACATTCTTTTTGTTTTGTTTTGTTTGATATATATTCTCTCTCTCTAGCTTTTTGTTTGATATATATTTGATATATATTCCCTCTAGTCCCCATTTCCATCTATATTTGCTGTTATTCTTTTTCTCCCTAATGGTTGCCTTTTTATTCATGCAGCAATTAAAAAAGCTTTCATAATATATAATATTCATTCAAGAACATTATTTAACATTTTATAGTCGTCTATGTTCAGAATGAAAAAATTCTGATTAACTGCAATCATGATGAAAAATATTCTTTGAGACACTTACCAGGATCTGAGTTGTAGCTACTCTTTCTGATTTCTTTATAGCTTCATTCCACTCTACCTAGAATAGTAAAAGAAAGTATTTCACAGTCCAGCATATTATTTCTTTTCTCATCCCCACCTTCAAATAACTTCTCCATTTCTGGACTTATCTGTGACAGGGAAATCAAGAATGTGTCTAAGTCTCATCAATTATCTCTTTCTAGATTCACCATCAATTATCTGATCACATTTCATGGCATTCCAATTGTAGGAGTTCATTTATTTAGCTATAAGGCCTCATTTATTTTCTTGGAAGCAATATAAATCTGTTTAAGGCTTAAGATTCATACCCCAAGTACACTTTGCTATTCACAGCAAGCAAGCAAATTTCTGTTCACATTTTAGAATTTATGCTTATAGGAGTTTTGCAAGCATGCCCAGTGGAAGAGAATTTCTATACTCTAATGAACTTGAGGTCCAATTCAGGCGAGAGACAATTTTCAAGAGAGTTGGATGTGTCTCTCTTTGACATAAAAGCCACAGTCCAAAGATTTGCTTTAGGCATGCCCAAGGCCTTGGGCATCCCAGTTGGATTTTGACTTTTTCTTTTTGAACAGCAGACAAACTGCTCTGTAATGTCTCCCCAGTTTCAAAAGAGGGTTGTCTTGTTAGAGAAACAGAAGCCCAAATCCTCTTTGGTTCTGCAAAATTAGTTGCCCGATTCTTCAGATCCTGGCCAAGAAGTGTTATGGGTACACCAAGTTTTCCTTCTTTAAATAAACCCTACCCATGCTCTAAGAATTCATCTCATTCATCAGACTACCCCCAAGGCAAATTTCATATATTATTTGGATGTGGAGGATGAAGAAAGAATGTGTTATGATTTAAGTTCTTGTTGGTAGTAGCCACCTTTTCAAAGGTACTTCTTCCCTGGACAGGTTGTGGTGGGTAGACGGGAGTCAATAGTGGAATTTGGTGGGAAATGGTGGAGTAGCAAGTTCTGATCAATAGCATCAAACACATTTTTGTTGGCCCAGCTCTGCAGTTTATCTTCTAAGACCCTAATTTTAGCTACCAAAATACAATTTGATTAATTAAACCACCAAAATAATCATTTGTGGGCAATATTATTTTTGCATGGCTAAAGTACTCCTCAAAAAAGGAATGTGCATGAGAGGATTTCACAACCTCCAGACGCAGAAAGAGCTTATGTATTCCTCCCAGGGGTGTAGCTATAATTGAGCCGATGGATTCAACAAACCCAGGTCCCCCAGCTCCTGAGAGCCCCCTCCCCGCTCCACCCCTCCTTATTTTCTTCATTATCTCCCTCATTCCGAGGGGCCGCTGGGGAAAGGGGTGAACACGGGCCCTCTCTCCCCTAGCTACCCCCCCATCCACCCCCAGCACAGTACCTCCACTGACTGTTGCTGGTGTCATGTTTCTTTTAGATTGTGAGCCCTTTGGGGACAGGGACCCATCTTATTTATTTATTATTTCTCTGTGTAAATTGCCCTGAGCCATTTTTGGAATGGCAGTATAGAAATTGAATTATTATTATTATTATTATTATTGATAATAATGGTTTTTTACAAATATCACACCAGTCATCTTAAAACAGGAAGTGTGACTCACTCAGTCTTCCTCTCCCCCTCCATGGAAGTAATATGTGAAGCTGCTCTAAAGCAAAAGAGCATGTGAAGTGTTGGTGAAGCAGTTAATATCTGTCCTGTCACTAATGATCTGGACAGCAGTAGTTGCATCTGTCTCAAACTGAAAAATGACATTAAAGCACAGATTACATGGCAGACCAGCTGGACTCAACTGGAACCATCAAGGGGGCTAATTTCTAATGTGAGTACATTTCTAGGTTCTTGTCAATAGCTTCACTGGTCTGTATCAACTACCGTAGGCTGAATCCAGAGAGATCTTGAAACCACATTGTGAATCAAAGACTTACACTCAGCCATTTTGTCCCACATTCTTGCTCATGCATTTCCCACTCCTGTGTGGCAGCAAGTGTCTGCAAACCCAGTTCACTTTACTCTTCTAAGTGCTCACCGAGGCCTTAACTTTGTGTTAATTGTGGAAAGGCAAATGCCAATCTCATAGTAAAAGGACAGCACATGCAACTATATAAAAGAACTAGATGACCCTTTAAAGCATTATATCATTATTAAATCATCATTAAATCATTATTATAATGATTATACCATACTTTTCATGGGGAGGGTGACAAAAGGGTTGCTACATTTTTCTCTGAAAGAGGCTGCATGACAGGCAGAAATCCAATAACTACAGCTTCCCCCCTCAAAACATCAGAATACCCACATGCTGGAAAGAAAGAAAAACAACGCCTCTAGGATTGCTGCAGATTTAAATGCAAGAAACATGACATGCAATACAACTAGTATAATTATTTGATTAAAAGTGATTGTTTATATCATAGTTCTATAGCCTACGTGTATAACCAAAGGACATATTGATGTTGATAAGGGGAATTGCTCCCACTTCAAGGATTGTCAAGCAAACCTAATAGAATGATTTACTTCTGGTTAAATAAGTGTGTCTCTGTGTGTGTGTGTGTGTGTGTGTGTGTGTGTGTGTGTGTGTGTTTGAAAGAGTGCATGAGTAAGCAACATACCAGCGCCCCCGCAAAACCATGGTGAAATGTTGGGAAGAAATGCCCAAAACAACCAGAGAAAACTGGATAAAATGCCGGAGACAGCAGAAAAGGAGTTGCTTGGAAAACAAGGACTAAGGTCGATCCTGGGATCAGACGGATGTAAACACAGAACATCAAACAGCTTCAAAAGAAAGCAACCCTTTTTAGTCAGGCATCAACAGATGTTTTCTCGGAGAAGCATCGAAGACTGTGGGGCCCACAGCTTCTTCCAACACCCCGTTTTAAAGACTGATCACCTTTTAAATGGGACTGGTGAGTATGTATGTATGTTTGTGTGAGTGAATGGACTATAGTTTAGCTAATGTTTAGGATGTAACAATAAACTGATGAACTAAATCTAGCTGGTGTCCGGGATCTGCTTTCTTCTGGGGACCTGTACTAGCCTCTCCGAAGCAATGCTCCTAATGACAGGTGACCCCCTTAAATATTGGTCACACACAAAGGAAGTTTTTTGACTTACTGCATTACTGTTTGGGCTCCTTAAACAGCATATATTTGCATTCTCAGTAATCACTGTCAACATTAGTTTCTAGGGATAATATTTGGCTTGTTATTGTAAGTGATTTAGACACCCATCAAAACAAATTAATTAACTGGGAAGTATTTGGGTCAAGAGGGGAAATAGAGCCTGACATAAAATAATGGCAGCAGAGAAATCTTTCAAATTGAGTGTGTTTGCTTTTGGGGGGTAAAACTTAACATGTAGCTGGTTTTTATTGTTTACTAACTCTGCCATCTTCTTTGATGGTATGTATATAATTTTTAAAACTATTAAGTCCCCTTGTTTTGCAAAAAAGAGACTATGGGTCCTCCTTGGAACCTCTAGCATGCTAGTCTCGTTCAAGGAAAGCAAGTATTATATTATGTGGCACTGTGAGCCTATTCTTACAAGCAGCCCAAACCGGGCTAAGTCTTGGCTGATTGCAAGAACCGCCAGCAGCCACGTGGCTTCCGGTGGCAAACCTGCCTGTGCAGCCCCCCTCTTAAATGAGGTTAAGGGAGCACTCGCTCCCTTAACCCCATTTCCCTGCTCGTGTGCAGCACCCGCTTCTTTTAGCAGGCGCTGCTGGGATACCCATAATGCACTGTGTATTATGGAAGTTCCAAAGGCTGGGACAATGTGTTTCAACCCCTGACCCTCCGCGTTGCTGGGGGCTGCCAGCCATTGTCTGGGCAGGCAATCCACCCACCCAGGGAGAAACGCAGGATCGTCTATGGGGAGGTAAGTGTTAGCAGCCTTCCTCCCTGCATCCCTAATCCTCCACATGGGCAGATGGGCTGGCAGGGGGCACACTCCGAAAGCTACTCACTGGCAGTCACCAAGGAAAGCACTTTCCTCCACACAGCAACCTCCCTTGATAGTGGCCTGTCACTCCCATGAGGGAGCGACTGGTGGGAGAAGGGGATATTTTGCCGTCAGGCATCATGACTGAATTTGCTTGGCAATTCTTTCCCCTCCCCTCTTATGGTTCTTCTCATGAGATGAAAAGAGGTTCCTCCATGGTCTCTCACTCTCATTACTGAGCAGTGCACCCCAGGTCGGGTGCCCCTAACTTCACAGCAGAAGCGCACTTCCCACTTACTGGAACACTACTAACCTCGGTGACAGGCCCTGCTCATAAGTAAGCCTAGGGAGTGCAAACCGCCAAAGGGGAAGGGGCTGGTCCCCCCTTCCCCAACCTTTCAGTGTGAAAAAAAGAACTTTGCTGTGGCTTTCATCCATAGAACATCCTAGCTCAATCTCGAGGACCTGGTGACCTAGCACTCTCATGAGAGAGCAGTCTGTGGGATCATGGAAGGCAAGCACTCAAATGCCGCCTAGTAAATTTGGAATTTGTGCTCACATACAAGCAGTGTGGCAAAATGCAACAAGAACACTTCAGAGCACCCCCGCCTAGTCCTCTCTGATACTTCTTCTCATGAGTAAGCCTAGGGACTGATAACCCCCAATGGGAAGGGGCTGGGGGCCCCTTCCCTAATCTTTCTGTGAAAAAGGTATAACTTGGCTGCCTCAGGATCCCTGCTTGGACTGCCTTTTAAACACAACCCCACCATAGGTTTCCATCCCGGCTCTGTGATGGGGTGCCCTGCTTATGTTGCCACCTGGCGCTTTTGTGCTTGTGAACACACATCTCTTTGCTTGCTTCTCGGGGAGCAAAGCACTTGGTGTCTGTCCTGACATCCCATCTCCTTTCCCTCCTGCTTCCCAGGCGGAGGGAGCAAGGGGTGGAGTTTGGACAGGGAATGTCCATTGAGAGGATGGCAAGGCTGCAATGGGGCACTTTGGCATTCCTGTGGCCCTGGGCAACACCAGAGCAGCATAGGTGACAGGAGGGGCAGGGCTGATTCTTAGAGTGGCGGCTCGCTGGCATACAGCAGCTGAGTCCCTGGGCAGGTCTGCGCCGCCTCCTCTATGGTTGCGGGTTGGAAATCGGCACAAAACCATGGTTATGGCAGCGTCCAGAATTGGCGGGCGGCGGTGAACCTTTGTGCAAACTGAAGTGGCAGCGAATCCTGGTGGTGAACCTTTGTGCAAACTGAGCGTTCAAGCTGGGGTTTGGCAAGACAAACTGGAGGTCACTTTTGCTGCAAAACCACAGTTTCACACGTTCAGACATACTGGAGTTACAACCTCTGCCACATTTAACTCCGGTTTGGTGTTACATATGAACTGGACCATACTGTGTAGGCAGCTGGGCCATGGGCAGATGTCATTAGAGGACACAAGTCCAAAACTAGGACTGGGAGTCAGGAGCTCATCAGAGGTCATGCCAGTCAGGCAATCAGGAGCCAGAAGGGTCAAGACAGAAGCCACGAGCCAGGGACACACCAAGGGACAAACCAAGTAGTTGCCAGGAGCCACAGAGTCAGGCAGAAGCCAGGAAAACAACTAGTAGTCAAGCTGAGTAGCAGTCAAAGCCAGAGGGTCAGAAAAGGAGCCAGGAATAAGAAACAAGCCAAAGGTCAAACCAAGAGTCAGAAGCCAGAGGGCTGAGCAGGTAATCAGAAGTCAAAAACAAGACAGTGGTCACACCAAACAGACAAGAAGCAAAGCACAAGATAGACACACTAGAACAAGCCCTGACTCAACCAGGAAGCCTTTTGTACTTCTTGTTGCAGAGAAAGGCCAATGAACGATTCCCTAGCACAGGGCCTGTCCAGGGCTTCAGTGGCCTAGGAATCTGCTGTAATGTGGCAGGCTGCCACAAGGGAAAGCAACATGGAGAGCCCCAGGGCAGAGAGAACATGGTACAGTGGAAGGGAGGGGCACAAATGAAACTCCTCCACCATGGGAAGGAAGCAGCCAGTAGTACATGAATGGGGCAGCAGCCCTGGGTAACAAATTGCATTTTGCTAGATCTTAGTAAGTGAGTGATAAGAAAGAACTGCTGCGATTTGCCCGCGATGTCATGACATGGGCTGCTGGTTACCCGCAAAGCAGATTTTTATTGAAAATTATTTGCTTCTTTTTCAGGCAGCTGCTGTATTTTATTCTGTTTAACGTTTGCTTGCTCTGTATAACATCTGATTCTGTCAAATGTCACATCAGAGTCTGAGAACAAGCCACAAACCAAGTGAGAGATCTCTCGCCAGAAGCTAAGGCAAGAAAATAAAAGGCCTTTCCACTCAAGTGATTTGTATTCCTAGTGATTCGGATGGCCTGGATAGCAAGACCAGACAAATGCAGAGTTTCTCAGCAGATACAAGGGGATCATATTCAGGTTTCAGGAGCTGTCCACCAGAATTAGATGATGCAGCAATGATGATATGATAATTTTGATGGAATTTTAAATATCCTTTGCATTTGTACTCAATATTTTACTTCTGTATTAACATGCCCATGAGCAGAGATTTCTCTTCAATACAACGAGCAAGTCAACCTATTTTGAAGAATTGTCTTACTTGATCAGACCAAGGTCTATCAAATTGGGCTTAACAGGCCAACCAATTATTTCTGGGAATTTTTCTAACAGGGTACAGTGGTACATAGGAAGCTGCCTTATACCGAGTCAGACCATTGGCCTATAGGACTGTCTACAATGACTGACAGCAACTCCCCAAGGCTTCAGGCAGAGTCTTTCCCAGCCCTACCTGGAGATAGCAGGAAGTGAACCTGGGACCTTCTGCATGCAGAGCAGATGCTCGACTGCTGAGCTACAGCCCCATCGCCATGGTGGTGGCCTTCCCCTATCGGTTGTCCCAAGTATCTCTTAATAGAGGCATATTGCCTCTGAGTATGGAGACTGTTTAGCTATCATGCCTAACAACGTTTGACAGACCTATCTTCTATCTCATTCTTTTCAAGTCCCATCCAAGCTTGTCACTATCATATAGGCAATTTGATGGCCTCAAGGGGACCATTCAGCAAGTCATTCAGCAAGTTCCTTAAATGCCTTGCAGCTACATTCTGGGAAAATGTCTACCCACAACCTAAATGGGGGAGGGAACTACCCACCTAATGGAGCAATGGGGAAGTAACTTGCCTAGGGAGTGAGAGGTGGCTGGTTTGAATCCTCGCTGGTAGGTTTCCCAGACTATGGGAGACACCTATATCAGTCAGCAGTGATATAGGGAGATGCTGAAAGGCATCATCTCATACTAAGTGGGAGATGGCAATGGTAAACCCCTCCTGTATTCTACCAAACACAACCACAGGGCTCTGTGGTCGCCACGGGTCGACACCGACTCAACAGCAGAACTTTACCTTTACAGCCTAAATGCATAAATAATATAAATTTGAAAAATCAATTGAGCAGAAGCAAACAATTATCTGTATTAAAACTTTGTTTAAATGCTTGACCAGTGATTAAGCCAGCATTTGCAGGCTCCTAACATGGAAATGATTCATCAAATTATAAACTTGAAAAGCAAATGCAAAGGCTTTATGCATCTATGTCCATGACTGCATATTCAATGTTTGGCCCGACAATTTATCTTTACCCAGGGCAGCTTGTCAAAGAACAGCTCTCAGCAATGCAGCAGGCACTTTGAATTCTGAATTGAGTACCCCTTTGGGCTTTCTAAGATTGAGTCTATATGTGTAACTTGCCGGCTTTTAATAAAGTGGCCAAAGTATTAGACCTAGAGCCAGTCATTATTTCTAAGTGCCAAACTAGACAAAATGGTAGGAGATCTATGTTTGAATCATCTTTCTGTCCTCCTCCTCACTCTTTTTTGAATGTCAAATGCACTCAGGGAAAGAACGATTCGAATTGCGACCATGGTTGCATTTGCTGTGCCAGGATACAGGTGTATGTGGCCTGTATTCCTGTATGATTTGCCCTGTAGGGGAGGATTTCAAATGAGAAAATGGCACAGGGAAAAGGGTTAACCATACTTCTAATATCATGATTCTGATCAAAACTGCTCGCTTTTGACAACCACTGCATTTGCCAAAAACAAAACAAAACAAAACAAAACATGTGAGAGTCAATCATTGCTCCCCCCGCCACTATCTTGCCTAGCTGCATCCTTAAACTAATTTACCTGACTGGTTTGTTGTGAGGGGAAAGGCATATATACTACCCTGAGTTCCCTGGAGGAAGAATGGGGGGGAAATGGAATGGATGGAAGAAATATGGACTGAGATGAAGGCCATGTGCAAGTGTAAAGAAAGGAATCAAACTAGGGCTGCAAACTGTAATTGATTTGTTTGGTATCTTAACCAACCAAAGGTTAAATCACAGATTAATTCCGCTCACTGATTAACTAATGGGTTTGAGACTGAAGGGAAATCATCCTTCAGATATATGTTGCTTCCCGCCTCCATGAGCCAAAATTTCATAAAAAATCAGTTTTGAGACTGCTCTCATTTCAGATTTCCAGGTTAAACTCACCTTAGGAAGATTGTATACATGACAAAGTGGCTGACCTGCCTTCTGTTTACATAGATGAATGGAATGGCACACCACATCAGCATTAAATTTACTCTCAAGCCTGAAAGGAAATGGTGCAACTAGTTTAGGCCCTTTTGAGTATTAAAAGATAGCAACTGCTTCAGCAAACAGGTAAATCTCCTCAATACTAATTTAAGACTCATTTTACCATAGGCCCATTTGAGCTTAGCTCAATGCTTCCAGCTGGATTGTAATGATTTTCTGTCAAGGATCCAACACTGCATTTTAAAATATTCCCCAGAGAGAAGAAACTCTGCGCTTTATGTACAAAATCAGTATGATGTTGAATCCAACTTCAATATGGCTATGCCTGTTGTAGAGAATAATATGCAAAGCAAGAACTCAGAGTATAATGCTGATCATCATGTTGGATTATTTTAACTCAACAAAATAGCCTCTTAACACTGAAGCTCTTTACAATTACCAAATGCCGTCTTTCCTTCCTGGCCAGACGTACTGATGAGTATGTGACAAATAAATCAAAATTGCATTATTCAAAGTCTTAATTCTGGAGGCACTATTTGATTTTTAGATTAGATATGTAAAACTTGGGGGTGGGGACCACAATTGCATAATTGTCAAGCTTCCACATCCTCAATTTTAGAGAAGTTAAAGTTAAATTGGCTCTGAAGTGCCAATATTAAAGTAAGGATTTGGGAAGATTGCAAAAATCCTAATCCGCAATGATCACAAAACAACCCCATTGTCACATACAAATATGATGAGGAATCTATCTATCTATCTATCTATCTATCTATCTATCTATCTATCTATATTCAGAACAATATATATACATTGTCACATACGAATATGACAAATATTATAAGATAAGATATAGATATAGATATAGATATAGATATAGATATAGATATAGATATAGATGTGCCTGTGTGTGTATGGCTCCCTGTCCCCAAAGGACTCACAATCTAAAAATAAACATAAGATAAACACCAGCAAGAGCCACTGGAGGGATGCTGTGCTGGGCCAGCTTTTCTACTCCTGCTAATCAAAGAGAATCGCCAGTTTTAAAAGGTGCCTCTTTGCTCAGTTAGTAGGGGTTAACAGCACACACTAGGGTGTGTGTGCACTCTGGTCTGTGCTACATATAGTGGCAGCTCAAGTTCTCTGTGCACCTGAGACAGGGTGCCAGATGCTTCCCCTCTTGTATGACCTTCCTCCCCTTCTTCCCCTTTTTTTAAAACCAGGGGGCAGAAGGGCATCATGCCACCTTGTTAGTGCCCCAATAATCGGCTGCCTAAGACAATCCTGGTCACACAAATATCCTCTGATGTGCTAACACACATTGATTGATTGATTGATTGATTGATTAAGTGCCAACAAGTTGGTGTCAACTCTTAGTGACAACATAGATAGATTCTGTCCAGGGTGATCGGTCTTCAACTTGGCTTTTAAGGTCTCTCAGTGGTGCATTCATTGCTGTCATAATTAAGTCCATCCCCTTGCTGCTGGTCATCCTCTTCTTCTTTTTCTTTCAACTTTTCCCAGCATTACGGACTTCTCAAGGGATCTGGGTTTTCGCATAATGTGCCCAAAGTATGATATTTGAGCCTGGTCATGTCAATAACTGTCAATAGTATCCTCAAAAGTCTTCTCCAGCACCAAAGTTTAAAAGTGTCAATACTTGTTCTTCAAAGTCCAGCTTTTGCATCCTGGGAAAAACTATTGTCTGAACGATTCTAATCTTTGCAGGTATAGACACATTATAGCTTCTAAATATCCTTTCTAAGGACTTCATTGCAACCCTACCAAGTAGGGGTGTGCACGGAACCGGTCCGGCACTGGGGTGGGGGGGTTCCAATAAAAACAGGGGGGGCTCTACTCACCCCTTCCAGTAAAAAAACGTATTTCTTGTACTAATTGGGCGGCAAGGTGCCGCCCGCTTCAATCTCCTGGCGCGGGCTCCTCGTATCCATCGGGGCGGCAGGATCGCTCCCAGTCCCTGCCGCCCCCTTCAAGTTAAGTCCCCCTCGGCTGGCGGCCGCCCCCTGAAGTTCCCCAGAGGTCCCCCGCCACCCCCTTCTTTCCAAAACTACCCCCATTACCAGAGGACGGCAGGAGAACTCCCTGCCGTCCCCTTCCCCCTTGCCGGCTGGGCTGCAAATGGCTTCTAGGAAGCCTTTCGCGCGCGTGCGCGAAAGGCTTCCTAGAAGCCATTTGCAGCCCAGCCGGCAAGGCGAGCGGACGGCAGGGAGTTCTCCCGCCGCCCGCTCGCTAAAGTAAGCGCTTTAAAAGAAGCCATTTGCAGCCCAGCCGGCAAGGCGAGCGGACGGCAGGGAGTTCTCCCGCCGCCCGCTCGCTAAAGTAAGCGCTTACTTTAGCGAGCGGGCGGCGGGAGAACTCCCTGCCGTCCGCTCGCCTTGCCGGCTGGGCTGCAAATGGCTTCTAGGAAGCCTTTCGCGCACGTGCGCGAAAGGCTTCCTAGAAGCCATTTGCAGCCCAGCCGGCATGGGGGAAGGGGACGGCAGGGAGTTCTCCTGCCGTCCTCTGGTAATGGGGGTAGTTTTGGAAAGAAGGGGGTGGCGGGGGACCTCTGGGGAACTTCAGGGGGCGGCCGCCAGCCGAGGGGGACTTAACTTGAAGGGGGCGGCAGGGACTGGGAGCGATCCTGCCGCCCCGATGGATACGAGGAGCCCGCGCCAGGAGATTGAAGCGGGCGGCACCCTGCCGCCCAATTAGTACAAGAAATACTTTTTTTACTGGAAGGGGTGAGTAGAGCCCCCCCTGTTTTTATTGGAACCCCCCCACCCGAACCAAAACCACCCCGTGCCCGGACCGGTCTGGAGGCCTTTAGAATGGCCTCCGAACTGGTCCGTGCACATGACTACTACCAAGTGCTAGTCTGCGGCGTATTTCTTGACTGCTGGATCCTTTACTGTTGATGGTCGATCCTAAAAGGCAGAAGTTATTCACCAGTGTCTTCATTATTAATTCTGAGGCTAGTTGCTGTACCCGTTGTCATTAGTTTAGTTTTCTTTACATTTAGTCGTAATCCCATTTTTTCACTGTGCTTCTTAGCTTTCATTACTAGCCCTTGCAGATAATCTGTGTTCTCAACTATTAAAGTAGTGTCATCAGCATAGTGCAGGTTATTGTCACACACAGAAGTGTGTGAATGTTGCAAAAGCACATGTGCACAGATCCAGTATCCTGAACTCTACACCACTGGTTTTATTGGTAGGTTGGGCTGCACCACCAGCAGCAGGATTATCTTTTGTAGAGGGAAGGAGGAAAAACAGAACAGAGACAACAGAGAAAGAAAGAGAAGACATATCTAGAAAAATATTTAAAAAGTTAAAAATAACATGCAACATAAGGAAATCTAAAGATTCATTGATCCACCATTCTGAAGGTAGATATGGGTGGAGCTTCCCATCCCTTCATACCCTAACTGGAAATACATATGTACCATAGTTTATGGTCACCATATAAACTGGCTACTGTATTATTTCCGTACATGGCTCATTAATACTCACAATTTAATTATACTTGGTCCATACAGTTCAGCAATCAGAAAGCAAATGCCTTGTAACTGCAACTTGTCTGGAAATCAGAAATAGTATACATACTTAGTTGGGAACAAATGAAAAATCCCTTAACAACCTAATAATTGTTATAATGGATGAGGCCAAGAGTCCATATAGTTTAGCATTTTTCCTCCAGGCAGGAGAAGCTGTGGCTGCTTCATTTCCTGCTCTGTCAGATATTTTATTGCCATGAATGTCCTAGTTGCAGCATAGCAACTCTGACAACCAACTCTGACAACCAAGATGCTAACTAGGAAGCCAATGAAATTAAAAAAGCAAGGAGAAAAGTACTATGTTCAGGCATTTCTTTATGAAACTTCAGTGCACAGAGGTGTTCCTTCTCATCCAAGGCCAGTAATTTGTACAGTATTTCCATTGACAGGTCAGCCAAATCTCTCTGTTCCTTTTTGAAAGGAAAATTCCTCTCTACTAGTTTTTATATTATAATTAATTTAGCAAATAAAAATTGCCTATTGATTTGGCCGATTACAAATTGGCCCCTTGGCCAAAACTAGATTTTTAAAATAGCTATAAAACTACAAGCTGGATTGGGTAAATCATCCTTAGAATGGCTTGTCAACAGGACAGCTGGCTTCTTTGAGATGACTGAATCCCTGACATGCCCCCACGATGAAGGAAGACTGAGAGCTATATAGTGATAATACAAAAGTATGCCATATTCGCACATGTGCTTTTAGAAAGAAGACATAGGACTAGTTCTCACACATGAGCAAAACCTGTAATGCCATGAAAATTCTCTGCATTAAAAATTATTGTATGAGCTGAGTCTCACAATCAACCTCATGTCATGTAAATGAAACCCAGAGATCTCAGTGGCATACATGCTCCTGTGGAGTGTATCATGTGAACACAGAAAATGTTGGCAACCTTAGCTTGGTACCATGCTAAACCTACATTAAGCCAACACTGGGAAGCTGAGTTCAAATCTAAGATTAATTATCTTGCCTTAATGGAGATTTGATGCAGTCTCAATCTGAGATTCCTGCCATTTTCTGAATTTACATGACACTCTGCACACACTGCCAGGACTTTCAGTTTTCATTTATCTGACAGAGATTGATAACAAGACTCAGCTCATACAATATTTTTTAATGGCATAACAAGTTTTACTCAGAAATATTCAATCTTTTTTAAAAGGTGGTTGGATTAAGAGAAAAAGCAGTAGGAAAAAAATAACATAAGAACAACATCAACAAAAAAAATTCCAATCAGGGTATGATGGAGATAGCAACATTTGACCATGAGGAATCAATTTATTATACTATCCTTTCGGACAGGGGACCATCTTCTCATTTCTTTTGCTGTGTAAACTGCTCAGTGATTTTTTTTCAAATTGAATAATGGCATATCAATATTCTTAACAACAAACAACTAGATGTTGGAGGCAACCACCTGTTTGTTAAACACATGCTTGCCCTATTTGAGCAATGAGCCCCTGGTGGCGCAGTGGTAAAACTGCTGCCCTATAACCAGAAGGTTTCAAGTTCGATCCTGACCAGGGGCTCAAGGTTGACTCAGCCTTCCATCCTTCCGAGGTCGGTAAAATGAGTACCCAGAATGTTGGGGGCAATATGCTAAATCATTTTAAACTGCTTAGAGAGCTTCGTCTATAGAGCGGTATATAAATGTAAGTGCTATTGCTATTTGCCTATAAAGTTTGTGTGTGGGGGGTATCTGCCTTCTATATAAAAGAGAGCATGAGGTAAGGTGGAGGAGGGAAATTTTGCTCTTCTTCACATGCTCCTTCTAGTATTAGAATATGACCCTCAACCCCCACACTTATAATGGACAGGTCTAGTATATGTTTTAAATAAACCCACAGTGGATTGTTTTAGTTTGGCCCTAAGTGGGTGCTGTATAGGATGTTATTCTCATGCTGCTTTAGATTTTAGCTAGTTTGTTTTTCTGATCTTTGTAGTATCCTCATTGCTATTTTATATTGGTCTTTATTGGATCTTGTGATTTACCTTGGATGCCACTCATGACAGAAAGGGAGGGGAGATCAAAATAGTTGAAATAAATAAATGTCATCTTGTAGTAAATGTTGTAAATTCATTCTGTAAATAAGTAAATCTGAGTTTGGGTCAGTGCTGTTCAATTTATTCATACACTAGTTGATGGCAAGGAGGTAACTATGTTTATAAATGGCACCAGATTATTCAGGATGGTGAAATCCAAGGAGATGGTGAATATTTCCAAAAGGATCTCTCCAAACTCAGTGAATAAACAACAAAGTGGTAAATAAAACTGAATGTAAGCAAGTGTAAAATGATGGAGTGAAAAATCCTCCCCCTTCCCCCAGCAAAAACAACAACACACACACACAGTTTGTAGTGACAGTAAAAATTGCAAATGTTATTGTACCACTTCAGATAGCAGGTGCTTTGGAAATGAATGTTTGGATGGAGTCACAAATAATCCACCCTCCATAGAGAAACGTAGCTTGTCAAGAAAAAGGGCTACAGTTTACTCCCCCCATCCCACCATATGCAACTTGTCTATGAGCATACTATTTCCGCCCCCACCACGGGGTAGTACTAGTCCCTGCAGTCCTTCCTGAAGCCTGATGAAGTGGAAGAGTCCAGAAAAAGAATTACCATTCTGCTGATTGTATAAATTGGCCTTCAGTTTAAGCCATTATTGCTATTCTTAGATTCTTAAGCAAGATTAACATTAAAATACTGCCAATGTACAAATTCAAGAAGATAAAAATAAATCCGCATTACTGTTTGATATCTTTCAGTTTCATTAATCTCAGTTGTTCTGCCTGTTCATAGCAGGTGCAGCATTTTTAGGCATAAGTGAGAATTTTTAATTATCAGTGAAACATAGAATGACATATGGTACATTGGTTTTACCTGGTAAGTAATTACAGAGTCTCTCCAGAGCTTCTTTTACAGTAGAGTTGTGGATCTGAGCAAGTTGTTCTACTACAGATACTACAAGCACACATCCTGCAAAGGCCAAAAGAAAGAAACATCTGTGTTATTCACACTGATTAAAAAGAAAGAGAAGGAAAAGTTCTATGGTTGTGGGAGCAATGGAACTCTGAGGCCATTTGAACATTAATGATTAAAATGTTTATTTAAAGACTCTCTGAGTGGCTGATGTGCAGTGACTGACAAGATGTGCAGTGGCTGACAAAAATGGCTGACATGATGTGCAGTGTTTCAGCACTGCAACATTCTGCACCAGGGCTGCTGTGGACTCGCTCAGCACTGCTGAGCAAAAGCAATGGCACAAGCAGCACTACTCCAGTTATTCCAGTTTCCGATGAAGGAAATAACTGTGGCAGCACTGCTTGAGCAACCACTCCTTCTCAGTTGTGTCAGAGCTGCCTTACCAGTCCACAGCAGCCCCAGCGCAGAGTGTTCCAGTGCCAGAACACTGTGCATTATGTCTGTCAATATTTTTACCTATACTAGCCAATTCCCAATCCCAATCCCAGCGTTCCAGTGCCAGAACACTGTGCATTATGTTGGTCAATATTTTTACCTATACTAGCCAATTCCCAATCCCAATATTATCTTTTTGGTTTGTGGAACCTGGCAAACCATGGTTTCTCAACTGGGAGCCAGCTTTGTTGGTGTGCCCTCTATTCTCCCCTTTCCAAAACAATTCTTTCCACCTCTCTCCCTTCTTGATGCAAACCATGATTCATACAAGCCATGGTTCCCTCATAAACAGGAGAGTACAACTGGTCTGAAAAGGGTTTGTAAGCCATAGTTACATATCATATGTATACATATTATGTGATTAGTACAAGGAGAAAAACAGACAGGATTACTGACGAAAACACACTCACTATTTTATCTGTTTTCTAACCCTAAAAAACAGGCAGGAAGTGGAAGAGCAGGAAGTGGTCATTGTATGTTGCCTCATTAAGATGCACGTTTAACAGGTCTCTGGGTGAAAAGGCCGCATGAGAGAATTGGAGAAAAGGTTTCAGTTTTGCAGCAGAAACTTGTGTGAGTGTGGGTCTGTAAGGTTTTCCTCTTAACGAGATCTGAACGAACAGCTCCTTGGTTTTATTGTCTTTCATTATATGGAGGGAGTGGATAAGACTTCAAGATTAGGGAATGGAGCCTCATATTTCTCTCATTTAGATTCTCAGACATCAGCTTCTTAATTACCAGAAGATTAAAACATGTGGTTAAGGTGCCATGAATGCAACAGCTTCTGGTTGCTGTATCTCATAACCATCTACCTGTGCGGTTATGCTTGTGATGGCTCATTCACAAATGCAGGTAATTACTTGCTGCAGTCATCAAGTGATGAACGTGCTTGTGTGTATGAAGCAAAAATCTCCTCACATCACCTTAAATTTCAGTACTTTTCAACAGAGTTGGTTCACATATACATTTGTCAGACATCAAATATATCATAATGAAGTGTAGGAAATTCAAGGGTTGCACATGCACTTGTGAACCATTCATTAGTTTCAGTGTGAAATTGTATTTTTTTTTGTTTGCTTGTTTGTTCATTCATTCTATTTCTATACCGCCCTTCCAAAAATGGCTTAGCAGTGAAAAACAGAGGTTGTAAAGCACCATAGAACAAGAGGAGTTAAAACATTCCAAACAGATCAAAAACCTTGAAAAACAAAGTTAAAACCATTTACAACAATTTAAAAATCCTGGAAGGCCAGGCCAAACAGATAGGTTTTGAAGGCTCTCCTGAAGGCCAATAATGAACTCAGATTACAGATTTCTGCCGGGATTGCATTCCACAGGCCAGGAGCAGCTACAGAGAAGGCCCGCCTCTGAGTCACCACCAGATGCGCCGGTGGCAGCTGGAGATGGACCTCCTCAGATGACCTTAACGTGCAGTGAGGATCATGCAGAAGAAATTTTACCTTTGGAACACATTACAGGCAAGTCCAGTCTCTAGATTTCAATTGAATTAATGGGCTACTACACACAATTACTTATTCCCCTACACACAAACAGCTGTAGCCCATCTTTGACCATACATATGGCCATGTCCATATAGGAAACCTATGTGAACGGGGTTCTACATGGATAGAACTAGTAGCAGTTTCTGCAATAGTAGAAGTTCTTTTACCCACAGTCATTGCTATAGCTGTATGCAGCCTAGTTCCTCTATCTGGCATGCTTAACACATCTTAACATATTAAGCAGCCTTATACTGTCAGACTATTAGCCCATTTTAACTCACGACTGTCTACTGTGACTGGCAGTGGTGCTCTGGGGTTTCCTATGGAGCTCTTTTCCAGCACTACCTGGGACTTTTACACACAGCATGCTTTACCACGAATTTACTGGGAGGCTTTACTGAGAACTCAAAGTTGTCCCCAAAACCCGATGCAAATAGTGGATTTATTATTACTTGTTGTTTACACAGTCAGACAGGTGTTATTGACTGGTTTGTTTTATCCAGACATCGAGTCCTTCCCAAAGACCTGGGATGGCTGAATTTTATTATCAATGTTGTTGCTGTTATTATTACAGATACCGTCGCAAAATACAGGCTGTTCCCAGTAAAGCTGCTTTTTGTAATTGGCTGATGGTGATTTCTGTGGCCCCTATGGTGTTGAGGTGCTCTTCAAGTTGTTTTGGAACTGCACCCAGGGCGCCAATTACCACTGGGATTATTTGGGTCTTTTTCTGCCACAGCCTTTCAATTTCAATTTGTAGATCTTTGTCTTTTGTGATTTTTTCTATTTCTTTTTCTTCTATTCTGCTATCCCCTGGTATTGCTATGTTGATTATTTTGACTTGTTTTTCTTTCTTCTCGACTACAGTTATATCTGGTGTATTGTGTGACAGATGTTTGTCTGTTTGTAGACGAAAGTCCCATAATATTTTTACATCTTCATTTTCTTCAACTTTTTCAATTTTATGGTCCCACCAATTTTTGGTTACAGGTAGCTTGTATTTTTGGCAGATGTTCCAGTGTATCATCCCTGCTACCTTGTCATGCCTTTGTTTGTAGTCAGTCTGTGTGATCTTTTGACAACAGCTGATTAGGTGGTCCACTGTTTCATTTACTTCTTTACAAAGGCGGCACTTGCTGTTTGTTGTGGATTTTTTGACTTTTGCTCTTATTGCATTTGTTCTTAGTGCCTGTTCTTGTGCAGCCAGTATTAAACCCTCTGTTTCTTCCTTCAAGTTGCCATTCTTAAGCCATTGCTAGTTCTTGGTAATGTCTGATTTTCCAGTTATATTGTGCAAATATTGACCATTCAGTGGCTTATTTTTTCTATTTTTCTACTCGGTTCTTGACTTGTTCTTTCTTGTAGGCCTGCTTTGTTTCATTGGTGTTTAATAGTTTCTCGTTCTTGACCATTTGAAGTACATCTTCTTCACTGTCCTTTATATACTCTTCAAGGCCTCTTTTCTCCTCCTTTACTGTTTGATGGACTTGCAGCATTCCTCTTCCACCTGAGCTACGAGGGAGGTAGAGCCTATCTACATCGCTGCGGGGGTACAGAGCATGACTGATGGTCATTATTTTCCTGGTCTTACGATCTAGCATCTCTAGCTCTGCCTGGGTCCAGTCTATTATTCCTGCAGTGTATCTGATAACAGGTATAGCCCCAGGTGTTTATGGCTTGTATTGTGTTCTCGCCATTGAGTTTGGACTTTAGGATTTTCTAACTCTCCTGATGTATTCACTTCCAAATTTTCTTTTAACTTCAGTGTGTGCGATGTTATCAGCCTAGAGAATGCCCAAGTATTTGTAAGGTTCTTTCTCTTCCAGGTTCTTGATGTTGCTTCCATTGGGCAGTTCTAACCCTTCTGTTTTTGTTATTTTTCCTCTGTTCATTATTAATGCAGCACACTTGTCTAGTCCAAATTCCATTGCTATATCACTACTGAATTTGAATGGACAGTGAATTTGAATGGACAGTGTTTAGCAGTGATTCGATTTCTGACTGGGACTTTCCATACAACTTCTGATCGTCCATGTACACCTGATGGTTTATTTTACTTGATGTTTTAGATGCTTGGTATCCAGGGCCTGTTTTGTTTAGTATTTGTGAAAGTGGAGTCATGCCGATTACAAACAACAGAGGAGACAGTGAGTCCCCTTGGAAAATATCTCTTCTAATGCTAACCTGCCCAAGTGTCTCGCCATTGATTGTTAACTGTGTACTCCACATGCTCATTGCTTTTTAAATAAATATCTGAATGTTTTTGCTGACACCAGTTGTTTCTAAACATTTTAGTATCCATGTGTGAGGCAATGAGTCAAAGGCTTCCTTGTAGTCAATCCATGCAACACTTAGATTGGTTTTTCTTCTCTTGCAATTTTCTAAAATCATTTTGTCAATCAGCAGCTGGTCTTTTGTGCCTCTGGTATTCGGGCAATTTCCTTTCTGTTCAACTGGAAGTTGTTTGTTAGTTAATAAGTGTTGCATTACTTCATCTGCTATTATTCCAGTTAATAATTTGAACATGGTTGGCAGGCAGGTGATCGGTCTATAATTCCTTGGAACTGCACCTTTTGCTGGGTCTTTCATTATGAGATGAGTTTTCCCAGTTGTTAGCCATTGTTCAATATCACCTCCTTGCAAAATGTGATTGAACTGTTTTGATAGTTGTTTATGAAGGCTTGTTAGGTGTTTAAGCCAAAAGCCATGCGGTTCATCGTCGCCTGGTGCAGTCCAATTTTTAATTTTCTTTGCTCTTTCACTTATTAATTCTGGTGTTATTATTAGATCTTGCATTTGTTGGTTACATTTTTCGACTTCTTTCACCCAGCCTGCTTTTTTATTATAATCTGTTGGATTGTCCCATAATTTCCGCCAGAACTGCACTGTTTCTTCTTTATTTGGTGTTTCTACGTTTCGTGCAGTTTCTCTTTCTATGCTTTGGTAGAAACTTCTCTGATTCGACTGGGATTGGAGATTCTGCCTGTGTTGTGTAATTCTGGCTTCGTATCTGCTAATCTTCTTTGACACTGATGTTATTTGCTGCTTTATTATTTCCAGGACTTCTCTAATTTTCCTTGAATCTATGTGGTATTCTTGGATCAGATACTGTTTGGTGTTTTCATTCTTCAGCTTCTTGTCTTTCATATCTTTCAATTTACTAGCATCTGATCTAAGCCTGGTGCTTTTAATTTCTAATCTAATCTTCCATTTAGGTGATATACTACTTTCTTTTTTTACAGGTCCACTGATCTTATATCCGAGCTCTTGTGTTGTTATTGTTGCTGCACTGTACATTAGTTGGTTTGTTTCTTGCAAATTATTGGTTGCTATTTCTGCAAGTGCAGCATTTATATCTTTTAATGCCCGAGCAAGTTGTTTTTTGGCAACTGTATTTAGAGCTGGAAGTCTAACCCTGGTGGTTGTTTGGTTCATGTGCTCAGTTATCTTTTGCTTTAGTTCTTGTTGCTTTTCTGTTAAATAGCATTTGGGTTTTTGAGGTGAAGGCAAAGGGGAGGTTGCCTGGTTTTGATTTTGAAACAGTTCAGCAGCAGTGGCATCCTCGATTTCCAACACCTCCTCCACCTGCGCCTGAGCAACTTCTTCAGTTGGTGGTAATTCTTCTTCCATATCTTGAGCCTGGGTTGCTCTTTGCAGTTCTTCCAGCTAAACTTCTGTGAATATTTTATTTCTTATTATGAATCTTCTCTGGTCTGCTAGCTTTTGTTCTGTTATTTCTGTATCTGGATTTCTCTTTCCAAATTTGGTACATTCTTTTTAAATAACCTCTTCTAGTTGGACTAGACTTGTAATAGCAGATCATTATTTCCTTGTTGGCATTTTTTGTATATTTTTTCTGGTTAAGCGATGTCTCTTCCAGTAACCTTGCAGTCTCCAGCCCTGGTTGCTCAACTGAAGATCCTGAGTCCAGTAGCCCACTTGCCACCAGATGTCCAGGGACTCCAGGACCCGGCGCGGTCCTTGTTGACCCGGGCAACGACTAATCCGGTATAGATTTATAAAAGTTATGTCTCACCATATTGTTGATGGGAGAGGCACTCTTCGTCTGGCTCCTCTGGTGAGACCTGTCCAGTATGGTTGGACCTCTGGCATAGCTCTCACCTTCCTCAGAGCACGCAAGCCCCACAACCATGCCAAGGTAGTGCCTCACTGGGGGAGTAATAAATAGTGGATTTATTATTATCATTATCATTATTAAAGTATATATTTATATATGATTTATTAATAATAATAATTTTACCCCGGGCTACACTCTAGCATGCAGTGAAAAACCTGAATGGTGTGTGAACTCCTCGATAACTTGCAAGGACTTTGGGGTAAATCTGGCCAATATGTGAACACACACCCTCCATTCCAGAGGAGATGCGAGTTAAACGGCTTTAAATGAAAAGGAAAGATTGTGCTGTCGAGTCAGGGTTGACTCCTGGCGACCATAGAGCCATGTGGTTTTCTTGGTAAAATGCATGAGTAGTTTACCATTGCCTTCTCCCAGGCAGTAAGGGATAGTGCCTTTCTGCACCTTCCTATATCGCTGCTGCCCAATATAGGAGTTTCCCATATTCTGGGAAACACACTAGCAGGGATTCGAACCAACAGCCTCCTGCTCTCTAGGCAGGTTGCTTCCCTGCTGTGCCATTAGGTGGCTTAAAGGGCTTTCAAAGCTCCATGTGGAAAACTTCCTGGAAATTCCAGGGACTGAACCTAGGACGTTCTGCATTCAAAACAGGTGTTCTACCACTTAATTACAACCACCTGAAGGTTCTGAGTGGTGACTGGTTACACACATATAACTCGCTACATGGAGCAGCCTCCCTACAGCCAATTAACTGCATTATTTGGATCTTAGATTACTTTATGTGCAGAAAACTTCTTAACTATAGCTGGAGTGTGTCCAGTGATTTTAAAACTTTGAGGTTATATATAACTCAATCTCTATTTAAAAAAATAGAGATTGACTTTTTGGTGGCACTTGACAATGGCTTTCTATTTCTTGGCAGGATGAAGAAAACTTTTTATTTCAAGAAGTGCCTTGGTATTACCGTGTCTATCATCCATTCGAAGCTAGACCTGAGCATTAATAAAATGCCTGTCTCTTCTCAGAGGTAGTTTGTTCCACCTGCTATTAATTTATGAGAGGGAGAAGAGGAAATGACATTCATACAGTTCAACAAGCAGTAATCTGAAAATACATATTTCAAGAAGCTGCTCTCTCGTCATATTAAAAGAAAGAGTGTTTAATAATAAAATGACATTTCCAATAGGCTAGAGGGATTTTTAAAAAACAAAACAAAACAAAACACCCCACATCCTAGCTAATAAAGCCAGTTTGATGACCACAAAGCCTCTGGCAAGCTGAACAGCCTGTTTAAATTAATCTACTTCTGCAGCAAACAAAGGAAATTCTAATTAGAATGGTATCAATGGATGCAGAGAAAAGGCCAGACACAAAAGAGTTGCCTTTTTTTAGCATACAATTTTTAGATATTAAAAACACAACCAAGTTCATTATTATAGTTTAGATAGTGGTGTATTTTATCCAGTAGCTTTTATGTATTGTTGTTTAGCAGTTTGTCCCAGTAGGGATCCTGTAGAGACTGGGGTGGGGTGGGGGTGGAGTCAGCAAGGAAAAGAGAGGGAAAGGAGAAGGAGAAAATGGAGTTGTTTTTGAATAAACTCTTAGTTAAATCTATATAAGATTACTTTGTGTTTGCGAGGGATTGATTGATTGATTGATTAAGTGCCATCAAGTCGGTGTCGACTCATTTATAGCGCAGCTATAAAACAGATAGGTTTTGTGGCATTCTGTATTATCCAGTGTTCATGCTAATTTAAACAGATGGGAATATTTTAGCATGCTTTAGGGGGGGAAATAACATACCAGGCAATACAGTACAATTCCATTGCCTTCTCTCCTTTATGGCCCATTCTGCAGTAGTGTATATCCTTGAAGCCAGTAGGAATGACAAACATCCAGTTGGCAAATAATAGCAATAGCAATAGCAATAGCACTTACATTTATATACCGCTCTATAGCCAGAGCTCTCTAAGCGGTTTACAATGATGTAGCATATTGCCCCCAACATTCTGGGTACTCATTTTACCGACCTCGGAAGGATGGAAGGCTGAGTCAACCTTGAGCCCCTGGTCAGGATCGAACTTGTAACCTTCTGGTTACAGGGCGGCAGTTTTACCACTGCGCCACCAGGGGCTCAGTGTTTTTCTTGTATGCAGTTTGCAGTAATGTGTTTTTGTTGTATGCAACAAAATTTTTTGTATGCAACAAAATTTTTTGTATGCAACAAAATTTTTTGTATGCAACAAAATTTTTCTGCATAATGTGCAGTATGCAGTAATGTGTTTTTCTTGTATGCAGGCTACGGCTACTACTACTACAAACATTTATATAAGACTTTTCAACAAAAGTGCTCAATGCAGTTTACAAAGAAAAATAATTAAAACAGTTCCCTGTCCCAAAAGGGATCACAATCTAAAAGCAAAGACAAGATAGATATCAGCAACAGCCACTGGAGTGAAGCTGGGTTGGGTTGGGGTTGGATAGGGACAGCTGCTTCCCGCCCTGCCCCCTGCTAGATACAAGAGAATCACCACTCTAAAAGGTGCCTCTTTGCTAAATTAGCAGGGGTTAACTGGGCATGGGGGTTAGGCTTGAGGTCAACTGGGGAATCTACAGGTGCATCAGCCTGTCACACAGCAGAAGGCCTGCCTACTTAGTTTCTCAAACAGTGTCAATCAACATTACTGTTGGGGGGCGGGGCTCCAACATATAGGTTGAGTTAGCAGCTCAGCACAGGCTTAGGGTTTCTTGGTCTCCATAAGTTATGTAAGAGGCTGCCTTATACCAAGTCAGACCCTGGGTTCACCTAGATGCTTGAAGGGAAAGGTCTGCCCTCCAAGCATATTTATCCAATGGATATTTCCCAGCCCTACCTGGGGATGCCAACAACTGAGCCTGGGGCCTTCTTCAAGCAAAGGAAAATGCTCTTCCACTGAGCTAAGACCTATGACATCAGTAGCTCTATCTCAAATCATAATTCATCTGGTACAGCTGACAAGGCACCACCTGAATTCAGTGCTTTTTTGTCCAACTATAGAACTCCGTGGCATAATGAAGAGAAGGTGAACACAGCATCCCAAAGTATCCCTCTCCCCTCAAAAGGCACTATTTGAAAAGAAATACAATATTTGTCATATCATAAAGAATTTTAATCTAAAAGTGCATTCAATCACATAAGCAGGGCAATTACTTAAGATATGTATAAAGCAGCATAGAAACTTAAGTAGTATATGAAAAACCAGTGTCTTCTAAAGTCTAAAAACATGCAGACATAATTGAATATTTGAGTCCACTCCACAAAGGAAAGGTAGCTGCAGTGTTTACCTGATTAAAGATTCAGAAGTTTCAGATCCCCTGGGCTTTCAAAAAAGATTATGACAATTATGAACCAAGTACTCATAAGATGCCCAGGCTAGGAACCCAGTCCAGATATCTGTTATTCATGGGGGAAGGGCTGGTTTCCAATGGTCACTAGCATTAATTGTCATGCAGGGCAATCCTTCACATCTTTGAAAGTAAATACTAAAAGTAAAGTAAGTACTACTGTTTACACCTAAACGGTTTATGCCTAGACAAGTATGAATATAATTGCTGTCAAAGGCTTCTTTTTTGTGTTTTTACAGAAGAACTTGAACATTGTGGGCTGGTTCAGATGATACTGCTTCGGCCCACACAATTAAAAGGGAGTTGTGTTGAGAGCGCCAATCCTGACAGGGGTGCTTTTGATGCACCCTGTTTTCAATCGTGTGGGCTGGGGAAGTATTATCCGAACCAACCCTCTGTCTGTGGTATCTGATTTGAAAGGGATAATTCACAATGAAGTGATGAATGAACATGCATATGCTTTGCCAGCCATAGGTCAGGCAAAGAGTATATCCACTCCTTTGAATTTCCTTATGCAGCCACATGAGTGAGTGTTTTGTTTAAGTCCCATATCCAAATGCAAGTGTGGTATATCCCACAACAGCACAACTTTCTGGAAAGTCTCCAGGTCTAATGCAGGGACATTCTGCTTTGGGCTGTGATTGTTTGCTCTCCGCCTTCAGCCGCTCAGGGGAATGAGTTATCCTAGTTATTAAAACACTGACAGAGCTCCATGAAATGAAATGTGGTTCAAATTCAAAGGGAAATAAGGGCAGCTGTAACAAAGCCTGTTGCCTCCTGTCTGTGGGGAAGAAAAATGACCTTTATGAAAATGAATATCTGTTCTCAAAAGGCTTTACATCTTTATGGAGACACAAGGAACAATTTTCTTTTCTAGCTTTATTTGAATATGGAATCTCAGTCCTGCTACTGTCTCCTGTACAGCTAAAACATTTGGGTGAAATATTTGATGGACTTCCGTTAAATCCTTTGGGACAGTTCTGTATCGCTTACCTCAATAAAATAGAAGAACCTCTAGATTCACAGTGGCTGGAGGGACATATAAACAATCTACTCCCACTAGACTCACAAAGCAACCCTGTGGCAATTCTGTGAGAAAAACTGCCAACAACCATCTGCAGAAAATAATCTTCATTATTACCCTTAATACCCAACACATTTCAGAACTTGCTCTTTATTGGGAATAAATTATCCCTGAGATTATCCCTCTTTATTGGGAATGAATTATCCCTGAGATGTTGGTATCTGAATAATTTTAGCATAATAAACAGCGAGGGTATCATGTGGTGGATTTAGTATTCTGAAGGGTCCTGAATTATACACTGTTCAAGCATCAGTGCTGCCAGTGTATAGCTTCACAACTGGCAACATTGGCCAATATCTGAATAGGGTTATTATGGCTCGATGTTATTGCAAAAAATGGCTTGGCTTTAGATAATGTAATTATGAAATTGTACCTCAGAGCTGTGGTTTCAAATTCTGCCTTTTGAGAATGCTTTCCACGGCATATCTATGCACTATTGAGGATTCTGGGGGAGTGTTTTAGGGCACTACAGTTAATGTGGAATGCCTCAGTTAATGTAGAACCCCAGTTAATGTGGAATGCCATCCAGGCCTATTAGACTTTACTGTTGGGCCATGTGAACTGAGAACAGGCACAATAAAATAGCCTGTCACTTTCTTGTATCTTTGCATTGAAGAGGAAAATGAGTTGCAGTGGGCAAGCTGTCTTTCAGGGAAGCCTATCATTCATTATCTTTTCTCTGAGGAGCCCCAAGTTTCCCTGAAGCACAAGCTGCCTTACTTATGTATACCAATGAGAAAACACTCTTAATTTAAAAATGACCCAATATTCTTATCATCAAGACAGTAACCTCTTGCAAGCATTTTGCCTGTCATGTACTGTGTACCCATGGTGAGAGAAAATGGGAGTGTGCTGGCTAGCTATGCCCCCACACCAACGTACTTCTCAGCCACATCCAGCCAGGAAGAAGAAAGGGTAGTGAAACTCATTTGTAACTTTTACTGCAGCTAAACATACTTATGTAATAGGCCAAATGACAGTTCCAGAAACCTGCAGGGGACAGGAACAGAACCTGATCTTTACTATCAAAATTGGTGTTGAGGTTTTGAATTGCACAGAACTTTGGGATGATGACACCTAACTTCTTCCTTCCTTCCTCCTCCTCCTCCTCCTCCTCCTTCTTCTTCTTCTTCTTCTGTCTCCTGCCCTATCATGCCCTCTCTTTCCTTTCTCCAGCTTTCTTCAATCATTCTTTTCCTAAATAGTCTAGGCAGAGCTCCCATGCAAAACAAATTCTGCTTTATGACTTGCCAGATTAATGCATTTCCCCCTAGTTCCTCAGCATGCATTCCTATCCTCAATATGCAGTCCTACATTATTTACCATTTAATGATATGCAAAAACCTTGCCATGGGAACATATTACACAACATGCCACTTAGGAAGCTTTGGAGCTTTTGAAGATAATGCACAAATGACCCATATAATCTGGAATTTTTCAAAAGGCAATGACTGAGAATTTATTTCTCAGTCTGTTTATAGAAAAGGAAAACTAAAGGTGGCAGAGACACTGATGACAATAACTATGCACTTGCTCATGTCTGGCTATTTCTCTATTATTTTCAGCCATTGCCTCTTCTTCATATGCTTCATTCTCTCTGTTGTGTTTCTGGTTAATTCATTCCTTGATCCAGGCCAGCTCATGAGTGGTGCTTTAGTGACTATTTAGTCCAGTCCCAAACTGAAGGCAGGGCAGACAAGCAATAAGCACTGCAGCAAGAGCATAGAAAGCAGTCTGCACTGGCCTTTCTGTAAATAATACTCATTTCATCAAACTATTAATAGTCTTAATTTTACTCCACTGCCTGGTCCTTGTGTGCCACAACTCTTTCCTCTGGATTTCTACACTCCCCACTTCCTGTCTGTGCCATACTTTGCTTCTATTTATCTTCCTTTTTCATTAACATTCTCATTTTGCATCCATGCTCATTTTCTAGAAATATTCATGTGATCTCCATGAGATGTGTCTACATGGGAAAGCTTTTGGTTATCAAATGGGATCTAATCTCACTAGAAACTTGAGAATAGTTGCTCAGATTCTTTTCCCCACTGTAGGAGAACTGAGTAGTAACTGATACTCTGAGGAAAGATGTTTGGATCTCCTTTAACAATAGCCCAATTCCGATATTATGGTGTATAGGTGTACAGATGTCTGTACACTCGTACATTTGTTTGTGTGAATGACTGTACCTGTGTTCATTTTAAAATGTGCGGAACCGGTCCGGCAGTCTGCGGTATGATGGTTCAGACTGGGGGTTCGTGGGTTCGTGATCGAACCGAAACCCCCTCACCCCCCAGTTCTGTTGGACTCCGGCAGGTCTGCGAACTTTTTTTTTTTAAATTTAAAATGTCAAAGTAAGTACCTGTAGCCCCTTCAGGGGGCTTGCTGTCGCTGCGGGGGTGTGTGTGTGTGTCCGCGCATGTTCCCTCTCCCCCCGCTGGCCTTCCTCATCACCGCTGTGGCGGGGTAAATGTAACCTTTTTGGCCCTTTCGGGCCTCTGTAAAAGCGAGTGGCTGCCATTTTGGTGGCCACCGCACATGTGCAAATGCGTGGCCGTGGCCTCGCAGAGGGCATTTGCGCATGCATAGCGGCCGCTCACTTTTACGGAGGCCCGAAAGGGCCAAAAAGGCTACGTTTACCCAGCCACAGCAGTGATGTGGAAGGCTGGTGGGAGGAGAGGGAACCCGCATGGAACCCCCCCCCCCACGGCTACAGCAAGCCCCCCAAAGGCGCTACAGGTACTTACTTTTACATTAACTTTTACTGGACCGGGGGGGGGGTTCCGATTGGGGCCGGACCGAACTGGCCCGGTTCCATTTGAGGCAGGTTTGGCCTCGAACTGAACCAGGCCAGACGGTTCTGTGCACACCCCTAGATACAGGCCCTTCAAATGCATGGTACAGATAGGAAGTGTACTGTACCTGCATTCAGCATAACATGTGAATGACTATACCTGTGTACAGTGCTGTACCTGTGTACACTGTACTCTCATTCTACGACTGTTGAACATAACATGTGAATGTGCCTAGTGTAGCAACAGCTGGCACAATATGTTGGCCGCAATCCACCCCAGAGTTCTATTGGCCACAGTCCAGCACAGAGTTGGTCCTTAGTTGTGCTTAAGACTATTAAAGTCAGGGAATGAAGCCGACGCAGCTAGTTGCTATTGTGTGCACTAAAGTAAACACTGACTGGAAAGTCTATGGTGAATCCTGTCTTAGTCTCAAAGAAAAAGATGGCTCTGGTCCCTTGAAATAGGATCTATAGATACTGAAATGCAGGGTCCTAGTAAGACTGAAGTGGGCCCTGGGACATAAGTGAAGACGGGCCAGTCTTCTTTATCTCACCACCACCATCCCCATGTCTTTGCTACAGAACATGGTGAATAACCAAACATTCTTGACACACCCTTTCTCTTGCTCCCATGCAAATAATACCACACACTCTCCACACTCTGATCAGGAGCCAGCAGCTTGCTACTGAGTCAAGGAGGCCGAGGCAGGATGGGGGAGCGAAGAGTCAACTGTTTCTCCCTCATGGGCCCAGGAACATTAGTCCTCCCTTGTTCAATTACAGCTACTGCCACATGTCATGGGGTTTGCATATGCATAGGAAAGGGGAGGGAAAGGACATGGCAGACGTTTGGTATTTCACCTTACTTTTACGTCAAGTCCTGCTCTGGTTTACACCTGCAGAAACTGCACAGAAATACACAAATGAGAGTCATTCTAGATCGGCAGCCCTGTGGCTGTTGCTAAACTCCTTCAGATAGCACATGGGCACTTCAGCAGGGCTACTTCCATTGGAAACAACAAAAGTTGTGCAGTGCAAGTCACTGTGCACGGTGTTAAGGAATTTTGGAACAGCCCATCTCGACAATAGCCCCACTGCTGGCTTTTGAATGCGCAGTAGCCCTGACGGCTTGCTAATGTGAAGGTTTCATGGTGCAGAATGTCGGCCACTGTATGGGATATATCACTAATCTTTCCCCCACCCCTGCAAAATATGCATCACATAATGAGCCAACATTCTACTGAAATGCATTGAGGGACTAAAGTAGGAGACCTGACGAAACCATCAGAAACATGGAAATCTGATAACAAGGTGTGTATAATTAATTCAGATAAGATCTGTGCAACTGAGAGAAAAATAAATGGTGTACTTTGAAACCCTTGCCTACATTAACCATTTGTGAATTTTAGCTGTGGTGACCAATTAAGGAACTGCATATGAGACTGGCTATAAACAATCTGTTCCTTTTTCTGCCTTGTGTCATAGGACAGAACTAAGATTACTGTGCTGAACACTGACTGCAGGAATAGCTTAATGATTAATGTCCTTTCTTTTGACATTTTTAGCCATTCTAATCTCTTGTATTAACTACTCACTTAATAGAGCTGAGTTTTACCATGGGATACATTAAAGACTGTTGCCAAAAATGTTCCCTGAGCAAATTAACCAACTTTAAAATAATAATAAAAAGATGGGTTGACAAATAATGTTTTTCTATAATATAATTGGTATTTTCCGCAGAGGAACTCTACTGTCTTTATAATTGTGAGCCTAGGCACACTAATCTGGGAGTAAGCCTTGCTGAGCACAGTGGAACTTCTTTTGAGTAAATGTTCATAAGATCAGGCTGTAGGGATTAACAGGCCAACAAAAAGGGGAGGAGATGGTCTGTGGCACATGTTTGGAGGATTGCACACAGCTTGCTGAAGGGGAAAGTTGCCTCTGTGTGTGGCTGCTGAACCACAGAACAGCAATCAGCTGCAGCATGCAATTAGAAGAGTTCCTGTTCAAATGCTTTGTGCTCTGCCTGGCTAATACCTTCATTGCAAAGGGCAGATTATTATATTGCTGGGGGAGCAGGCTGGCAGATAGGCCTGCAGATAGGCCTGCCCATCATAAGGGGGATCTATGAGGCAACTGCTGCATTTGTACAGAACGCAAAACCACAGTTAAACAGAGCAGAGGTTTGAAATTGTGAGGCTATTCTGAAGATCAGGCGAAATTGGGCTAGGAGAGCCTAGCCTGATTTTGCCTGACCGTGTGACCCACCGGGCTTGGAGGTGAGCCCAGTGGCTTCCAGGCGGTTAACCCGCCTAACTACCCCTCCCCTTAAACCGGGTTTGCAGAGTGAGCGCTCCACAAACCCAGTTTTTTAAATCATGAGTAGCTGCGGTGCAGCTCCGCGCTGTGGCTACTCATGAGTAGACTCCCAGCCAGGAGGCTTAAAAGCAGCCTCTCAGCTCAGGGGTCTCTCCAGTATGCCCTGCGCACTCTCTCAGGGCATACTGGAGCTTCCGGGGGCCCCCCGATCCTCCCAGTCCCCGCCAGCTCCGTCACGGAGCCGGTAGTTGTGTGGGCGGCCGCTGCTCCTTGCAAACCCCCTAGAAGCTCTTCTCACCAATCATGAGAAGAGCCTCTGTCTCTGTGTCCAAAAGCGACCTGAGGTTTGCCTTGCCAAGCTCCATTCTGAACTTTTGGTTTGTAGTGAGTTTCGCCACCGTAACCTGAGGTTTTTTGGCAGCCACATTATGTCTGAATACAGACACTACCATAACCACAGTTTTGTTTAGTTTCTGGAACTGTAATCATAGAGAAGGTGGCACATATCCGCCCAGAATTGCTTCCGCTCCATGCCTGCAAGTGCTTCTTGCTGGCTGCCTTTCTGAGCACTTCCTCCGCCCCCATCTCCAATCCAACAAAGCAGTTTTCTGGCAACAGGGTCACCGCCATGTCCCATCCCAAGCCTGTCAAATAGCAAAGTCACACAGGGGCATACTCTCTTCTCACTCTGTCCTTTGCTCCTCCTGGCAATCAGGAGAGAAAGGGGATGGGATGGCAAGACAGGCACTACTTGCTTTCCCTCTGAAAACGAAGTGACAGAGATGTATTTCATAAGCATATGCACTTGCTGTGGCAACATAAGCAGGGCAATCCCATCTGAGTGCTGGAACGGTAACGTATGGCAGGGCAGTGAAACCCAGAGCTGGATTTAAAAGGCAGCTCCAACGAGGAATTCTTGCTGGCTCAAGTCTATTTTTGCACAATGATGTTGGAGAAGGGGGACCCAGCCACTTCCCCATGGGAGAACGTGAGCAGTCCCTAGGCTTACTCAAGAGCTGGGCAGCAGGATCAACATTGCCCCGATGAAAGGAGTGATTCCTCATCTATGGTGGTGGTGGTGGTGGTGGTGGAGGATGCTGTACCTGAGCAGACCGCTCACTCATGAGAGTGTAAGGCCATGGGGTTACCCCTTCACATCTCATGATAAGAACCGACTGTGGTGATAGAGGTATCGTGCTGAATCGCTAATAATGTGCAATGACATCCCCTTCTCCTATGAACTTGACTGCTTTCTCATGAGATTGTCAAGTATGGAGTCATTCATGGGAACTGGACAGCAGATGCTGCCCAGGAAGGTTGCTCTACACAAGCAAGCTGTGAGGACAGGTACCCTGGCAACAGCTCTCCCTGTCTTTGACTGCAGGAAAAAAGCATGCCCTCTGCCAGCCCGTCCACCCATTTAAACACATCCATTTTTCTTTTTGCCCAGAATGGTGACACCATTCTTCTGGGGTCATTGGAAATGGGGCTTCCCTCTCTTGTGATTCCTCATGGCAACAGATCTGCATACACCACAATGCCATGCCAAAACCAGAAAATTTGAATGAGAGTAAAGATGTGTCCATGGCCCTGATGTTTCCCCAGCCTGCCCACCCGAGGACGCTCAGAGACATGGCGTGTCAAAATCTCCTTTGGGTGCATGAAAGGCTTCCTTGGAGAGGAGGGGGACCACAGTGCAAAGGTTCAATCACTAGACAGAATAGGGGGCTCACACAAATGGGGCTTTTTGTTGTTGTGTCCTCAACTCATAAGTGTGCAGTCCAACAAAAGTTTGGTGAGCTTAAGGTCCTCCCCAGTCAACTGGCCCTCTCATGAGAGTGCTAATCCCTGGTGGCAAGCGAGCACAGGGGCAGGAGTGTGGTTTGGTCTCCACAGACTGCTTTGCCGGGGTGAGCCATCACAAGAGCATCCTTGGTCACAGTGGGCCACACCCCAGAATCCTTTGCACTCCCTCGTATACATATTCCCTCCTAGGAAGTCATCATGTTCCCTTCGCTTTCCTAAGTAACAGGAAAACAGAGCCACTGCCTCCCAAGATCCCACACCCCACCAGAAATTGTGCTTCTGCAAGCCAGTGTTGTTTTAGGGCTCTTACAAGGCTGGCAGCGCAATCACGGTCAGAAGAAGGGCTTTAATAGCATCACATTTAAAGGGATTTAATTGCCCTCTCCTTGCAGACAGGAGGGCCATTGGCATGACCACGCTCAGCATGCCCCCCTTGAAGATCGTGGCCAACAGCTGCCACCCTGGAGACTTGCTGACACCTTGCCCACAGTTTGGCAATGGGAGCATTACAGAGCTTGCTGGGAAGTGGCCTCAGGGGACCAGAAAGGGAGAGTGGCTCCCCTGCCCTGAAAACAGAAGTTGCCAGACTGGGGTTGTACAAATGTCTGCAATATGATTCACCGTTTGCAAAATTAACTGTGGGTTCAGCAACCTCCAGTTTCACTTTATGTGCAAATGCAGCCAATCTCAACACCAGAATGCCTTCTTGTATCCATTTCACTCCGCCTGAGTCCTGAACTTCCCACATTTCCATGCCTCCTGTGGGCTGCATTCAGGTTGAGTATATTTTCAAAAAAGTAGTGTGAGGCTGGGAGTCGTCTGCTTGAAAGCTTGACCTTTCCAACAAGCAATCACCCACATGCATTCTAGGCAATGCAGTTACTTGAAGGACCATACTACATGCCTGCCTGAACATCTGAGTCTGTTCTTAGAAAGTCTGAAGGTGGGAACATCATTAGTCTCAGGGAGGAGCACATGCTGAGGCTACATTAAAGAATCGACTCACGTCCAACAGTGACAGGCTAGTTATAAACCTATACTTATACACAGAGATCAGGCTTGAACCCTGTTTGGAATGTCAGGATCAGAGGTGCAGCTATGTAATTTTGGACCCTGGACCTAATGAGCTTACAGGCCTGACACCCCTCCTCCGACATAAACAAAATAAGCTTCCTTTCCATATATATATACACATTTCACCAACCCCCAAACGATCCATACATCTTTTTGATCAAACCCATAGATCTGGGCCAGAGTGCATTTGCCAAAAAGAAAAGAAAATATTACGCAAGCCCCAATGGATTCACAAAGCTTCTTGACCATTCACAAACTAATTGGAACACAACACTTGCCCCTTGCTCCACAGTTCAAACACAAAACCAACTTGAACATACAGTGCATTTGTAAGGGGGGAAAGTTAAAAGCACAACACATACTCCATGCTTCACAGTTCTCATGCACACCTGCATACAGCTCTGGTCACCATATCTTACGAAGGATATTGTAGAACTGGAAAAGGTGCAGAAGAGAACAACCAAGATGACCAGGGGACTGGAGCACCTTCCTTACGAGGCAAGGCTACAGCATATGGGGCTTTTTAGTTTGGAAAAGAGGTGACCATGGAGAGACATAAGTGAGGTGAAATTCTCCCTCTGTCACAGCACCAGAACCATGGGTCATCCCATGAAACTGATGGTCAGGAAATGTAGGACCGACAAAAGGAAGTACTTTTTCACACAGTGCATAATTAATCTACAAAATTCTCTGCCACAGGAGGTGGTGATGGCCACTAGCTCAGATGGCTTTAAAAGGCTTAGACAAATTCATGGAGGACATGTCTATCACTGGCTACTAATTTGGTGGCTATAGACCACCTCCAGCCTCAGAGGGAAGATGCCTCTAAATACCAGTTGCAGGGGAGCACCAACAGCTGGAGAGAGGGCATGCCTTCACCTGTGGACAGGGCATGCCTGTGGGCTTCCCAGAGACATCTGGCGGGCCACTGTGGGAAACAGGATGCTGGATTAGATAGGCCTTGGGCCTGACCCAGCAGGGCTGTTCAGAGCCTTCTGCAAGACATATGGGGAGGCAGTGATCTTTGGTATGAAAATACGAGTGTCACAGGCATGTCCCTATTTTCATATGTGAAATGCTGGAGAGGATGAAAATGGCTTAAGGCAATTCTTCTGTACCTCAAATGGTTTTTTTCTTTATTCAAAAGATGAGAAGTGAGAGTCATTAGAGGTCTTATTCTGCCAGCCTTGGAAGCAACATTTGAACCAGTGTTCTATCTAATTTTTCTCATCTGAGTGCGGAATGAGTTTTCTTCTGGGCGTCAGTATCAAGGCAGTGTGTGTGCATGTGCATTCAGAGTGGGGCCTTCCTGACTCAACCTCAGTGGCATCTAAAATAAACGGAGCGAACATTTAAAAACTTGTGACCGCGTGCACGTGTGCATACCTTAGAGCAGGGACCCTCACCGTTGGGCCCCCAGATCCTCTTGGACTTCAACTCCCATAATCCCCAGGCCCAGTGGCCTTTGGCTGGGGATTATGGGAGTTGAAGTCCAAGAACATCTGGGGGCCCAACGGTGAGGATCCCTGCCTTAGAGGGAACACTGATTTGAACTCCTAAATATATTGTCACATGAACCCACTTCCCCAGGAAGTGGAAAGTTCCAAGGAAAGCACTGTCTGAGTTTCACTTCCTTTGGAGGAGAGACCACAGGAGATGGATAGTGCTTTTTGTATAATTTGCATTACTTAGATATATGAAAGGAGAACAGAGGTAGAGACAAGCAGCATGTGAACAGATGCAAAGCAGCAGATCTGCTACCTTGTATCCTAACTCCAGATTGAAATGCACCCTGCAAACCAAGCTGCTTTTAGCCTGCAGCAAACTCTTGAGTTTTTCTCTCCCTTCCAAGTCCCCTTATTTGTGCTTTTGTTCCTTGTGTAAAGGTCCCAAACCCAAGCCCAGCCTACCTGAGAAGGGACTACAACTTAGTCACACCTTCCTGAGCCTTGAGGGCTGACTGGGTTTTTAATTAACTCAAAGAATCTCTGGTAGATTGTACCACTGCCACCAATCGCTCCTTAGCTAGCAGGGTTTATTGAATCAAAAAGGAGCGATATTCCTTTGGTCTCCTCTTTATTTTGCTAGCAGGCAAATATAAAAATGTGGTTCCACTTATATATGTTTAAGTGCGGAAATAGCAGGCTTTGCAGTCCTTTGGGGGGCTGTGTGAACTAGAGGCTTTCCTCCCCGCCCCCCACCCATCAGTCAAACACTCTGAGAGGGTTTGTAAAAAAGAAAACAATTTATGTTGCAACTTGCAAATGAGATTAGCTTCTTAGTGGCTACAAGAGCTTTCCCTTTTGCCCAGATGTTTATTGGCAGTACTTGACTTAATCATTACTAGGCTGTTGTTGCAGTGAGGTAAATATAATAAGTAGATAGAGGGTATTTGCAAAGACACACACACAAAAGAAAATAATTTCTAACGCAAGTCTTACTAAAATACTTTTCCTAAGTCTAGCCTTCCGAAGCCATATGCCTTGGCTTCCATCCCTTGGACCTCACCAGAACTTGGTGAGACCAACCCAGGGACTTGCAAAAACTCTCCCTGAGAGAACTTGGCAAGACTCCGTTGCTCTCCCCTCACCTGGACACACCTTTCTTCTTCCCAGCAGACCCTCAGGAGCCTTTTAGTCCCGCTCAACTTGTTAACCAATTGGGTCATGACCCAGGGTCTACAGAATGTCAATCCAGAAAAACCACTTGATGTAGTTAACCCTATAATTCCTGTCTGGCTGCCCACTGCAGCCTGCATCTTACACTAGCCCCTCCCCTTAGTGTGAGAAGAGTCTCCTCTTAGCCCTAAAAAAAATAAAAATCTCCAGTTATCTCCTAACTGTTCAGTTCCTTGAGGAAACTGTATGGGAAGAATGGCAGTTCAGTCCCCAAATAGCAAAGCAAAACCAGTTTGGCAAGAAAGTAGCAAAGCAAGAGGTCTTGAGACAGTTCCTTAGTATTGAAAAACTACATGGATTTATTTAAAGAAAAGGTTACAAACAAATGTGAAAAAGCCTGCAGCTTAATTTCAGCTGTAGCTCATGGCTGAAGAGAGAAACCAAAACAAACAGCCATCCCTGGAGAGACAAAATGGAGACTAACCCTGGGAGAACAAAGAGGGGAGGATTCCAGCATGTTTATCTATGACACTAACACACACACACACACACACCCCAGTGGTCACTATGAGACATTGCAGCTGAGAGCTGATGCTGCCAGGGTCCCAGCTCCAACAGAAACGTCACCTAGCCACCCTAGGTTAATAGCCAGTAATCTGCCTATTATTTTATTATTTATTATTTATTATTGTTATTACATTTATATCCCACTCTTCCTCCAAGGAGCCCAGAGCGGTGTACTACATACTTGAGTTTCTCTTTCACAACAACCCTGTGAAGTAGGTTAGGCTGAGAGAGAAGTGACTGGCCCAGAGTCACCCAGCTAGTATCATGGCTAAATGGGGATTTGAACTCGGGTCTCCCCGGTCCTAGTCCAGCACTCTAACCACTACACCACGCTGACTCTCACTTCTTTTGGCCTAGCAAAAGAAGTGGCTGGCCAGCAGCCATGATGATAGGTTGCAAAGTACAAGCTTTAAAATCACTGCCAGAATGACCAGCCTACTTTTCTTTGGAGAGAGCTAGGCAAATGCCACCCCTGCAAAATCACCTGTACATACATGATGGCCCTTGTTTTGTCTTTTGTTTGCTTCCCAATATTAGCTCTAGCACTGCCCGTGAAACAGATCCATAAGCCTCATTTACATGTGCGTTTACTACGATTAAATACTGGAGCTGCAGTGCTGAAAGCACTTACTTATAAAGAGCCCCAATGACTTTGGTGGGGGTTACTAATGAATAATTAGTTCCACAATTGCATCTATAATCAGGTAAATTATCTGCATACATAACAGTCATTAGTACCGCTTATTTCCTTATGAAGTCAGCTAATGTGCAGCAAGTGAGGGCTTGTCCTTGCAATCTCTTTTGTTCAGCGCCTATTAATCCTTATTGATTATCCCTGATTAACAACTCCCTCTGGGGCTGTCCTCACAAGTCTGAGGAACCTCAAACTGTGGGTGCTCAGTGCCTTTGGTGCCTCTGGTAACAGCTGGCATCAGAATGAGATCAAACACAAGGAAGGAATTATACTTGCAGTACACCAAACCCAACCAAAGTTCAAATTGTGAATATATATTTGTTAGTATGGTGCCCACTGTACCCTGGTCTGAATTTGTTTTGCTCCCCACTTATTGCGAAGGACAATAACCTGAATTATTGCACAGTTAAGGACTGTTTGGCCTGCAGTCCTGATGAGGGTTGCGAACCACTTTCACATGTCCCACTAATCCTCACCTACATTGCAAGAATGATAGCTTGCATTAAGGTTAAAGCTAGCATGGGGGTACAGACATCTACAAGCTCAAAACAGATGAATTTCCACATTACTGTAAAAACTCTGTCCTGGCTGAAAATCCAATGAGACACTATTTGGTGCAAACCCAAGAGCTGTTTTCTGAAAATGAATATAAAAGTTTTCTAGATGGTAGTACAACATGCTAAGGACAGAACCTGTGAATAAATTTAAGGTGGGATCTTACAGAGAATCCAAATAGTCCCGCAGATTGCCTTTTCTCCACCCACTGCCAGATCTGATGGGGTGATCACATGGGGTGAAAAAGGCTCCTACTGGTCGGTTCTTGCTTTCTATGATTATAACCCACAACTTTTCAAACCACTTTTCTGGTGAATTGGGTTAATCACAAAAGCAAAAGATGTCCAGCAGGGGGCGCAGGGTAGATTGCACCAGAAACCTTCTTCCCATGAGGCCACTCTGTGAGATCAAAAAGAAAAGAAAAGAAAGCAGCAAGCCAGCAATCTGTGGGACTGTTTGGATTCTCTGTACATGCTCGCCTTAAATTTATTTGCAAGCTCTATTCTTAGTGTGTTATACTGACATCTACTTCAGAGTGTCGAGTTAAAGCAGGGGCGTAGCAAGGTTGGAGTGGGCCCAGAGACAAGATTTTTAAATCCCCCCCCCCTGAAGCTCAGCTCATGAAGTAAAGAAATCTTAAATGAGGCTGAATAGTGGTAACAAAAAGCATATATGTATATCTCCAATGTGCCACAATAGAACATCATCCTAATTTTTTTTTTTAAAGTTTTATAAACTGTGGACGATGCAAGTCATTTCATGGTACTAGAGAAAGACATGCTGTTCTGGTAGCTTCAGGTCTTAACACTCACATCAATTTCTGAGGATGAATACAACTGAAGGAAGCCCGGGCAGGTGTGTGGCTGGGGGAGTCAGTCATGTGACTTACCTATGGGCCCCCCCCAAGGCAGTGGGCCCCCAGACAACTGTCTCCCCTTGCCCTATTATAGTTATGCCCCTGAGTTAAAGATACTTATATGAGCCAGAAACTGATTTTGCTAAAGAAATAAAAACCTCCCCTACTAGAGTCCTATCCTATTTATTAGTCTTTAGAGCATAATATAATATGGAACATACTGTCAAGTAGAGTATAGCACAATTTTCTCCTTTTGTGAGCAAATGTTTTTGTCATTGAAATGTTGGCATAGTTTTCAAGATCACTTAGGGCGTATTTGCTAATGGAAACACCCTTTAGCCCCTCTTTCCCCAACACAATCAGGCTTCTAGACTTGACTTAAATTAATCATCGTTCTTTGGTTATTTGACCAAAGTTGTCTTACTCCCCTGCCATGCTCATTTAACTGAACATTTTTGTTTGCTTATCATGCAGCTGTTAAAGCAGACCTGTCCAACCCAACCAAGCAAAACCAGCTATATTTTATGGTTCCAAATAAGAGCTCAAAAAACCATTTTAACTCCCTTTCAAGAACTGCAAACACATGGTGGCTCTCGGGTACCTGCCAAGTGGTGGGTTGTGTTTGGTTTGTGGGTCTCATATTGTGCAGGCCTGTGTTATAGGCAAAGAAACCCTGCAAGGAAAACTATAAAGCAAAAGCTAAAATAGTGGCACCAGAACAAGATGAGCTAGAACCTATTTGAATCTTATAATTAAGCAGAAGCCCCTCGGTTGTCACTGTTTTTAAACAAAATAATTCTGCATTTAGAAAATGTTAATCTAGCCTCTTGGCAGGAAATAGGGATAATGAAAGCATGATAAAATGAAGAATTCAGGACCAGGGGAAGGGAATATTGCACTCATGGTTTCAGACATTTAGGACCATGCTATGACAGGAACCATATCATAATGTGAAATGTGTTCTCATAGGAACAAAGGAAGGTGCCATATACTGAGTCAGACCATAGGTCCATATAGCTCAGTACTGTCTACACAGACTGACAGCGGCTTCTCCAAGGTTGCAGGCAGGAATCTCTCTCAGCCCTATCTTGGAGAAGGCAGAGAGGGAATTTGGAACTTTCTGCTCTTCCCAGAGCGGCTCTATCCTGAGGGGAATGTCTTACAGTGCTCACACTTCGAGTCTCTCTTTCATATGCAACCCGGGTGGACCCTGCTTAGCTAAGGGGGCAAGTCATGCTTGCTACCACAAGACCAGCTCTCCTTTTATTCATGTTTCAGTCATTAATTTTAAAAAGACCCATAGCTTTTGACATATTGTAGGCCACGTAGTTCAAGTAGCACTTTTCCCTCAGAGTCCAAAAGTGATTCGTATGCATCACTTTCAGCTAGAGTTACCATCCTTTTTTCTTGTTATAAACAAGACATTTGGTGCTGTCAACAGCTACATAACAGGCAGAAACCAACTTTGTCCATCTCTGCATCTCCAAGAAGGTAAAGCTTTACTAGTTTGATTTCTACCCATGACACAGCACTTAACACCACAAGGTCTCTGCCCATAAAAGAGTTAGCACTTCTGCTTTGGGTATGTTATGAAAGTGAGTTCAAATGAAACGAGGCCGCCTGGTTTGGTTTCCATAAACACAGTTTAGTATATCTTTGGGGCTTCTCCCTTCCTACCTTGCCCACAGTCTTCTAAAAAGGAAAGCTGCCACCTGGTGGAGGAAATAAATAAAGGCAAGCTACCGGAAGCAGCCACCTCCCCCTTCTCATACCTACAACAGATAGTGAGGCTCTCAACCACAGACACATATTTCAGACCCAAATACCTTGTGAAAGCTGAGATACAAGGACATTTTCATTATTTAAATTTGCATGTGCATCCATAAGAGTTCTTCTGACTGCAATCAAGTCAGTCTTTATTACGATCTTTGACCAATACCAGAACACATAAAACAACTGTATAATTTAAACATAACCATAGCAATAACATATCTTTACATTGGTTCTAACCATTAGTGAGCAGAGTGTGTCGAACTCATATTGCAGAACAACAGAACTTCACAACTGCATGTGTGATTGACGAATCCGTGTCTATTAGCAAATATTTGACATAAAATTCATCCGATAGTCCTGGCAAGTTTTGGAAAAAAAGCCTAAGCCCTTCGCCTAACACCTATGTAAAAGACACACTGCAGGAGGACATGTGCAACTGACTCAATCTCATCTGAGTTATAGGGGCAATATCTTTGCTCAGTTGGAATTCTGCTGTATCTACTAGCTAATAGTTCCAAGAGGAAGATACTCATATGGGCCCTCAAGAAGGCCCATCTATGTTTAGAGAAGGTAAGGAGGAATAGATAATCTCCTGGGTGAATTCTCATCCCACCACTAAGCAGGTGGAATGCCCTAGATGTCCTCGAGAGGTCATTCTGAAACTCAGTACCCCAGATCCTTCGTTTGATACTTCTGACTGCAAAATTTGCTTTATTTTACCAGATAACTTGTATGGATGTGTTTATTCAAGGACCAGGATGGCTGCTGGCAAGGTGCAGTGCAGAAATGTGCAGAGAACACCCCTTACCTTGGAAGAATGGGCACATAATGGTGACAACAAGAGGGAAATGATCTTCTAAGCAACTTTCAGAAAGTGGCTTGTAGACAGATCACAGTGCCTGATGTTAAAACAAAACCCGCACACCTAATTAAATACATACCCACACAATCGACTCCTTGCATCATATCATATGACCGCTTGGGTGCGCTGTTTGGAATGGAGGATGTGTCATTCAGCAAAAGCATGAAGAGGAGCAGGAGCCTTAAGGACGGAGCCATCTCCAACACATTCTGAAAAAGTAAAGAGGATATATCATAGGAGAAGGTGGGGGGGGGGGCAACTAAGAAAAAATTACCAGTGACACAAACTAAAATACTTAGGAAATCAAATACACTTCTTGTTGATTCTCATTGGGCGGGAGTACAAAGCAATTTGGGGAATATTTTACATAACCTCTTATTAAAACAATTAGTAAAAACCTACTCTTCTCTACAAGCAAGACAAAAACAGAAGTTTTAATCTTACTTTAACTGCACATCCCAATAAGCCAGTCATGTACTCTGGCTTGCTAGATGTCTGATGACTACTCTGTTTTTACACTTCTAAGTAGTCAGCGTGGTGTAGTGGTTAGAGTGCTGGACTAGGACCGGGGAGACCCAAGCTCAAATCCCCATTCAGCCATGAAACTAGCTGGGTGACTCTGGGCCAGTCACTTCTCTCTCAGCCTAACCTACTTCACAGGGTTGTTGTGAAGAGAAACAAGTATGTAGCTCTGGGTTCCTTGGAGGAAGAGTGGGATATAAAATAAAATAAAATAAAATAAAAAATAATAAATCCAAGAGTTTTACTGGGCCTCTGGTGAACAACCATACAGCTCTGGTGCCTGGAGCTTGGCAGGCTCCAAGCTCCAGGCACCCAGGCTCTCTTCAACCTCTGGAGAAAAGTGATAAAATAGCAATAGCAATAACATTTATATACCGCTCTATAGCTGGAAGCTCTCTAAGTGGTTTACAATGATTTAGCATATTGCCCCCCAACATTCTGGGTACTCATTTTACCGACCTCGGAAGGATGGAAGGCTGAGTCAACCCTGAGCCCCTTGGTCAGGATCGAACTTGTAACCTTCTGGTTACAGGGTGGCAGTTTTACCACTGCGCCACCAGGGGCTGAAGTGGATTTGTAAATGAAGTGGATTTGTAACCAACTTAGTGAACAGCCATTTATTTCTCTAGAATATTGCCATCATTTGATGGCACTGCTGTAACAATCATTTCCCAGTTTCACACACACAAAATCCTTTCATGGGTTCCAAGGAAAATTAACTTGGTTGGATTCACAGAACCCTTTCTCCCACCCTGAGCTGATTTGGATGGTGATCTCTGACAATGGCTTGACCCATCTTTTGAATCTTTTAACAGAACAGGATCTTTTAGACCATCTCCATGAAGTGACTGCACAAACCTGCCTCGTGAAAGCAAGTTTGTGAGGGAATCTATTTTCTGTCTTTTCTTGGATACTCCACCACCTGGCCTCAGACATGTCCCATTCGCCCTTTCTATTTCATCCTACAACAAGAATACTTCCAGTTTTCTTATAACAAGTCTCACCAAGACTAAGAAACAGTTGCTTGATTCTCTCCAAAAGAAACTAAAAGCAAACAGAAAGCCTTGTCAAACACTAATTCTTGCCCTTTGCCCTAAGGGGAATCTTTTCAAAGGACAAAGGAAGGAGCTGGCCTCTGTGGGAATGATGACGAGGAAGCAATGAGGAATCGCTCAAGGGACACAGTTGACCTTCAACCCTGGCAACTCGCAGAAGCGACAGAGCTCACTGCTGGTCTTCTGTCAAGATTATGTGCTGGCTCTCTGTCATCCGGCTTAGTACAAGTACATGAGGCAGCCACTCTGAGCCACATGTAGGTCCACATGTAGGTCGTCCACATGTAGGGCGTCTGAGTGGCAAGCCATTTTTAATACCCTGGCTCAGTGTATAGATCAGCCCGTTTTCTCCACACTCCTAGGGAGCATTTTTGTCATTTGGAGAAAACTGCCTGGTCAAGACAGTAACTTATCATGGAGAGACAGCCATCATGAGGAGAGGTTGAGAGCCCTCAATCAAGAGTCACACTAGAAAGGGGCTTCAAGGACACCATGCTGGAACGACCTGTGTGTCTCCATGGGGGACCTACTTCACACTTTGAGAAACATTTATTTAGCAGAGTTATGCTCCCCCCTCACTAGCTACTCAGGCAAATATGTTCCTCATATTCCCACATATCCAAGGACACTCCCAGAGAATTGACTCCCCCACACTTCCCCCACTTTCTGCTTCAGAAATCTAGTATGTGGGATACAGCTTACCCACCCATAAATGCAACTTGCCCCTTCTGTGCCTCCCCTGAAATTTTTTCCCTGATGCTGCCACTGCACATACTTCTGTTATCTTACTGCTTATACTGTTTTCTCCTCCCTTATCTCCCCCTTCTCTTAACTTGGATATGGCTAACCCTGCCTGCAGCAGCAGTCGTCACTTTTTTCTGGCAAGATCCCTGTGTCTTTCACAGCTGCAATGACAGGAAGAAATTCAAAAGGCAAAGCTTCTCCCATCACTGCACCTCTGGCAGGAAAAGCTGTAGATCAAGGGTAGGCAATCTTTGGCTCTTGTTGCCTACATCTCCCATCAACCCCAATCACAATTTATTTGGGCTGGAGATGATGGGAATTGTAGTTCAATGACAGCCAGAGAGCCAAGGTTGCCTACGCCTGCCATAGATGATGGGTTTTTACCCAAAGAAGCCCAGCTTTGAAACATCCTTAAAACGGAAACAGCAGTCAAGCACAACACAAAAAGCTTTATGTCTTACCAGTAGTTTCTGAAGCAGCGTCTCCTAAATATAAAAGCAACAGCAAAAGGAAATGCCTTCTGAGGATACAGACTGCTCACAGAAACTAACGAATCTTGGTTTTCCGCTTCCTCTTCTTAATAAGTGTGGTGTGATCGTTGCAAGGGTGGGGCTAGTTAAAAAGGTTCCTTGTTTGAGAATTTATCAAAAACATGCTGAGGGAAAATCCTAAGGTACTTCCACAGGAAAAGAGATGAAGTCCACCGACATTAGGTGTCAGCTGGTGTGATCACTCCGCTTATTGTTTCTCAGGCATTTTCTTTTAATTGGGTTGTAAATGTAAAGTTAATGGTTTTTGGTTGTTTTAACATATTTTATTTCACTGCGTGTGTTTTTTAATTTTTGTTGTGAGCTATCTAAATCCCTTGATAAATAAGTATAAATAACCTATTATGAATTTGCAAAATGATTCAAACCTGTATTACACCTTATGGAGCTACAGTGATGAAAACCGTCATGCAGACCAGGAGTGGAGCTATAATTGGGCAGATGTGTTCTAAGAACTTGAGCTGCTCAGCATCTGGAATCCACCTCTCACCCCTCCCCTAAGATTAGCTGGCCATTCCTGCTATTGCTGCCTGCCACTTGCATGCTGCCCACTCACCAGCAGCATTGCCTCTGGCTACTCACTCCACCACTCCGCTTCCCGCTGGCTCCCAGGTGGGCAGGAAAGAGGAAAGTTCTGAATAGGAACTTCATCTTGCCACTTGACCTGGAACAGGCTGCAAGTGAAAGACCTCCCAAATGGAGGGTGCATGCATGTCCTCCATTCGCACCCAGTTCCAGAACGGGCAGGAAGCCCGTCCTGGAACTTGTTTCATGGCTTTCCTGCTTCCCACCACCCAGGAGCCTGGAGAACAGGTGGGAGGTGGAGTGCATAGTGGGCTTCCAAGAGGCTGCCTAGGTGGTGGAGGCAGTGGTCGCAATGCTACTGATGGTAATGGAATGCGCGTACAAAGCACATGCCAATGCAGACAGGGCTGCACAAGCCCACCCTCCCCTAGCTAGCCAATGATGCACACCACCATGGCTGAGCCTGCTGTATGGTAATAATGCCATAGCAGGCTGCCTCTCAGGGCCAGCTCCATGTTTTAGGTGGCCCTCGGAAAACCTCCGGCATGGATGCACTCCAAGAGAGTTGTTATGCCACCGCCACAAGAAGACTATGGATACAGAGGTGCTCCCTGGGATCAGCAGCGGGCCCTCCAAAGCTGCCCAGTGATGGCAACCTCTGATGCCAGCCCTACTGACTTCCCCACTTTGTTTGTTTGTTTGTTTAATATATTTGTATATTGCCCAAACTGCAAGTCTCTGGACAGTTTACAACAAAACAATACAAACAACAAGTAAAAAGGTTAAAACATTACAACAATCTAAAATCCAAAACGTTACAACTGTTAAAAATCATCAAACTAATTAAACCGTATATAATTAAAAGCCTGGGTGAACAAATGTGTCCTGACTGCCCTTTTAAAAGTTGTAAGAGATGGGGAGGCTCTTATTTCAGCAGGAAGTGTGTTCCAAAGCCTCGGGGCAGCAACGGAGAAGGCCCAACCCTGATAGCCACCAGCCGAGCTGGTGGCAACTGCAGACAGACATCTCCTGATGATCTCAATGGGCAGTGTGGTTCATAGTAAAGAAGACTTTGTCTTAAATACCCAGAGCCCAAACTGTTTAGGGCTTTATAGGTTATAACCAAGACCTTGTATTTTGCCTGGAAACTTATCAGCAGCCAGTGTAGATCTTTTAAGATAGGAGTGATATGGTATTTCCGAGATGACCCAGAGACCAACCTGGCTGCTGCATTCTGGACCAATTGCAGTTTCCAGACTATGTACAAAGGAGGCCCAACATAGAGCACATTGTAGTAGTCAAGTCTGGAGGTGACCAGCAGATGTACTACCATTCTGAGGTCATTTATCTCAAGGAGCGGCATAGCTGGCGTATCAGCCAAAGCTTATAAAAAGGCATCTCTGGCCATTGCCTCAACCTGGGACACCAGGGCAACCCCAGACTGTGTACTTGTTCCTTCTGGGGAAGTGTGACCCCCATCCAGAACTGGCAGATCAAAATCATCTCCTGAGTTCTGACCCTGTACAATAAGTACCTCCATCTTATCTGGATTCAGTCTCAGTTTGTTATCTCACATCCAGCCCATCACCACCTCCAGGCAGGCATTTAGGGAGGTTATACCTTCTCTTGATGATGTTGACATGGAGAAAAAGATATGGGTGTCATCAGCATATTGATAACACCCTGCACCAAATCCCCTGATGATCTCTCCCAGCAGTTTCATGGAGATGTTAAACAACATCGGAGAGAATATGGAACCCTGAGGGACACCATACCGAAGTTCCATTTTTGAAGAACAACAGCCCGCGAAGGACACCACCTAGAATCTGCCCAAGAGGTAGGAGTGGAACCACTGCAAAGCAGTGCCTCCCACCCCCAACCCCCTCAGTACTCCAGAAGGATACCTGTCAATAGTATCAAAAGCCATGGAGAAGTCCAAAATTAGAGTCATACTTCCTCTGTCAATTCCCAACTGGATATCATCCATCAGGCCGACCAAGGCAGTCTCTACTCCATAGCCCACACAAAAGCTAGTTTGAAACGGGTCTAGATAATCAGTTTCATCCAAGACTGCCTGGAGTTGGGAGGGCACAACTCTCTCAATTACCTTGCCCAACCATGGAAGGCTGGAGACAGGCCTATAGTTGCTTAACTCTGAGGGATCCAGCGCAGGCTTCTTCAAGAGAGGTCTAATAATTACCTCCTTAAGGCAAGGAGGTATCCTGCCCTCCATCAGAGAAGCATTTATGATCTCTTCTAGGCCTTCTACAACAGCTTCCCTGCCAGATAGTATAAGCCATGGCAGACAAGTATCAAGAGAACAGGTGGTAGGTTGCACCATTCCAAGCAGCTTGTCCACATCCTCATGAGTCACAAACTGGAACTGATCCAGCCTGACCACATAAGAGGAGTCGCTGGACACTTCTGATTCAGATACTGCATTAATTGTCGTGTCTAAATCCAAGTTGGCCCGAATATGAGAGATTTTATCCACCAAAAACTCATTAAACACATCACAGTGGGTAATAGATGGTTCCAAGTTCTGATTCAAGGGAGATGGGGCATTTACTAGCCCTCTCACAACCCGGAACAACTGCACTGGATGTGAACTTGTGGTCACAATACGGGCTGAAAAGAATCTCTTCTTTGCTTCCCATATTACCAGAGCATAAATCTTCAAATGTGCTCTATGTTATAATCTGTTGGATTTGAGTCGGGTCTTCCTCCACTTGCACTCCAGTCATCTACCTCACCCCTTCAGCCCCCATAGTTCTTCCATATAGGTGCCAATTTTGAAGCAGGTCAAAGAGGACGCTTAGGAGTGATCATGTCTACTGCCCTGGTGAGTTTGCTGTTCTAATTCTTCACCAGGACATCAACAGGACCACCTGCAGAGCCAACAGTAAATCCCTCCAAGACTTCTTGAAACCCTACTGGATCCAATAATCTTCTCTGGCGGACCATTCTAATGGGCCCCTCACACATGCAAAGGTGGGGTGTGACTGTGAGTCTAACCTTAATCAGATGGTGGTCTGTCCATGACAATGGGGAAATCACAGGAGTCCTCACTCACACAACACCAGCCTGTTCAGAGTGAAAGACCAGATCAAGCGTGTGAACAGGAATGTGTGTTGGTCACGAGAGACCTTGGGATAGGCCCATAGTTGTCATGGCTGCTATCAACTCCTGAGCCGCCCTGGACAAATAGGTCCCAAAGAGGACATTGAAGTCCCCCAGCACCACAAGCCTGGGGGACTCCAACGCCAAACTTGAGATCAAGTCTATTAGCTCAGTTAGGGAATCCATTGGGCAGCGGGATGATCATTACACCAACACAAGTCCCAGTCTACCCCTGGTCCCCAAACTTAGGCACATACATTCAATATGGTCAGACACTTCAACAGGGATCCTGGTCAGGGAGAGATTCTTATAGACCACAGCCACTCCACCTCCCCGCCCACGTCCCTGCACCTGCTCTTCAAAAGACTACCCTGAAAGGAGAAGTTGGACCAGACTAGGCCACCAGCCTCCCCCAACCAAGTCTCTGTAATACATACCAGGTCTGCCCCTTCATCCAGAATCAAATCATGGATGGTTTCAGACTTATTCTGGACAGACCTTGCCAAGAAGTGTTTCCCACTTGCCAAGAAGTGTTTATATACAGAGGCGTAACTAGGGAAAACGGCGCCTGGGGCAAGCACTGAAATGGCGCCCCCCCGCGCCCCCCACCCCCCCAACATACTACATTATACTTAGGTTTTTCCTCACAAGCGCCCGCCGCCGCCGTGCCAGGCCACTGACTGCAATGAGGGGGGGGGCACGGCCGGCGCGGAAGGGACCGCTCATGGGGGAGGGGGCGCCAACGCGCTCCCTTGACTGCTGCAGCGCTGCTGCACTGAGCAGGAAACATTTGTATTAACAAAAAATTAAAAAAAATTAAAAAAATTTTTTTTGTCATGGCGGCGCCCCCCATGTGACCAGAAAAGATGGCGCCCGGGGCACGTGCCCCCCCTGCCCCCCCTATAGTTACGCCTCTGTTTATATACCTTGTCAGCAATTAGTTGTCCTGAAGGAGCGCAATGAGAATGGAGTAGCCATATATCCCCATTCTTTTCCCATGCTCACATGTCTCTCTCAAGCATTGCTCTCCCCTGCTTGCCGAGGCAGACATAGAATACTGGGAAAATCTAGAAAGAGCAGGTTGGTAGTAAATATAGATTTCCACATCAAAGATAGATTTCAACATCAAAATGCAAGTTTTCTAGAAAAGCTAAGTCAGGATTTCCCCATTTTCATCAGAATCATGCAATTGTTATACAGTCCTGTATTGCATAACTGATGGATAAATCTTCAGTGAAAATTCTTTGTGGGTGGAAATAGTGGGGTAACTTCATGTGAGGTTCTGGGAGACAGTTCCAAGCAGGAGGAGGAGAATGAGAAATGGGTGGAGTTCTTTAAGGAAGCAGGTAGTTCTTGGATGGTGGAGAATGGTAGAATTAGAGGCATGAGGGTCATGATCAGGAATATAATGGGAAATGAGGATGGGCAAAGCCATGGTGAGTTTTACTGGCAAGGACAAAGCATATGTTCTGGAAGTGGAAGGAGATGGGAAGCCAGTTGTAGGAACTGAAAGAAGTGTCACCTTCATAGTCACAAGGCATACCTTGTGATTATGAAGCTTACACTTCTTCCCGTTCCTACAATTGGCTTCCCATCTCTTCCACTAGTCACAAGGCAGATGGCAATCTTGTTGAAGTTAATTAGATCTAGCACTTTGGTCAGTGCCTAGGTGGGAGAATACCTGTGAACCCTATGAGATCCATGATGTAAGAAAGACTGGATAGAAATAAAATAAACTAACTACAACAGGGTTTAAAAAATGTATCCCTACTTGTTAAAACCACTTGACAAATAACAGTATTAGTTTTTGTTGGCATCCACTAGATCTTCCCCAAGTAACACTATAAAATGTCAGAGTTCAAAACAAATTTCAAACATTCAAGTGTACTTATAATCTTTAGTCATGCAAATAGATTTTTCTTGGCAGTCATGAACTTTTAAATATAATGTTGCTGACAGACTTTATATTTGGATTATTCAAACCATTTCCAGTTTGTTTTGTTTTTCTCAAGGGCTGGCAACCATGAAAAACCGATGCCTCTTCTGTGCATAGCAGTCAGCCAGGTATTCTAAATGCAAGATGACATTTCTGTACCTGGTCTAGTGATCCTCTCTCTTTCTCTCTCTCTCTCTCTCAGCTGAAACTCCTTTTATTATGACTGCATTTCTCTTAATCCTCAGAAGGACCTTTAAAATGTTCATCGCGGGATATCCTATCACTTGAAATCCTTTAAAATTATAAACCAAAATGCCTTACGATTTAGGGTAAATTGCGAAAACAATGCTGAAAGTCAAAAGGCTGGATTTTCACATGTCTGCTGCTGCTGTAATCTCCCATCATCAGCAGCCCCCTCCAGTTAATCAAACCAAACATTTATTCCCCATTTTTCCTCTAAGGAGTGCAGAGCAGTCTATATGGCTATGTTTATCCCCACAACAACCCTACGAGGTAGGTTAGGACGAAAACAAGTGGATCACCCAGAGTCACCCAGTGATTCTGGGATTTGAATAAAGTTCTGAATTTAGTTCTCCTTGATCCGAGTTAAGGGTGTGCAGACCAGCTCGATTCAAACTGGCCCAAGTTCAGCCGATCCAAGTTTGGAGTGTACCTGCCCCCCAAAGGGGAGAGTTGGTACAAGTTTGAACCAGACTGGCACCGGTTCTAAAGGAATCAATCCGAACCAGTTCAGGGATATATTTGTAAAGAGGACTCTGGCATGTGGTGATGCAAATGGCCATTGTGCATGGACAGAAGACACAAAAATGGCCTCTGTGTGTGGGGGGGTGGAGGCCTGAACCGGGCTACAGCTGGCCTGGGCTGCCCTTCAGGCCAGCAGGGGGATTTGAGGAGCCCCGACTGCACCCCCCCCGCTGATGTCACCGCAGCCTCGAATAAGGTACCTTTCTCTTGCCCGCCCCCCACCCTGGCCTTAAGAGGATAGGGAATGTCTGCTTTACTTGCAAAGAGGAATCCTCGCCGGATTCCCCTTTACATGTATATCCCCAAAGTGACCTGCAAACCGGTTGAGTCAGATTTGAACTGCACCGGCCAAACAGTTTCTGTGCACACCGCTAGTCCTAGTTCAACACTCTAACCACTATACCAGGCATCCCCAAACTGCGGCCCTCCAGATGTTGCTGAACTACAACTTCCAGCATACCCAGCCACAAAAAATTGTGTCTAGGAATGCTGGGAGTTGTAGTTCAGCAACATCTGGAGGGCCACAGTTTGGGGATGCCTGCACTATACCATGCTGCCTTTCCCCTCACAAACATGTATTGGTGAAAAAATGGAAGATCCTTCCTGAAATGATTGGTTTTTGAAAGTGTGGGACTATGCTTCAGTTTCAAAAGTCTCGGCTTATGTACATGGTATCTCTACTGAATCATTCGTGTCTGTTTGGGAACCCTTTATAAATTATAATATCCGTTATGGTCAAACTTTGTTCCCATTTTCTGGATTTGACTTGTGTTTTCGATATGTCACTTACAAGAAGCTGAATAGATTAGATTTTACAATTTCAAGAGTCTGAATTTCTTTTGCTTTATCTTGTTTTAGATATTTTTTCTTTACTGCTGTAATTAATTAGAAAAATGAGGTTTTTCATTACGAAAAATGATCTGTTTTGTATTGTTTTGTATTGTCTTTATGGTGATTTGTCTTTGTCTTCTTTGGTTTACTTCTCAATAAAAATTCTTATTAAAAAGAAAAAAAAGAAAAAAGGGAAGATCCTGCTATGAAAGCATCCTGGAAGATCCTGCGATGAATGCCCGCTAGGAAGGCATTCACTCACTATCACTAGTAGGGCTGTGCTCTGGAGTGTCTGAAGCTGAATAATGCACGTCACCCCTTTGGAGACACATGGAAGTGGTTGCTCATAGAGCACCCATCTTTGTGCAGTCTTGTGCACTTCCAGGGCAGGGGGGGATCCTTTATGGGGAGCAGAACCCTGTACTGCCACAGTGACAGCTGGGACGGCACACGGAGTGTGGCAGGATGTTGTGTGGGAAACACAGGGAGGCATAATCCTTTCCCTATAATGCTCTATGGGGAAAAGCCCTTGAGAGGTTTACACCTCCAGGTATTTCCCATACAAATCTCCCACTCCCAAACCACGTCCCCAGTAGTATTATATACATACCTGGGAGGAGCCTAAGTAAGGGCAAGTGAAGCCACAGACTAAGTAAGGGCAAGATGTATGGGCAGAGTGAAGTCAGAGCCTAGTAAGGGCAAGATGTCATCAAGCCCCGCCCATTGAAGGGCAAGATGTCATCAATCCCCTCCCACTGATGGGCATGACATCACCACAGTAGGGAGGAGTTGTAAACCCTCCAGAGAACATGCCCAGGCATGCCCAGAGCCTCCTGTACCATGAGCCCTACCCACCTGACATGTGAGGACCAATAGGAAGGAGTTCCCAGCCAGCCGTTCAAGGCTTATAGTGTTGTTGCTGCTGCTGCATGGAGTATCCTACAAGGCTTGTAGCATAGCCCCCTTTGCATAAAGGTAACAATTCTACTGTTTGCTTGTGGGTTTGATTATGGGATCTCCTCAGAGCCCTAATTTGGCAACAAATCAGCCAGATTCTACACCTAAGCCAAGAAAACGCTATATTAGCACCAGTTCAGATGATGAAGGACCTCCTGTGAAAACCTATGCTGAAGAACAAGCTGAGACAAGGGAAATATGGCAAGAGATCCTGGCAACCATGGCAGCTGAGCCACAGGTAAATATATTTTACAGGCTAGGTTTTGAGGTTTTGTGTGTGTGTGAAAAAGGACATTAAACTAATAGTCTTTTCTTTTCTCCCTTTAGAATTCAGCACTTGTGCAAACTCTGAAACGCTCTCGCATAGCAATGCAGAAATTCTTGGGCCTGAATATCAATGAAGAGCCCTATAGTACCTGGGCGGAGCCTAAGTAAGGGCAAAGTGAAGCCATAGCCTAGTAAGGGCAAGGAACTATGGGCAAGGTAAAGCCAGAGCCTAGTAAGGGCAAGTTGAAGCCCTGCCCTTCGAAGGGCATGATGACATCACAGCAGGAAGGAGCCGAAAGCTTCTAACTAAGGGCAGGTTGAAGCCACAGCCTCCTAAGGGTATAGTGAGACCCTGTGGAGAGCGTCCACAGAACATGCCCAGGCAGACCCCCATGTCCAGGCATGTTCAGACATGCCCAGAGCAGATGCAGAACAAACACCCATGTTTGGACATCAGCCCCCCACACACCCCGAACAGGTCTGTGTATGTTCAGACATGCGCAGAGCAAGGGTTAGGCCAGGCCTGCACAACATAAGGCCCGGGGACCAGATCAGGCCCTCGGGGACTTTTTTGTGGGTCCACTGATTGTCACAACTTGCAGCAAACAGCACCCCAAGGCCACTCTTTGGGTTAGTTCCCTCTTCTTCATCTTTTCATCCTCTGCCCTCTCTGAAACTGCCTTACAGCACCATCCTGTGCATGTTTACTTGGAAATATTTACTTAGTTTACTCCTAAGTAAGCATGACTAGGACTACAACATGAAATCGACAGCAATTTAGAGAGAGGAGAGGGTTTTGCATTTGTTTGGGGCTGGCATTTTTAAAGGGAGATCTCACTAGATGCCCCAGTGACTGAGCAAGGACAGGCTCTATTTTCTGGCCATGATTCTTAGTTAAAATTGTGGGTCCCTTGCCAAAGGGGGGAAAGATCCACAACTATCTAATAATTGCTTGCATTAATATTTTTAATAATTAATTTTAATTCAATAATGTGCTGAAAATTGACCTTGACCACTGAACACCATTGTGGTTGGTTCCAGCCCATCAAAACATTTGAATTCTGTACCCCCCGGGTTAGCCCCAGAGCAGGGTTGTTATTTTTGTAGAGAGAAAATAAAATGCTCTTCAGATTAACTAAATAGGGTATATTCTGGATTTTAAGAACTCATACACATTAACTTTGTACTATGGATTCTGAAGTTGAAAGTTTTCCCCCTTTAAAAAGAAAAGTTGCCCTGCAATTAATGCTGGATCATCTTTTCTTTGTCTCTGTGATGAGGCTAGCCTGGAGTTTTATCCTGAGAGGCCCCTGAAACATCAGCCCTATCCATCCTCAGCACTGTACCTCCAGTGACTGTTGCTGGTGTGTATCTTATGTTTCTTTTTAGATTGTGATCCCTTTGGGGACAGGGATCCATCTCATTTATTTATTATTTCTCTGTGTAAACCTCCCTGTGCCATTTTTGGAAGGGTGGTATAGAAATTGAATAAATAAATAACTAAAAATGCTTTTTGTGTGTGATGTATAAGTAGGACAATTTCATACATTCTGATAAGTACAGCTTCTTAAAAACATTAAAATCATGATCTCTTTCGTTATGCAGTGACAATGCCTTGCTGTCTAAGAAACAAGGCTTTTTTTCTTCTTTTTTTTAATAACCAGTTCTCCAAAAAACTGGTAGGACTGGGCCCTTCAAATGGTGTGGTCTAACCGTTAAGTGTTCATCAGATCAATGACCACTAGAGGCTTTTGATGTGTGTGTGTGTGTGTGTGTGTGCGCATGCACAGGTAGGCTGACAGATGCAATTTCTATTTATCTGACGCTTGGGGGGGGGGTGGGAGTTTGTATTTTGTGTATTCACTAGGAAATGAGAGTTCTGGTTCTTTAGAAATCAACTAACACACACTAATTAAATGCATCAAAATTACTGACCAAGACTAAGTCCTATTGAGGACAGAGAAAGCAAGCAAGCAAGCAAGAATGAAAGATTAAGAGCAGTGACAAGGACTAGTTGTGAAACTGTGTCAAAGGAGAAGGGAAAAACTGTGTCTGAGGCCAAGGAAATCTAGATGGTTAAAAAGTGACAAGAACACAGGGTGGGGGTGGGGAGAACCTAGTTAGCTATGGGCCAGGTTGAGGAAGCAGAGGCAGTATAATTGTCCTTATTCAAGTTAATTCCTAATCCAGGCTAATTCATATTAGAGTTAGAGATGTAGGAAGAAGAGGGGGGGAAGGGAGGGGGGAGAGATTTGTTAAAAACGGAAGCAAAGAAACAGTGACAAGGACTAGGCGCAAAACTGTGTCAGAGCTGGGAAGGGGAGAGAGATCCTAGTTAGGGGACAGGTCTAGGCTTTGTAGATGTGAAGTAGAATCAAAGAAAGTTTGAGATACCACAGTCTACAGAACTGTGGTTTTTAAAGAGATGCTTGCGCTACAAAGACACCTGTAAGAGTGTCTAGCACTAAGAGATAATGTACATTGCATTAATAGTTCACTGAGAACTTCCAATTAAATAGAGGCAGTCGTCAGATCAAGCCGGGGTCTGTATTGCCCTAGTCACTAACATTCTAACTAAGAATCACTGGAAAACAGACTAGCTAATACCTCCCAAGAGAAATTATAAGAAATTAAATTATTTCTTATAAAAGTCCATTTTCTCTTCTATAAAACAAATCCTTTTTGAAAAAGAAATTAAATTTGTTGACAAAACAATTACATATCAGACCATTTCTCTCTCTCTGTGTGTGTGTGTGTGTGTGTGTGTGTGTGTGTGTAAAAATGAAAATTGTGTGGGCGTACTGAAGTGAATTGATTGCTGCTTCCTGCTTGTATGTATAAAGACATATCTGTGTGCATTCATCTTACACGAAGGAGCTACATACAAGATTCATGCATGGACATGTAGGATATTTACGGAAGCAAAGAAACAGTGACAAGGACTAGTTGTGAAACTGTGTCAGAGGAGAAGGGACAAGGATTGAGTGAAAAACAGTGTCTGAGGCAAAGGAAATCTAGATGGTTAAAAAGTGACAAGAACACAGGGTGGGGGTGGGGAGAGCCTAGTTAGCTATGGGCCAGGTTGAGGTTAGTAAGAGGAAGCAGTGTCAGTATAATTGTCCTTATTCAAGTTAATGCCTAATCCAGGCTAATTCATATTAGAGATGTAGGAAGAAGGGGGGGAGAGATTTGTTAAAAACGGAAGCAAAGAAACAGTGACAAGGACTAGGTGCAAAACTGTGTCAGAGATGGAAAGGTCTGTATTGCCCTAGTCACTAACATTCTAACTTAGAATCACTGGAAAACAACCATAGTAGCTAATACCTCCCAAGAGAAATTATAAGAAATTAAATTATTTCTTATAAAAGTCCATTTTCTCTTCTATAAAACAAATCCTTTTTTAAAAAAGAAATTAAATTTGTTGACAAAACAATTACATATCAGACCATTTCTCTCTGTGTGTGTGTGTGTGTGTGTGTGTGTGTAAAAATGAAAATTGTGTGGGCGTACTGAAGTGAATTGATTGCTGCTTCCTGCTTGTATGTACAATGACATATCTGTGTGCATTCATCTTACATGATGGAGCTACATACAAGATTCATGCATGGACATGTAGGATATTTCATCATGTGTGTAGGCCAGACCTTATGCATGTAGAGCCATTCACTTTCCTTACAAAAGAACAGTGAACAACTAAATAGCAATATGATGTGTGTGTACGTGTGTGTTAAATACATCTTGTATGTTGTATATAACATAATGTATGCTGACTCTGCTGTACATATCATATGTTTTTAAGATTGTTTGTTTTCTCATCAACAGTACAGAATTATCCAATCTAAACACTTTAGAATTCTAATCAATTCTGTTTTTCTTGGCTCTGTACTATATTTTATGTGTTTTCCAAAGCAGCCAATCATTGTCTGCTCTAGATCCACACAAAAACAAGTGCCTGCTTTTTGAAGTATGAAAGGTCTTTTCCTCTAAAAGATGAGCATTGATAACTATAAGATAGCTCACAGGCAGCCAGGGAGCTCCCAGCCTGATGTTACTAAGCTCAGGATAGGGTTTACAAAGCGTACTAGTACTCCAGAGAGTCGGTGCTGTGTAGTGCCTAGAGCGTCAGACTAGGAGGGGCATTTGCTCATCTTGGCTTAACCTACCTCACAGGGTTGTTGTGCAGATACAATGAGGGAACACGACCCTGAGTTCCTTGGAAGAAGGGGCAGGGTATAAATATCATACATACATACATATGGTAGCATGTTCATAGTTTGCCAGGGAGGATACTTGTTTGAATTTAGACCCTTAATATAATGCCATGCATGCAGATGTGTCAAAATTAACTCAGTGAAAAAGATTAACAGGGTGTTTCAAAAAATTAGTCAGCTTACAAACATCTGATTCTTCAGAGCTACCTGACAGTTTGGTACCAACTTGTCTGTAAGCAATAGTTTTTGCTTCTGCAGATGAGTTTGTCTGAGACAGCTCTGTAGGATCAACATCTGAATCTGACTGTGTATCATCAGAGCATGGCTTCCTACCCCCTCCCCACAGAGTGGCACATATCTCATTGCTATAGGCATACAGGAAATCAGTTTTAATATCATTCACAAAGGCCAGCATTCCAGATAGCTCAGGATCGGCTTCCAGCAACACCAGCACATTCTAAAAACAAGAAAAACAAGAGTTAGAAAACTCCACCTCACAGGCAGCCCACCTCACAGGGTTGTTCTAGTAAGTCTAACTTGAAACAAATAACTAAAACTTAAAAGGATAATATTATTATTTTTAAAAAACCACACATGAATTAATAATGCCTCTCGTGAGAAAAACTGCTGACAAACCTCTCCTGATTATCGCAGTGGGCGGTGTGGTTCATGTTGAAGAAGACCATTCTGAAATGTTAAGGCTAGTGTAGAGGTTCGTCAGCAGTTGTCACTAGTTCATCTGGTGGCTACTCAGGGTGGGAAGGGTCTTCTCCATTGCTGCCTTGAGGCTTTGGAACAGGCTTCCTGCTGAAATACGATCTTCCCCATCTCTTACAACTTTCAAAAAGGCAGTCAAGACACATTTGTTCACCCAAGCTTTTAATTAGATACTGTTTTGTGTTTTTAATAGTTTTAATGTGTTAAATTTTAAATTGTTGTAATGTTTTAACTTTTTTATTTGTTGTGTTTATTGTTTTGTTGTAAACCACCCAGAGACTTGTGTTTAGGGTAGTATACAAATGTTCTCAATAAATAAATAAATAAATAAATAAATAAAGCCAAGACAGAAAATTAAATAAACCATGGGCAAATCTTAGTGGTTTATAAAATGGTCATGTGGCTGAACTCAGCCTTTCCTTTATGGCAGGGCAATAAGCTATGGCGGATTAGTGTAGTAGCAAATGTAGCATTTGCTATGGGCCCCACGTTTTCGAGGGCCCCGTAAGTCTGGCTTCCCACTGGGAATTAAAGTTAAAACTTTACCTGTTTTATTTGGTCCATGTTAGATAAAATATCCCTTTTCTGCTAAATGTGCCTTTTCAGAGAAGGCACGGCACAGCATTTGTCCAGTGGCTGTTGCTGGTGCCTACCACATTTTTCTTTTTAGAGTGTGAGCCCTTTGGAGACAGAGAATAATCTAAACACTCTTTATTTTTCTATGTAAACCACTTTGAGACTAGCTTAACCACTAGCTTAATCCCGTCCTGGCGATAAGAACATATTACTTATAAATGCTAAAATGTTCCTTGTTAGGAACAAGTTATTAATGTCTTACCTCCCACCCCCATTTCCTTTAAGTTCACAGTTAACACAAATGGGGGCAATTTAAAACGAAACTGTATTTTAATTGTAAATATTGTAAATGATCCTCAAAACTCTTCACTTCTATACAATTCACACAACATGCCCCCCATTATACAGCCCAGACTCAGCTGTGAAACTAGAGATGTCATGGATAGATCTTTAATTTAAATTGTAAGAGAACCTATGACGGTGGTGGGTTAGAGAAAGGGCTCTGCATACTTGTTTTAAAAGCTGGGCCCCTTCAAACTTTGTGGCTGGGGTGTGTCTGTTCAGTGTTTCAGCATGATAACAACCAGAAAGCGGGCCCTGCCCAACCCCACCAAGGCTTAATGTCTTGAGGTACACCAGAATTTTCCCTCTTTGTCTCCGTGAAGACCACAAGCGGTAAGTACATGGTCATTTTTCTTATCGGATCCGAGAGGCTCTGATCTCTCCTACAGTATTTTTAATTGCCTAAATAGTTTTGTGTATTCCCTGCCCCCCCCTTCCCTGTAGCCTGTGATAATTTAAATTGGGTCCCTCCTGTCGTCTTAAATGGGGTCACTTCACCATGCTAGCTTTCCTCAACCATGTGTCCTTTGATCCTTATCTTTTCCTATGTGAAAAGGCTTTTCTCACGAGAGGCATTATTAATTCATGTGTGGTATTTTAAAAATAATACTATTATCCTTTTAAGTTTTAGTTATTTGTTTCAAGTTAGACTTACTACAACAACCCTGTGAGGTGGGCTGCCTGTGAGGTGGAGATTTCTAACTATTGTTTTTCTTGTTTTTAGAACTTGCTGTAGTTTTGTGTATTCCCTGCCCCCCTTTCCCTGTAGCCTGTGATAATTTAAATTGGGTCCCTCCTGTCATCTTAAATAATAATATTATCCTTTTAGGTTTTAGTTATTTGTTTCAAGTTAGACTTACTACAACAACCCTGTGAGGTGGGCTGCCTGTGAGGTGGAGTTTTCTAACTCTTGTTTTTCTTGTTTTTAGAATGTGCTGGTGTTGCTGGAAGCCGATCCTGAGCTATCTGGAATGCTGGCCTTTGTGAATGATATTAAAACTGATTTCCTGTATGCCTATAGCAATGAGATATGTGCCACTCTGTGGGGAGGGGGTAGGAAGCCATGCTCTGATGATACACAGTCAGATTCAGATGTTGATCCTACAGAGCTGTCTCAGACAAACTCATCTGCAGAAGCAAAAAACTATTGCTTACAGACAGGTTGGTACCAAACTGTCAGGCAGCTCTGAAGAATCAGATGTTTGTAAGCTGACTAATTTTTTGAAACACCCTGTTAATCTTTTTCACTGAGTTAATTTTGACACATCTGCATGCATGGCATTATATTAAGGGTCTAAATTCAAACAAGTATCCTCCCTGGCAAACTATGAACATGCTACCATATGTATGTATGTATGTATGATATTTATACCCTGCCCCTTCTTCCAAGGAACTCAGGGTCGTGTTCCCTCATTGTATCTGCACAACAACCCTGTGAGGTAGGTTAAGCCAAGATGAGCAAATGCCCCTCCTAGTCTGACGCTCTAGGCACTACACAGCACCGACTCTCTGGAGTACTAGTACGCTTTGTAAACCCTATCCTGAGCTTAGTAACATCAGGCTGGGAGCTCCCTGGCTGCCTGTGAGCTATCTTATAGTTATCAATGCTCATCTTTTAGAGGAAAAGACCTTTCATACTTCAAAAAGCAGGCACTTGTTTTTGTGTGGATCTAGAGCAGACAATGATTGGCTGCTTTGGAAAACACATAAAATATAGTACAGAGCCAAGAAAAACAGAATTGATTAGAATTCTAAAGTGTTTAGATTGGATAATTCTGTACTGTTGATGAGAAAACAAACAATCTTAAAAACATATGATATGTACAGCAGAGTCAGCATACATTATGTTATATACAACATACAAGATGTATTTAACACACACGTACACACACATCATATTGCTATTTAGTTGTTCACTGTTCTTTTGTAAGGAAAGTGAATGGCTCTACATGCATAAGGTCTGGCCTACACACATGATGAAATATCCTACATGTCCATGCATGAATCTTGTATGTAGCTCCATCATGTAAGATGAATGCACACAGATATGTCATTGTACATACAAGCAGGAAGCAGCAATCAATTCACTTCAGTACGCCCACACAATTTTCATTTTTACACACACACACACACACACACACACACAGAGAGAAATGGTCTGATATGTAATTGTTTTGTCAACAAATTTAATTTCTTTTTTAAAAAAGGATTTGTTTTATAGAAGAGAAAATGGACTTTTATAAGAAATAATTTAATTTCTTATAATTTCTCTTGGGAGGTATTAGCTACTATGGTTGTTTTCCAGTGATTCTAAGTTAGAATGTTAGTGACTAGGGCAATACAGACCTTTCCATCTCTGACACAGTTTTGCACCTAGTCCTTGTCACTGTTTCTTTGCTTCCGTTTTTAACAAATCTCTCCCCCCCTTCTTCCTACATCTCTAATATGAATTAGCCTGGATTAGGCATTAACTTGAATAAGGACAATTATACTGACACTGCTTCCTCTTACTAACCTCAACCTGGCCCATAGCTAACTAGGCTCTCCCCACCCCCACCCTGTGTTCTTGTCACTTTTTAACCATCTAGATTTCCTTTGCCTCAGACACTGTTTTTCACTCAATCCTTGTCCCTTCTCCTCTGACACAGTTTCACAACTAGTCCTTGTCACTGTTTCTTTGCTTCCGTAAATATCCTACATGTCCATGCATGAATCTTGTATGTAGCTCCTTCGTGTAAGATGAATGCACACAGATATGTCTTTATACATACAAGCAGGAAGCAGCAATCAATTCACTTCAGTACGCCCACACAATTTTCATTTTTACACACACACACACACACACACACACACACACAGAGAGAGAGAAATGGTCTGATATGTAATTGTTTTGTCAACAAATTTAATTTCTTTTTCAAAAAGGATTTGTTTTATAGAAGAGAAAATGGACTTTTATAAGAAATAATTTAATTTCTTATAATTTCTCTTGGGAGGTATTAGCTAGTCTGTTTTCCAGTGATTCTTAGTTAGAATGTTAGTGACTAGGGCAATACAGACCCCGGCTTGATCTGACGACTGCCTCTATTTAATTGGAAGTTCTCAGTGAACTATTAATGCAATGTACATTATCTCTTAGTGCTAGACACTCTTACAGGTGTCTTTGTAGCGCAAGCATCTCTTTAAAAACCACAGTTCTGTAGACTGTGGTATCTCAAACTTTCTTTGATTCTACTTCACATCTACAAAGCCTAGACCTGTCCCCTAACTAGGATCTCTCTCCCCTTCCCAGCTCTGACACAGTTTTGCGCCTAGTCCTTGTCACTGTTTCTTTGCTTCCGTTTTTAACAAATCTCTCCCCCCTCCCTTCCCCCCCTCTTCTTCCTACATCTCTAACTCTAATATGAATTAGCCTGGATTAGGAATTAACTTGAATAAGGACAATTATACTGCCTCTGCTTCCTCAACCTGGCCCATAGCTAACTAGGTTCTCCCCACCCCCACCCTGTGTTCTTGTCACTTTTTAACCATCTAGATTTCCTTGGCCTCAGACACAGTTTTTCCCTTCTCCTTTGACACAGTTTCACAACTAGTCCTTGTCACTGCTCTTAATCTTTCATTCTTGCTTGCTTGCTTGCTTTCTCTGTCCTCAATAGGACTTAGTCTTGGTCAGTAATTTTGATGCATTTAATTAGTGTGTGTTAGTTGATTTCTAAAGAACCAGAACTCTCATTTCCTAGTGAATACACAAAATACAAACTCCCACCCCCCCCCAAGCGTCAGATAAATAGAAATTGCATCTGTCAGCCTACCTGTGCATGCGCACACACACACACACACACACACATCAAAAGCCTCTAGTGGTCATTGATCTGATGAACACTTAACGGTTAGACCACACCATTTGAAGGGCCCAGTCCTACCAGTTTTTTGGAGAACTGGTTATTAAAAAAAAGAAGAAAAAAAGCCTTGTTTCTTAGACAGCAAGGCATTGTCACTGCATAACGAAAGAGATCATGATTTTAATGTTTTTAAGAAGCTGTACTTATCAGAATGTATGAAATTGTCCTACTTATACATCACACACAAAAAGCATTTTTAGTTATTTATTTATTCAATTTCTATACCACCCTTCCAAAAATGGCACAGGGAGGTTTACACAGAGAAATAATAAATAAATGAGATGGATCCCTGTCCCCAAAGGGATCACAATCTAAAAAGAAACATAAGATACACACCAGCAACAGTCACTGGAGGTACAGTGCTGAGGATGGATAGGGCTGATGTTTCAGGGGCCTCTCAGGATAAAACTCCAGGCTAGCCTCATCACAGAGACAAAGAAAAGATGATCCAGCATTAATTGCAGGGCAACTTTTCTTTTTAAAGGGGGAAAACTTTCAACTTCAGAATCCATAGTACAAAGTTAATGTGTATGAGTTCTTAAAATCCAGAATATACCCTATTTAGTTAATCTGAAGAGCATTTTATTTTCTCTCTACAAAAATAACAACCCTGCTCTGGGGCTAACCCGGGGGGTACAGAATTCAAATGTTTTGATGGGCTGGAACCAACCACAATGGTGTTCAGTGGTCAAGGTCAATTTTCAGCACATTATTGAATTAAAATTAATTATTAAAAATATTAATGCAAGCAATTATTAGATAGTTGTGGATCTTTCCCCCCTTTGGCAAGGGACCCACAATTTTAACTAAGAATCATGGCCAGAAAATAGAGCCTGTCCTTGCTCAGTCACTGGGGCATCTAGTGAGATCTCCCTTTAAAAATGCCAGCCCCAAACAAATGCAAAACCCTCTCCTCTCTCTAAATTGCTGTCGATTTCATGTTGTAGTCCTAGTCATGCTTACTTAGGAGTAAACTAAGTAAATATTTCCAAGTAAACATGCACAGGATGGTGCTGTAAGGCAGTTTCAGAGAGGGCAGAGGATGAAAAGATGAAGAAGAGGGAACTAACCCAAAGAGTGGCCTTGGGGTGCTGTTTGCTGCAAGTTGTGACAATCAGTGGACCCACAAAAAAGTCCCCGAGGGCCTGATCTGGTCCCCGGGCCTTATGTTGTGCAGGCCTGGCCTAACCCTTGCTCTGCGCATGTCTGAACATACACAGACCTGTTCGGGGTGTGTGGGGGGCTGATGTCCAAACATGGGTGTTTGTTCTGCATCTGCTCTGGGCATGTCTGAACATGCCTGGACATGGGGGTCTGCCTGGGCATGTTCTGTGGACGCTCTCCACAGGGTCTCACTATACCCTTAGGAGGCTGTGGCTTCAACCTGCCCTTAGTTAGAAGCTTTCGGCTCCTTCCTGCTGTGATGTCATCATGCCCTTCGAAGGGCAGGGCTTCAACTTGCCCTTACTAGGCTCTGGCTTTACCTTGCCCATAGTTCCTTGCCCTTACTAGGCTATGGCTTCACTTTGCCCTTACTTAGGCTCCGCCCAGGTACTATAGGGCTCTTCATTGATATTCAGGCCCAAGAATTTCTGCATTGCTATGCGAGAGCGTTTCAGAGTTTGCACAAGTGCTGAATTCTAAAGGGAGAAAAGAAAAGACTATTAGTTTAATGTCCTTTTTCACACACACACAAAACCTCAAAACCTAGCCTGTAAAATATATTTACCTGTGGCTCAGCTGCCATGGTTGCCAGGATCTCTTGCCATATTTCCCTTGTCTCAGCTTGTTCTTCAGCATAGGTTTTCACAGGAGGTCCTTCATCATCTGAACTGGTGCTAATATAGCGTTTTCTTGGCTTAGGTGTAGAATCTGGCTGATTTGTTGCCAAATTAGGGCTCTGAGGAGATCCCATAATCAAACCCACAAGCAAACAGTAGAATTGTTACCTTTATGCAAAGGGGGCTATGCTACAAGCCTTGTAGGATACTCCATGCAGCAGCAGCAACAACACTATAAGCCTTGAACGGCTGGCTGGGAACTCCTTCCTATTGGTCCTCACATGTCAGGTGGGTAGGGCTCATGGTACAGGAGGCTCTGGGCATGCCTGGGCATGTTCTCTGGAGGGTTTACAACTCCTCCCTACTGTGGTGATGTCATGCCCATCAGTGGGAGGGGATTGATGACATCTTGCCCTTCAATGGGCGGGGCTTGATGACATCTTGCCCTTACTAGGCTCTGACTTCACTCTGCCCATACATCTTGCCCTTACTTAGTCTGTGGCTTCACTTGCCCTTACTTAGGCTCCTCCCAGGTATGTATATAATACTACTGTCCCCCCCACCCCCCAGTCATCACTGGGGCAGTACAAGAGAAGCCCCTGCACTGGAAGCAGTGATGGCTGGTGAGGGTGGCACTGGGGGCAGGGGGCAGCGAGAGGTACATTAAAAACGTTATCACCCGCAGTACTGCCAGCACCTGCAGGCCGCCGTGAGCAGCACTGCCCCACCCGGTATCCCGCGTGGCGGCTGCTGTGGCTCCGGCAATCATCTGGCCTTCGCACATGCCTGGTGTTGCTGACTACACAAATGGCCTCTGTGCATGTGCAGAGGCCAGGTGAGTGCCGGAGCCACGACAGCCACCATGTGGCATTCCAGACGGGGCACCACTACTCATGGAGGCTTGCAGGTGCCGGCGCTCGCACCAGTGACAACTTTTCAAAGGTACCTCTTGCCGTCCCTCCCAGCGCTGCCCTCACCATCCGCCAGTGACTGGATGCATGCAGTACTGCACGGAGAAGCATGCCCTGAGTGCCCCGCCTCTCTGCAAGGCTTCAGAGGGGTCGTGTACATGATTTGGCTACAGATGCTTCAAAGCACAACCCTAAAAACTAACAGCACTATCACTTAGCGCTGAATTGAAACCGGAAGGCTGAATGTCACAAATATTTTTCTGCCACTTAAAAAGTGCCCTCCATTTTCAGCAGTTTTGAGGGACATTTGAAAGAGGAAGACATATTTGTGGAAAGAGAATTTCTGGATTCAAAAAAAATCTAGGCATTTATATTCGTCAATGCACAAAGAAGGACCTTGAAGACTTTTAATGTGCAACATCACTGTAAAAGAGCTGGAAAAAAGAGTGTGCCACAATATAATTGTTAATAGTCTATTCCATAGTTGATTTTAAAAGCAGGCACTTATTAATTAATTATTGTTATTGAAAATATTTAGATACCACTCTAAAAAAAAGTAGTTTACTTTGCAAAAGATGCAAAGCAACATTAGGCACATTAACACACAGCAAAAGGGTCAAAAAAGACTATTTTAATGCCCATCAACATGGACAGAAATTGTGTTAAAAAGAGTGCAGACAATGCGCTTTTCTGTGAATCAGGTAGTTCAGGTACGAACGAATGTGCCTACTTTCTGTGCAGCTGCCATCTTGGCTTGGAGTACATGATGTCATTGCAAACTACATTGTTCAGGTGTCCCTATGTGGCACAACGTCTGTACCAAATTCAATGCAAATCAGTGCAGGCATTGCAATGTTTTAAGGGGACACATACACACACGGATGGTCACACTGACAGCAAGGTGATCTCATGAGGGTGATCTCCATGTGGAAAGTAGGCTAAAAATGGCACTGAGACATCAGTAGATCAGGCCAACAACCTCTGTGATCAGATGTGAAAACACTGTGGCTGATGGGAAGTTTGGGAGGCCACAGACCTTTTAGAACCTCCTAAAATGACTGTCACAAAGTTTGCTTTTCTAAAATGGCAGGAAGAGATTAGCAGTGATACCATGATTTTCCTAATCATAGAAAACAGAACTATAAATAGGTTTCATATTAAACATGCTGAGTGCCTCAGGTGTTCACAGATGCTTTTAACCTGTAAGGGGGGGGAGATCCCCCTCCAGGGTATTTCCAGACTACGAGTAACATTTAAAGTGTTGCAAAGTGTAACGGAATGAGGCAGCAGTTTGAAACCGCAAGCGCAGGGATTCTCAGGCAGTATTATATGCAATGTGCCAAGGTTTTGCCCGTCCATATTGCCCATCACTGCAGCGGTTTTTCCAGGCAAGGAGTGTCCATATTCCACCTCTGGAACACATTCACTGGCCCCTCCTCCTCCTCAGTTTTGGGCCAATGGGGTTGCAGAGGGAGAGGGGGATCACTGACATGATAAAATTATTATTTTTTAAATTTCTCGGTGCACTTGCACAAATCCACCAGCAGGGGCAAGCATGGTTTCAAAACAATGCCTCTTGTCATTACAGGCTTGCTCAAGCAAAGATAATTTTTTTTTAAAAAACCACCAGATGGTGGAGAAGGAGGGAGGAGGCGGAGGGGGGGGAGCGCTCCTCTAGTGGCACCGCCAGGTAGCACTTAGTGAACATGTTACAAAAATGTTACAGCATGTAATCTGGAAAATACCCAGGGCTGATCCAAGACATTTTGCTGCCTGACACGGAGACAAAGCACAATATTAGGCAAATATCTGAAGCAATCAAAGTTTGTTTCTGAGTTGGGGTTGGAGAGTATTTCTACCTGTGCCTACATCTCTACTATTTCTCTATTTTAAAAAAGAAAAAGTGACTAGTAACTAAAGCCACTCCACCCATGTGGGAACAGAAACTGGCATTAGAGCAGTTGAGGGAGGCTATTCAAGAACAAAACCAGAGAGGATCTTTATTACTAATCCCTGAATAGGGATTAGCTGAATAGGGAAGCAATACAACCAGCTAAGCTTGTAAAGAGGATGTGTCTAATTTAAAGGCACAGGGGTCCTGAGAAGTTGTCATAGTGGTTTGTCTGTACACACTAGATATGCTGGATAGGAAACTGCATTTTATTTTTAAAAAATCACTATAAATTAAGTCTGAAAAACTGGGTGGGAATGCAGAAAACATGGGATGTTAATAATTGGAAACAATTTTACATTAAAAAAAAAAAAAGTAAACAGAGAGGCAATTCCAGAACACACACTGGTGTGGAAGCAGTTCAGGGTTTCCAACTGGACAGAAAAACCTACTACCTAGTCTGACCTGCTCCTGTGCTTTTAACAACAAGCTGATCTGCAAAAACCAGCAGTTGATGCTTTCCATGGCATGGCGGTAAGCAGCATTATTGCCTACTAAAGTCTGAAGATTAAGTTGTTACCATAAGCACAAGAACGGAGCAGATTAAAACAAGTTGACAATCCTATTCACATCTGATGCAGCAGAATATTTTGAATTCAGGAATCCCACCTGAGTACACAAATAGCTCGTATGAAGCAAGCTCTGAGATAGGAAGCTCAATTTTCCTCTCATCTACCCTGTAAAAGTCAATACAGTGAAATTGATGGAAGATGATGTAAACATGGGGCGGGGGTGTGTGGAATGGATTATTCTTTGTAGCTTCCTTGCTTTGAGAAAGTTTCTACAAAGTCTCTGGTTTTACAGTTCCTGCTGGAATCATTAAATCTTGCCTCACAATACTTTTCCTTTTGTACTCTGCAGGAAAGCGAACTGGTTGACTGACTAGCATTCTCATTACTGACCTTCCTGCAGTCCTTTTCAGCTGACTTAACTAGCCGATTCAGTGCAATATAAACAGTAGTACAGGCGGCCCTCGTTATTTGCAGAGGTTCTGTTCCCACCCACAACCATGGATAATGAAACCATGAATAATGAGATCTTGAGTCTATGGGAATTGTGGGGTTAGGCTCAAGAGCCCTGGAAAATGACCAAAACATCCCCCCCCCCCAAATCCAGGAAAGAAGCAGAAATAAAGAGGGAGCACGGTACCTTGGCCACCTCTGCTCTCCCACACTGCCAATTTCCCGGTGCTCCAGCCGAACTTCCCCAGCTCCTCCAGTAATGGGTAATACTGTTCCCAGTAGGTGAAGGACTGGGTGCCTGCCTTTCTGCTTCTGCCTCTGCTTCTGCCCCCCTTCGCCTACTATCTGCCCCCCCCCCCCGAACTGACTGCTGGACTGTGGTGAGGCTTTGCAGGACTGGGGCCCAGAGGGGGTGACTTGGCAGTTTCCTGGTTTCCATCTACCAGAGCTTGCAGCTTAGGGCTATTTAGGGTGTTGCCATTGGTGGTGGGCCTGCCACCGGCGGGGTCACCACCAAAGGGGCAACATGAAAGGGGGTCAGCCCTTTGGAGGGAGCCACATTGGGGGACAGTGAGGGTGAGCGTGAGGTTTCCTGACCCAGGTATTTGCCTATGGGGGGTATTTAATAGTGGGACTTCTGTTTTAATTAGTCATGGGTGAGATTGTTTTAGGATGTGTCTGGGCTTACCTGGAGATGGGGAGATGGGGGTGAGTCCACTGACTGTGGGGCAGCTATTCCGGTGGTGGTGGGGAATATAAGAAGTAAAGTTGGCAGGTCAGCACGTCGTTACAGGGGAAGGGAAGTCAAAAATCTGTTTGCTGTTTCCCCTTCCGGCTGCCCTGCCAGCTCTTTGACCTTGGGCAGCAGTGCTGACCACCCTTGGAACCTCACCTTGTTCCTCTGTAATGCCAGGTTGGTCCAAAACACATCAGAAACCATCCATGATTTGATTCTGGATGAAGGTGCCGACCTGGTATGTATTACAGAGACCTGGTTGGGGGAGGCTGGAGGCCTGGTCTGGTCCCAGCTTCTCCCTCTATGGTACTCTGTTGAGGAGCGGGTGAGGGACCGTGGGTGGGGAGGTGGAGTGGCTGTGGTCTATAAGAACAATATTTCCCTTACCAGGATCCCTGTTGAGGTGTCGGACCATATCAAATATGTGTACTTAAGTTTGAGGACCAGGGATAGACTGGGACTTCTGTTGGTGTAACAATTGCCCCACTGCTCAACAGAGTCCCTAACTGAGTTGACGGACTTGGTCTCGGGCTTGGTGTTGGAGTCCCCCAGGCTAGTGGTGCTGGGGGACTTCAATGTTCATTTCAGGACCAATTTGTCCGAGGTGGCTCAGGAGTTCATAGCAGCCATGACAACTATGGGCCTATCCCAAGCGGTCTCGGAACCTACGCATATTGCAGGTCACATGCTTGATTTGGTCTTTCACTCTGATCAAGGTGGTGTTCCATGGGTGTGATTACTCCTGTGATTTCCCCATTGTCATGGATGGACCACCATCTGGTTAAGGTTAGACTCACAGTCACACTCTACCTTCGTAGGGGTGAGGGCCCTGTTAGGATGGTCTGCCCGAGAAGGTTGTTGGATCCAATAGGATTCCAAGAAGCCCTGGAGGGAGTTCGTGTTGGCTCTGCCGGAGATCCTGTTGATGCTCTGGTGGAAAACTGGAACAGCAAACTCACCAGGGCAGTAGATATGATTGCTCCTAAGCATATTCTCTGACCTGCTTCAAAATTGGCCTCTTGGTATATGGAAGAACTACAGCGGCTGAAGCGGCGAGGTAGACGACTGGAGCACAAGTGAAGAAAGATTCGACTTGAATCCGACAGATTACAACATAGAGAGCATTTGAAGATCTATGCTCAGGCAATATGTGCAGCAAAGAAGCAATTCTTTTTTGCCTGTATTGCATCCGCAAGTTCACATCCGGCTGAGCTGTTTTGGGTTGTGAGAGGGCTAGTATGTGCCCCTCCTCCCTTGAATCAGAATCTGGAACCATTGATTACCTCCTGTGACGCGTGTAATGAATTCTTTGTGGGGGGAATCTCTCGTATACATGCTGACTTAGACTCAGTCTCCACAATTACTTCAGTGTCTGATGTGGAGGTGTCCAGCAACTCCTCTTGTGTGGTTAAGTTGGATCAATTCCAGTTTGAGACTACTGAGGATATGGACAAGCTGATTGGAATGGTGCTGCCTACCACCTGTCCTCTTGACCCTTGCCCAACATGGCTTATATTATCTGGTGGGGGGGTTGTTGTAGAAAGCCTGGTAGAGAATATAAATGCTTCTCTGAGGGAAGGCAGGGTGCCTCTTTGTCTTAAGGAGGCAATTATTAGACCACTTCTAAAGAAGCCTGCCCTGGATCCCTTAGAGTTGAGCAACTACAGGCCTGTTTCCAACCTTCTGTGTCTGAGCAAGGTAATTGAGAGGGTGGTGGCCTCCCAGCTCCGGACAGTCTTGGATGAAACTCATTATCTAGACCCATTTCAAACTGGCTTTCAGGCGGTCTATGTGGTAGAGACTGCCTTGGTTGGCCTGATGGATGATCTCCAATTGGGAAGTGACAGAGGAAGTGTGACTCTGTTGGTCCTTTTGGACCTCTCGGTGGTTTTTGATACTATCAACCATAGTATCCTTCTGGAGCGTCTGATGGGGTTGGGAGTGCGAGGCACTGCTTTGCAGTGGTTCCGCTCCTACCTCTTAGGCAGATTCCAAATGGTGTCCCTTGGAGACCGTTGTTCTTCAAAACCTGAACTTTTGTATGGTGTCCCCCCAGGGCTCTGTATTGTCTCTGATGTTGTTTAACATGTACATGAAACTGCTGGGAGAGATCATCAGGAGATTTGGTGCAGGGTGCTATCAGTATGCTGATGACCCCCAAATCTACTTCTCCATGTCAACATCATCGGGAGAGGGCATAACCTTCCTAAATGCCTGCCTGGAGGTGGTAATCAGCTGGATGAGGGACAACAAACTGAATCCAGATAAGATTGAGGTACTCATTGTGCAGGGTTGAAACTTAGGAGATGAATTTGATCTGCCAGTTCTGGATGGGGTCACATTTCCCAGTAAGGAACAGGTATGCAATCTGGGGGTGTTTCTGGATCAAAGCCTCTCCCTGGTGTCCCAGGTTGAGGCAATGGCCAGAAGTGCCTTCTATCAGCTTCAGCAGCGTCCGTTTCTTGAAATAAATGACCTCAGAACAATGACACATATGCTGGTAACCTCCAGACTGGATTACTGCAATGTGCTCTATGTGGGGCTGCCCTTGTACGTAGTCTGAAAACTACAGCTGGTTCAGAATGCGGCAGCCAGGTTGGTCTCTGGGTCATCTTGGAAAGACTATATGACTCCTGTATTGAAAGAGCTGCACTGGCTGCCGAAAAGTTTCAGGGCAAAATACAAGGTGCTGATTATAACCTACAAAGTCCTAAACTGCTTGGGCCCTGGGTATTTAAGAGAACGTCTTGTTTGTTATGAACCCCACTGCCCACTGAGATCATTCTGGAGAGATCCATCCAGAGGCGTATCTAGGGAAAATAGCGCCTAGGGCAAGCACTAAAATTGCGCCCCCTGTCCAAACATCTGACACCCATCTTTCAGATAACTTTACCATAATATCAGCTGAAAAATACAAGTCAAGCTCGTTAATCTTTTAATATTTCAAAAACTATTTAGCAGTGGACGTAGCCAGACCAAAAAATGCTGGAAAATGACAAATTTCAGTGTGCTAGGGCTCATGAAATACCCAAAGGAGGTGTACTTGGAAAACTAAACAGAAGTGTCTGTCTAATTCTCTACTATGCATTGTAGCATCACTATTACATAAGTTTTAAAAATCAATGGAGAATTTGACTTTTCCAAGATACTCTGAAAATATTTAAAGGATATATAAACTGTGTCACTGCTTGGAATATATTCTAGTCTTTCAGAAAGACAGTTAAAATGAGAGAAAGAGAGCAAGAAACTCCCAGTGAGCCTTAATACTAAAGATTTCACACTGATTCAAAGACAAATTCACCATTAATAGCCATATAATTAAGACATCACATTTAACTCACTTATCACAAGAAGCAAAGTAAGAGCAAATGAATACAATCCTAGCTCATAAGCTTCAGCTCATTATTCACAAGCCCTGATTCTCTGTACATAGTGCCAATCTGAATATGTGTGCACTGACATATATTAAATATTAAAATCTTTTTAACCTATAGTCCCTTAGGGGGCTTCCTAAAGGTTGTGGGGGGTCTGTAAAGGTTCCCCCTCCCCCTGCTGGCCTCTAGGGCCTCGCAGGGACCATTTGAGCATGTGCCCTGGCCATTTTAAAAAAATGGCCGCTCAAAAGAAAATGGCCACTGCACATGCTCAAATGGCCTCTGCGAGGCCTGGCATGGCCTAGGGCTTCACAGAGGCCATTTGAGCATGCGCAGTGGCCATTTTGTTTTTGACGGCCTTTTTTTTTTTTTAATTAATTTTAAGAAATGGCACCCCCCTTCAAGTGGCGCCCGGGGCACATGCCCTGCCTGCCCCACCCTAGATACGCCCCTGGGTCCATCTGCAGTTGCTACTGGCTCGTCTGGTGGCTACTTGGGGATGGGTCTTCTCCGCTGCTGCCCCAGAGCTTTGGAACGCACTCCCTGCTAAAATAAGAGCCTCTCCATTTCTGACAACTTTAAAAAAGTATTTAAAGATGCACCTATTCACCCAGGCTTTTAATTAAATATTGTTTTAACAGTTTTAACATCGTTTTAAAGTGCTGTTTTAAATTTAAATTGTTGTGTTTTAACTTTTACTATATCACAAGAGTGTCAGGCCATGGGTGTTCTAAGTAGAGCACTGCTACACTGCGCTACTGTGTGTTGGAAGGTGGTGGGCAGGGCTATCCCAGAGACTGTGTCTTCCTGATTCTGGGGACAGTGGCCAAGCTGCTGTGGAAACAAGCCCCCTGCCTAGCCATCCACATCTGTGCACAGGTGCACCTGCGCCTGAAGCCCTTGCAGTTGCCCCCGCTGCCCCGGGGTTGTGGGAGAAGAAGAAAGTGCCCTCTCCTGTGATTTCCCACACCCACTTATCTGCATATGGCGCACCGATGGAGTGGACTCAGGAGTTATGAATCTGTGCAGATGTATGTCCCTTTGGCCCACTCCATGGCTGCACCCGCAGCCAGGCTGCTCTGACATCAGCAGCAGCAGCAGCAGCAACAATGGCAGTTTCCTAGCCACTGCTTTTTGTACGGAACTTCTTACAAACTGACTTTCAAGTGCTTCAAATCACAAAACTGAACAACCTGCACACATGAGGTCAGAACCTTCTCTGGGGTGCATGCAAGGCTTCAGAGGGACTCGGGGAGAAGGAGGTAGTGGAGAATCTTTTCTAATTTTTGTCATGGGGGTCCCACTAAAGTGGGGGCCCCTTGAGTTCATTGGTAGTTAAGTGGTGGCTCAACTCGTGAGTTCGCAGACTGAGGTTGGGGATCACCGTTTACTGGGCACAGCACATCATAGCCATATCCCCAAGAGACTGGCCCTCTCACGAGAGGGAGAGTCCACTGGGCAGCAAGCTTCCAGACAGCAGATTTGAATGGACTGTTTTGCCAAGGTCACCCCTCACCTAGGGGCAGATTAAGCTTTATGCCACCCATAGGCAATCAGAGATTTGCCACCCCAGCAAGGGTTAAGGGTCCCCTTAATAAGTAAAGGGCTTGGGGTCGGGGGAGAGTTAAAAGTTAAATCTACTTTTAAAATGTTTTCAGCCCATTTGGGGCCTCACATACGTATGTGCAGAAGCCCCAAAAGTGCCGAAAATGGCCTGACCGGTCATGTAGGAGGAATTCTCACTGCCGTCTTTGCCACATGCAGATGTCCCGATGACCTGTCATGATTTGAGAGGCAGGCAGGCCCACTAGGAGCTCTCACCTCCTTCACACAGCAGCAGTTAAAAAGGTTTTCAAAGTATATTTAACTTTCCTCTGCCCCCCAAGTGCAAGTGGCGGGTTAATGCATAGGCAAATTGGCTGCTTCTCAAAATTTGCCTGTGGGTTAATCTGCCACTGCCCTCTCAACATCTTCCCTGGTTATGGTGGGACAGATCCCCTCTAGCATCTTTTGCCTTCCCCCATCTGCATATTCCATTCTAGTAAATGTGGATTTCCTCCTCCCCTCTTGTAATGATAGCGGAATTCCACCCCCACCTCCCAGGCCCCCAAACCACCAGATAATTCGTGCTTGTGTGTTGCTTTCTGGGTGCGGGGCTACTTTGTGGGGTGGGCGCCATCACTGGCAGAAGCAGCACTGGCACTGCAGGGCATTTAAAGGGCTTTCGATGCCCTTCCCTGCTGAGGGCAGGCGGAGCTCTCTGAAAATGCACGATCATGCTCGGCACGCCCCTTCAAGATCACAGCCAATCACGGCTGGACCGCTGGCACAGTGAAGTTTCACCCACAGTCTGGCTATGGAGCTGGCTGGAATTGGTTTCGGAAGTCGAGCAGCGGGGAGGTGCTCCTCTCTTCTGCAACTGGAGTTTGGTTGGCTGTGGTTTGGTGAACATCTGCAGCACAATTTTGAGTTAAGAATTGGAACCTTGGCCACTTTGAACTGCAGTTAGCTGTTATAGCTGAATGTGGCCTTAATCTGTTTATTGTTTTCTTAGCCTATCTTTAGTTAGTAATAAATATCAAACTCTTATTTCTCAGTTAAAGTTGGCTTCCTGTTCAATTACTTATAGAGGATAAGTAATTACTCTGCAATATCTGCCAGGTGTGTGGACAGATGATGTGGGACTACTAAGGGGGGGAAAATCACATTATTCATTTATTAAACTTACATTCTCAGTTCAGTTCTGTTTATTTACAGTCACTGACCAGAGAAATATATATACATACAGCTGAAACAGTAACAATAACTAATCCAGCTATTCACAAACCTCATAGAATCCAGCTATACAGATACACTCTTACTTCAAACTCTAATGGCAACAAGACAGAACCAAGCGACTGCATAAGTAAATGTTGCCTTTGCTATCAGATAAAAGATAGCTAACATAAAATTCATCCAGGTAGCCAGGGTAATTTGCTAGGATGGGCACTATGAATTCATAATGAATGTCCCTATGTATTCTACAGTATAATAGCACATTTATTTATTTATTCATTCATTCATTCATTCATTCATTCATTCATTCTATTTCTATACCGCCCTTCCAAAAATGGCTCAGGGCGATTTACACAGAGAAATAATAAATAAATAAGATGGCTCCCTGTCCCCAAAGGGCTCACATTCTAAAAAGAAATACAAGATAGACACCAGCAACAGTCACTGGAGGTACTGTGCTGGGGGTGGATAGGGCCAGTTACTCTCCCCCTGCTAAATAAAGAGAATCACCACGTTAAAAAGGTGCCTTTTTGCCAAGTTAGCAGGGGACACATGGGATAATGTCTAAATAGCACTTGACTTGCAAGGACAAAACCATGTAAGGGACTTTGAAAATCCTGCCTTTAAACACAGCAGAAAGTAAAATGCCAAATCGCGCTAGCATGAAGGCTCTATAGCAGGGCTGCTCAACTGTGGCCCTCCTGCAGATGTTGGCCTACCACTCCCATAATCCCTGGCAATTGGCCTCTGAGGCTGGGGATTATGGGAGTTGTCATCCAAAAACAGCTGGGGGTCAAAGTTGAGCAGGCCTGCTCTACGGAATTTTGCTATTGTAATCTTATCTAAGTAATTAGCAGGTTTCATATTCAATAGTTGGTTACCCAATTTTCATTTTGTTTATTTATTTATTTAATCAATTTCTATACCGCCCTTCCAAAATGGCTCAGGGCAGTTTACAGATAAAACAAAAACAGTTAAAATCAATCAACAATTAAAACAGAGATTTTAAAACACCATAAAGCAAGAGTTAAACAATAAAAACAGTTATAAAACCCTGAAAAAACCAAGAACATTAAAACCCTTTACAACAATTAAAAAACCCTGGAAGGTTTTTTAAAAATTGAAGAAGAGAAACTTACATTGCTACTTTTCCACTCTGCCCTTTTTCAAAAAAATCAGCTATTGGTTTTCCAGGAAGCTCTGAGAAGCTTGAACGGAACTCCCTGGCAACCTCCATGAAGGCACTGACCTGACTGTGCCTAACATGGCACTGGCTACCAATCTGGCTACCAATTCAAGGTGCTGGTTATTAAAGCCCTAAACAGCTTGGGCCTAGGTTCCTTGGGGACCGCCTGCTCTCAACTGAATCTACCCACTTGACTAGACTGGCTTTTCTTCTTCTGCAAACTCATTAAGGAGACAAGAAGCTAACCAGGGTTCTGAACTACCCCCACCCCACAAATAATGAAGTTGAGAATAATGGAGGTTTGGTTCCTCCAAATGGCAAATTTTGCAACCCATACTGAACTGGAGAATGCACATAATTCTGGATATAGTCCTGCACATAAAAATATAACCTCTGTACATACCAATCCTATCCTGCTTTTTGTGTGCAATATATTCAAAACAGCTTACACAATACAATACTGCAATACAAGATATAGCCAGCAAAATATACATCCAATTAAAAGGCATGGCATGAAGTTAGCAGCATCAGACAATATCAGAAGATCAAATTCTCTATAAAAGTATTATCAACAGTCAGATGGGTCTTTCTTAACTGCCTTGCAAAAGGCAAGCAAAGAAGAATCCATAACAACCAAATGCCTGTTGAAACTGATCTTTCTTAATTGTCCTGTAAAATGGAAAAGGTTCTGCAAAAGACAAATAATGGTGCAGCTAGACAACTCTTCCCTGGGAAGGACTTCCTGATTGCCAGTAAATCTAGGACCAGCAAATGGAAGTACTTTTTCACACAACACATAATCAACTTGTGGAATTCTCTGCCATGAGATGTGGGTGACAGCCAACAACCTGGATGGCTTTAAGAGGGGTTTGGATAACTTTATGGAGGAGAGGTCTATTATTGGCTACTAGTTGGAGCGCTAAAGGCCACCTCCAGCCTCAAAGGCAGGATGCCTCGGGATGCAACTGAGTACCAGTTGCAGGAGAGTAACAGCAGCATCTGGTGGGTCACTGTGTGAAACAGGATGCTGGACTAGATGGGCCTGATCCAGTAGGGCTGTTCTTATGTTCTTAAAGTCTAGGCACCACTACAGAAAAGGTCCTACCTAGGCTGGTTCACACAATGATAAATAAGGCAGGAGAAGTGCCCTATCCTAGTTCGGGAGCTGCACACACTCCTGTTTCTGCTCATGTATGAGTGTAAAACAAGGTTGGAGGCACTGACAGTGATTGTCTGTTAAGCGGCAGCTGGGTAGGAAGGCTCCGTACGACCCAGCAGCTCTGTACCCAGCTCTTTAATGACATAGGAAGAATTGTGTCTTTTTCTTTCTAATGAGAGAGGAGGACTAGGATGCTCCTTCTACCCTATTTATCGTTATGTGAACCAGACTCCTGCCCCTCCTCCTGACTAAGCATCTGATGGAAATGAGCCATGGAGCAAGGTCTCCGAGACTGATCTGAACGCTTTAGCAGGTTCATATCAGAGCAAGCAGACAGAGAATGAAGCTCTGTATCTTTAGCAGTTGTGTAAAAGAGGGAATTTCAGGTGCAGGCAAGTCTCGGGGCTGTGGGGGCAAGAAACAACACTTGCTAAAACTCCCTTTTTGCACCACTAATAAAGGTTCAAGAGCCCTACCTGTGGCTCAGGTTATCCTAGCCCTAAACGTCCTGTATAATCTATCAAAGGCAGTATGAATATGACAAATGATGGACAAAATTTAGGTTACCTCAGAATCTGGTTCTCTGTCCGTTAAGCAAAGACTGTAGGAAGCAAAGGAACTCCTGGCAGCAAGAGGAGGCTAAGAAGTTTGAGTTTAAATAATGAGAGAAAGGTTATTTCCTTGTGTTTGCAAGTTGCAAACATTTGCTGTAAATGTACGGTTACATCATTATAGCTCAGAAAACCATTTAAGCTTTCCACTGTGATGAAAAATTCATTATTCATGCACTGAGAGCAGTCTGTTTCTTTAATCCCAGACACAGCAGTTACTTCTGACGATAAGAGGAAATAAATACAAAGTCCCTGGAGATTAAAGAAATCTGCAACTCTTATCCCAAATCCATCATCTCTTGTTTACTGAATTCAGCTTTATTTTTGGCTCCAGTGTTTCAAGGGATGCATGTTCCAGAAACACTCCACCATAATCCATCGCTCCTCAACACATTTATGGGACCCAGAATTCTCTAATGCGTTTCTTCTGTCTAAGGAATGAAATTGATTGCAGACCTCCTGGCCTAGGGCCTCTTGCTGGGGTTAGAGCTGTAATTGTCACACAAAAAGCAAAACATTAAATCAGCTGTTCCTTTTCAGATGCTCACCTGTTTCTTCAGGGAAGCTGATTCCCTAACAGCGCAATGCTGTAGTTACATAGCAGGGAAAAGCTTAAGAAGAAACCAAAACAAAACCTTACCATCTTTTAAATGGAAGCTACTTGAGGGCCATCGAGACAAACTGTCAGCACTGAGGCCAAACACTTTTAACTACTTCATCCAGATCAGGTTACGGGGGAGGGCAAAACACAATCAGACTGTTTAATGTACAGCTAATAGAAAAGTTCTTGATTTGTCTGAGCAACTGCAGAATGTATTTCTTGCAAGACTAAGGAAGTACAATTGTATGGTGTTAGTACTGCCAGTGCAATATGGTTTGGATTCTCCATCTTGCTGGCAAAGTTGGGACACTGTCCAGCAGAGCAAGGCGCAGGCCTGGGATAAGGTTGCTGATGCAGCAACAGAGCTGTCCCGCCAAGGAGTCATAACTAGCACCTACAATTAGCAGAATGAAGCATTCACCAGCAACAGTCAGGCAGAAAGGGATTTATAGCTGGACTTGCTGTCCCATCCCCCCTAGAGCATCAATCAGGCCCTGATCTGGAGTAGATTTCAGTTTGTGGTTTCTCCTTCCAGTTGTGACTGACAGAGGGCCTCATTCTGCCAGATAGGCACTGCATCTTCTGGTCTGGGATTCAGATTTTATCTGTCTTTGCTTCTGCAGTTCCAAGGATGATTGGGGAGGATCTGGATATGGAAGATGTTGGGATATGTCAAGTTCTTGATGCTGCAGACTCCTTGGGTGAGATGTTTTGTAGGATGATGGTCGTAGGGTATTTGTTAGCATCTGCTGAATCTCCCTGGTCATTGTAAACACAGAGGCCGGGTCCTCCTGCTAGAACGTCCCACTCGTTCTGGTTCCAAGCATAAGCTGGAATTGATAGAGAGGTGGCAGGAAATGATATATAGGAAGAGGAGAAGTAATTTATAGTGGGGATACTGACAACCACCCACCCCCTCCAGTTTTCCTCACAATCTCTCTCCAAACCAGAGAGCAACCTGAGAAGAGCTACTGGACTTAAGGGACATCATGTCCTTCTCCCCATTTTAATTTTGTTTTCTTTGCTTAGCACCAAACACCCTCCTCCAAGTCCAGAGTATGATTTCAAGAGATTTCCAGAGTCATTGGAGGTACTTACCATCCACTCCCACACAAATACCCTCAACAATATATGAACCATGGGACCTTGTGGGTAGTGTAACAGACTTCTCTCACTGACCTCATTTCTCTGGAGGTCTCCAGTCCTTTCCTATGCTGTCCTGTTTCCTTTGGTCTGCTGCCTTCTCAGGTCACTGACTCATCCTTTCTTACTCTCCCAGTTTTTATTCTTGTTTCTCTACTCTAACCTCTTTTGACCACCATGTTCCCCTTTAGGATTAGCTGCCAATGAAAACCAGAGTCACTTCTGAGTGCTCGAGTCATTAACATGGCTCAGTCAATCACTGAGGTATTTCTATCTCTACCAGTCACAAGACAAGGTCCTTTGGTGTTTTGCCATTACCACTGTCAACCAGTTAAAGGCTAATAGCTGATTAACTGAGGAGTTAATTGATTAAATTTAAATCCATCTGCATGCCATCAAAATCTCATGTGGGTGCTTTTTTGAAACATTGGTGGAAGTATGAGATACTTTACAACTTAATAAACAAAAGCTACCACCCATTTATTCTTAAAGAAAGACCATCTTTAATCCTCCCCCCGCCCCAATTCCTTTTGTGGTAATACATCTGAACCAAAATAACTTATCCAATGTACCATTAATCCTCAGACTCATCAAATAAAATGTTATCAGGCAAATTAATCAGCTAAAGTTTAATTGACTAATCTACCAAGTAAAGCTCACAGCTTTAGTTACAATATCAGAGATGGCTAACCTGAATATTTAATGTAGTTTTTCACATTTTTGTGATTTTTGATGTATTCTGTTCCCAGTACTGGCACACATCATATCCGTATAGCCCCTTTATTACAAGCAATGACCTCCTTCACTCCATATCCAAATCCACTCACACAGAACTACTGAGCTAAACACATTTTTTCTCTGTGCAAGAAACGGAGGATTCTAATCATTTTTAAGCAGCTTATAACTTCAGTTTCAGGCACTTGTGACATGCTGCAGAACAACATTGACACAACATAAATAGTCCCCACTGGCATTTTTAGCAAGTGCACCAAGACGTGCAGAATGATTGTCTGCTTTGGGGGAAAGAAGCTGAAGGCGCACCTCACATACCTTGAAGACAACTCAGACTCTGGATGATACATTCGTGTAGCATTAGAAACAAAAACAGCAGCAGATTCTCTGTCTAACTTTCAAGTTATTTTACTCTCACTGACTTAATATTAGCTGTTCTTCCTGGGTTTGGCATTGGAGGGTTTAATTCAAATGCCAGGAACAGAACTCTGGGAGCAGCTTCAGTTTTCCATGTAAAGTGTGAGTGGTGGGGTCTGTATTATCTCCTCTGGGGGCCTGAACAGTCCTAGGCCCAGATGGACTAGAAACGAGCATCTTTCTTTGTCCAGTGATGGCCTTGTGGTGTCCCTGTGGGTGAAAGCAAGAATGAAGTGCCTTCCCCATTGTAATCTGCAAAAGGCTGGGCAGTGATAGGGAGATTCAGCCTTGCCCATCATCTGAGTTCTTCTTGGGAGGAAGGCAGCAGCAGCCAACACATCTGGATCTCAGTTGGTTGCTTACAAGCATGCAGGCTACCCACTTCCTGCCAAATAGGACCATATTCAGGGGTCAGTTTTGTCATTCTAAACTCTCTGAGCCTTCATCTCTTTTAAGATTACAGGGAGTGTGTCTGTGCCAGGGCAGCAGGACAGGCCTGTTTATGGTGACCTACAGTCACCATTTCACAGTGCCATCACAGGGGTATATGGAGACCTAAAAGAAGCAGGGTTATCCAGCTGACCTAACTACCCCACCCTTCTACCACAGCAGTTATTTATCCTCAACTGCTTCATAGCCAGGTCTCTCCACCTCTATTGCCATCACCTCTATTGCCATCTATCTGCTGCCTATGAACATGCTTGAAGGTTGTACAGCACTTGGTAGCAGTTAAACAATCTCGACAGATGCTGCATCATCACTCTGGACAAACGTCTTACTCCAGCCTGCCTTATCTAGAGTTTCCTTTGATTTCATTATAATATTTTCACATCTTATGCTATTGTCAAAACTGAGTAGTACATCTGTATCCAGCGGAGCACAAATGCAGATCTGAAGGAGAGGCAAAGATATTATAGTCAAGGGGAGGTCAAAATTTTCAGTAGAGTACAAAGGACAATGAATGTGTTACATTGCAAGAAAGCAGCATATTTTACAAGCACTTCTCACAATCCCATCAATGTTATCAACCAAGTTCAACCAGTCACCCTTTTTTAAGCAAAGGGATTTATGCCTTTGGCACTCCTAAGTAGCACATATGTCCCTCTAACTGGCATATAGCCAGTGTGGGGTTGTCTTATAGTTGGACTAGAACAGATGAGCCCTGGATTCAAACCCCCTCTCAGCTATGTCACTCTTGGGGTAGTCACTATTTTTCAGTCTAGCCTACATTTACAGGCTACATTGTAAGATTACAATGGGAAGGGGAAGAACCACAGGCCTGCCTGAACTCCATGGAGGAAGAGCAGTGTCAAGGTCTTGGGTGTTTGCTTTCAACTGTTTTATACCTCCCTTTTAGCATGTCAGTATGGGGAGGGGGGTTTGTCTCCAATGAGGAGGAAGAGGAGGTCATCATCGTCCCTCCTCCAGACATTTAGCCCATAAGTCTTGCCCTTGCCAAGAGCCAAGGACACTGTTATGGCTGGGTCTCCTTCCTCCTTGGCAATCCCTCCCTCTGGTTTAAATGTGTACCCTTGGCAATCTGGCCAGAGGCCATCCCCTAATTTTTTTTAAAAATGCACATAAATATTAAAACATAAATTATTTACTCACATCGTAAAGTAATTCAATTTTTTCATTTGCTGTATTTTGGAGTATGGGAGACCAAGCCATAAACTCACTACAACAACAGTGAACATTTATATACCGTTTTTCAATCAAAATTCTCAAAGTGGTTTACATAGAAAAATAAAGAGTGGATAGATGATTCTCTGTTTCCAAAGGGCTCACACTCTAAAAAGAAAAATGTGGTAGGCACCAGCGACAGCCACTGGACAGATGCTGTGCATTTCCCCGCAATTTTGTCCTAGCCTCTGCTTCAGATGATCTGCCTGCCTGCCTGGTCTGTCTCCAGCTTCACTTGGAACATTTTTCTTTCTGGCCTCTGGGATTTCTTTAAGTAAATAAGTATTTCCCTTTCTTCTTCTTCTTGGAAACATTGGCGTCAATTGGCTCTCCTGCAAGCTTCACGGCCTCTTTCTCTCCCTGTCCCGACTCCCAGCTAGCCACGCCACTCCACCCTTGCAGTGATGACCGCCTGGGCCCCCTCCCCCTGCCACTCAGAGAGTGATAAAGATAAAGAGCTGCTGAAAAGTTTGCAAGTAATGGCTCTTTACTTGTGGACAGGGTTGGGGTGCACTACAGCTGAGCTGAGCCTGCTAATCGGAGGCAAGTGAAGGGAGAACAGGTACTCAAAGCAGCCGCGGCAGTGGCAGGAGTCAACAGAGCCCTCTTCTCAGCACAACTCTTCCCCACGCACCAAGTAGAAAGAGCAGAAGGGTCAGTTGGAAGCCAGGCGTGCGGGGCCCTCGAAAATGCGGGGCCCATAGCAAATGCTGCCTTTGCTACAACGTTAATCCATCATAGGGTGCACATTGTAGAGATTCATAAGGGAAATGTAAGCAGGTTACAAGCAGGCTCCTTGCATCTGACGTCAGACGCTGACACAGGGGGCGAGGCTAGGGGGGGCCGTGGTGGTGGGCTGAGCCTGGGGCACCGCTGGCCTCCCTCCACATATCCCACACTGTAAGGAACAGACATGAGGCAAGAAGGAGGAGGCCTTTAGGATAAAATAAGAAGCTGGGAGAAGGAGAGAAAAGTCAAGATTTTTCTGCGCTTCTTTAACAGGCAGAGAAGACAGCAGCACACGCCTGAGGCAAGACATCTGAGATAGCTAGATGCTCCTTCTTCAAACATGGTTGGGAGTTGATATTTGCACCTCTGTGTAGGGTGTTGTGGCTTTGTGACAACTATGCTTCCACTTCTCAGCATGCATCACATGACATAAGAACAGCCCTGCTGGATCAGGCCCAAGGCCTATCGAGTCTAGCATCCTGTTTCCCATAGTGGCCCTGTGGGAATGCCTCTGAGAATGCCTCGATAGGCCTTGGGCCTGATCCAGCAGGGCTGTTCTTATGTCATGTGATGCATGCTGAGAAGTGGAAGCATAGTTGTCACAAAGCCACAACATCCTACACAGAGGTGCAAATATCAACTCCCAACCATGTTTGAAGAAGGAGCATCTAGCTTTCTCAGATGTCTTGCCTCAGGCGTGTGCTGCTGTCTTCTCTGCCTGTTAAATCCACAGGCAATTGCTGAGGGCATGTCCTTTCTCCTGCTAGTGCTCCCCTGAAGCTAGTATTTAGAGGCATCATGCCTCTGAGGCTGGAGGTGGCCTATAACCCTCAGACAAGTAGCCATTGATAGACCTGTCCTCCATGAATTTATCTAAACCCCTCTTAAACCCCACATCCTGTGGCAGAGAATTCTATAGGTTGGTTATGTGTCGTGTGAAAAAGTACTTCTTTTTGTTGGTCCTAAATTTCTTGGTAATCCGTTTAATGGGATGACCCCTGGTTCTAGTGTTATGAGAGAGGGAGACAATTTCCTTTCTCTCCACACCATGCATGATTTTATAGACCTCTATTACGTCTCCCTTCAGTCATCTTTTTTCTAAACTAAAAAGCCCCAGGTGGTGTAGCTTTGCCTCGTAAGGAAGGTGCTCTAGAAAATAAGAAGCAGTCTTCATGTTTTCCATTATGATTCCCCATAATGCTTCTGGGATCAGTGTTCTTATGCCCTGGCCCACTTCAAATGAAAATGAGTTCTTGCGGGATCTGGAGTTTATCAACTTCCTTGTTGCTGGACCATCTGCAACTCCTTCTCCCTCTCCTCCTGAATGTCGATTTTACAGAGACATGAGAACTCCTCTGAGCATGCGCAAGGCAGCCTTATTTGGTTATTTATTATATTGTTGAGCCACTTTTCAACTTATAAGGACCTATGTTCGGTGCAGCCTTACTTTCTCTCGAAGAACCAGTGTGGTGTAGTAGTTAGAGTGCTGGACTAGGACCAGGGAGACCAGAGTTCAAATCCCCATTCAGCCATGATACTTGCTGGGTGACTCTGGGCCAGTCACTTCTCTCTCAGCCTAACCTACATCACAGGGTTGTTGTGAGGAGAAACCTGTGTACACCACTCTGAGCTCCTTGGAGGAAGAGTGGGTTATAAACGTTAATTAGTTAGTTAAATTGTTTGCTTTGTGGGATTTTATGTTGGAAATATCAGGGTGCCTTATCAAATCCCCCCTTGTCAGCTTTGTGAACATATGGGCATACACTACCATGTTTTTTTCTCTGAAATAGTGGGAGATAGGGAACTAGCAAAGCCACTGGTCACCCAAATGATGCATCTGTGATGGGCTGCTTGCTTGCCTTTAAAAATAAAAAATAAAAAATCCAGTGTCCCAGGCCAACAGAGAACAATACTATTAAAGTTTAGGATAGTCAAACATATTAATTAAAAAAAATAGCTGAGAGCTTTGTTCTAATGGGAACTCCCCTTGTGTAAACTGATTTTACAACTGATTTCACAATAGGTTGTCATATGAAGAACATCTAAGCTATGTTTAATATTCTCAAGTTCAGCTGAATGCAAGGAATGAGTTAGTAATTGTTGCAAAACATACATACCTTAGTATTAACAAGCACCTGTTCATTACTTTGGTAGTTAGGATACCATCACAAACAATATTACAAACACATTGGTTAACCTGCCAAACACACACACACGCACATGCATGTGCACACACACAAATGTACTTACTATTATGTATAGTTCAATGTTCTCTGAATTTAACTGCAGTTTTCAACAATCGATTACATCGGACAGTGATGGGGATCTATTAGAACTTAATATCTATATCTTATCTTATCTAAGTTGCCAGAAGCCTTGCGGGGAGGAGGAGGCTTTAACATCTGCTTCCCAGAGACAGCTGCTGCCAGTGGTAAGAGCCTGTGTGGTTGCTGTCTGCTGTTGTCAACTTGCCAGCCTGTGTGCCCCCTAACATGTGGGGCTGTGGCTGCTGCCCTGTAGGGTGAGTCTGTGTGGTATTGGGGCCAGAGGAAGTGAGTCAGCAGTTCTTGAGGATCATCTGCCTAGATTAGCCATCTTTCCGGGCTTATAAAAAGGCTGCTGCCCCTTTGGGGGAGCCACTTCAGGGGGCAATGGGGGCGAGGGGGTATTTTTGGCTTCTATTGTTGTTTTTGGGTCCTAGGTTTTTCAGATGTGTCTTGGTTTGTCTGGGGATGGGGAGACAGGGGGTCTGCACACTGACTGTGGGGTGGCTATTCAGGTGGTGGTGGGGAATAGAAGAAGTAAAGTTGGCAGGTCGGCACATCATTACAGGGGAAGGGAAGTCAGAAATCTATTAGCTGTTTCCCCTTCTAGCTGTCCTGCCAGCCCTTTGACCTTGGGGAGCAGTGCCAACCTCCCACAGACCCTCACCTTGCTCCTCTGTAATGCCAGGTCTGTCCAGAATAAGTCTGAAACCATCCATGATTTGATTCTGGATGAAGGGGCAGACCTGGTATGTATTACAGAGACTTGGTTGTGGGAGGCTGGTGTCCCAGTCTGGTCCCAGCTTCTCCCTCCAGGGTACTCTGTTGAGGAGCAGATGTGTGGACATGGGCGAGGAGGTGGAGTGGCTGTGGTCTATAAGAATAACTTCTCCCTGACCAGGATCCCGGTGGAAGTGTCTGACCATACTGAATGTGTGTACCTAAGCTTGGGGACCAGGGATAGACTGGGACTTCTGTTGGTGTACCAATTGCTTCACTGCCCAATGGAGTCTGTAACTGAGCTGATGGACTTGGTCTCAGGTTTGGCTTTGGAGTCTCCCAGGCTTGTGGTGCTGGGGGACTTCAATGTCCACTTTGGGACCAGTTTGTCTGGGATGGCTCGGGTGTTCTAGAGGCCATGCCAACTATGGGCCTATCCCAAAGGGTCTCAGGACCAACGCACATTGCAGGTCATGTGCTTGATCTGGTCTTACACTCTGATCAGTGTGGTGTTCTGTGGGTGGGGACTCCTGTGATTTCCCCATTGTCATGGATGGACCACCATTTGGTTAAGATGGGACTCACAGTCACATCCCACCTTCATGTGGTGAAGAGCCCATAAGAATAGTCCTCCTGAGAAGGTTATTGGATCCAACAGGGTTCCCAGAAGCCTTGGAGGGATTTAGTGTTGGCTCTGCAGGAGATCCTGTTGATGACCTGGTGGAGAATTGGAACAGCAAGCTTACCAGGGCAGTAGACATGATCACACCTAAGCGTCCTCTCCAACCCGCTTCAAAATTGGCCCCTTGGTAGACAGAAGAATTACGGAGGCTGAAGAGGCGAGGTAGACAACTGGAGCGCAAGTGGAGGAAGACTCTACTTGAATCTGACAGATTACAATATCATAAATGCTTCTCTGAGGGAGGGCAGGATGCCTCTTTGCCTTAAGGAGGTAATTATTAGACCATTTCTGAAGAAGTCTGCCTTGGATTCTTCAGAGTTGAGCAACTATAGGCCTGTCTCCAACCTTCTGTGGCTGGGCAAGGTAATTGAGAGGGTGGTGGCCTCTCAACTCCAGGCAGTCTTGGATGAAACTGATTATGTAGACCCATTTCAGACTGGCTTTTGGGTGGGCTACAGGGTGGAGACTGCCTTGGTTAGCCTGATGGATGATCTCCAACTGGGAATTGACAGAGGAAGTGTGACTCTGTTGGTCCTTTTGGACCTCTCAGCAGCTTTCGATACTATCGATCATAGTATCCTTCTGGAGCATCTGAGGGGGTTGGGGGTGGGAGGCACTGCTTTGCAGTGGTTCCACTCCTACCTCTTGGGCAGATTCCAGGTGGTGTACTTTGCGGGCTGTTGTTCTTCAAAAACTGAACTTGGGTATGGTATCCTTCAGGGCTCCATATTCCCTCCGATGTTTTTTTAACATCTACATGAAACTGCTGGGAGAGATCATCAGGAGATTTGGTGCAGGGTGTTATCAATAGGCTGATGACACCCAAATCTATTTCTCCATGTCAACATCATCAGGAGAAGGCATAACCTCCCTAAATGCATGCCTGGAGGCAGTGATGGGCTGGATGAGAGGTAACATGCTGAATCCAGATAAGACGGAGGTACTTATTGTTTGGGGTTTTTATTGCTTTCTTGTAAACCGCCCAGAAACTTGCATTTTACAGTAGGTGGTATAAAATGTGTTAAATAAATAAATAACATAAAATAAAATAATCTATCTATCAGTTCTATTCGACCCCCATCACTGTCCGATGTAATCAATTGTTGAAAATTGCAGTTAAATTCAGAGAATGTTGAGTTCTCTGGAACGTTGAGTTCCCTGGTTCATAATGGTAAGTACATTCATGGACCTCTAAATTTTTACCCCTAAATGTATATAATCAAGACGCTCGAGATATTGGGGTGTACTAGAGGGTTACTGACTAGGAGCCATTTTTGGAAAGGTGACATTTTTGGTGTACCAGGATGATGATTTCTTGTGGTGTATGTTACTCTGGCCTATATTTGAACTATGCTGGACTATGGAAGCTCATACTGAAAAGGAATCTGATCCAAATGAAGGCAAATAAAGAGAAAATCTAACATTTTGCTGTGTACTATGAACTCTAGCAGAGGCCATACTCAGGCTAACTTTGCTTTAAGAAGGGGCCTCCAAACAAGAGGGGCAGGTACAGCCCAGCACCATATAGCCAAAAGGAATCTGTGAAGATAAGGCAGCAGATAAATCACTCAGGCTTACACGTCATGAAATGTATGTGAGGAGAAGGAGACTAGAAGCTATTCTTCCTGTGTCCTGTCAAGTTGGTATATGGTCCATGGTCCCTTATCGAGGACTGAAGAATAAGAATTACCTGTCTTAATGGTAACAGTTAATTGCGGGGAGTAGGTACGAACTGTTAAAGGTGTGAACTGGATTTTTGATGGAATCCAGGTTATCATGATCAGCACAGAATATTAGATTTCTAATAGCATTGGAGATGAGGAGCCTAAAGAGCCAATGAGAATATGGATACAACCGGTGGGAACCAATCAAAAGTCTGAAATGACAGACAAGGGAAAGAAGTACGACTTTTGAGCTATAAAATGAAAAGTCAGCAAGGAAACAAGAGGATTTTCTCTTTTTATTCATATATTTCATTTTCCCTTTCTTGTACATTTTCCTCTGTTTCTCTCCTCTTGGACTCCCTCTCTCTGTCCAAGATGCTTTATCTCTTAAGCTATTTTCTTTCTCTTCCTTTCTCACCTTCACAACAATCATTTTTATTAAATCTCAAGTATTCTATCCTCTTCTAAGTATACATGCTTCATCTATGCAACTTATATTCTGATATACTCACTTATCAGTGGATAGCTAATTCTTTGTTTAGTTTGTTCTGATTTCTTTTTGGAGAAACCTGAAAACATCTCAAGCTGCTAGAAAGGTAAATATGATTGCTCTTAGGGAGATAGATTAATTCATTTAGTTTAAGAAAAGGGGACATGGGGGGCATAATATATTGTATCCTTTTATATATGCTTATGCTTATATTTTGTTCTTTTAAAAAAATCAACCCATAATTTTCACTCAAGAGGCAAATGACCAGGCTCAAACTATCATACTTCGGACATATTATGCGACCCCCCCCCGAGAAGTCCATAATGCTGGGAAAAGTTGAAGGAAAGAGAAGAAGAGGACAACCAGCAGCAAGGGGATGGACTTAATTATGACAGCAATGAATGTACCACTGAGAGACCTTAAAGGCCAAGTTGAAGACAGATAATCCTGGAGAGAATCTATCTATGTGGTCGCTAAGAGTTGACACTGACTTTAAGGCACTTAATCAATCAATCAAATACTTATATTTTATGTATGTTTTGCCACACATTTACCACTTTATATACCTCAATTTTTAAAACAAACTTTAAAGTTTAAAAAGGTGTGGTCATTGGGCTCTGGGATTTTGATCATATTAAAAGCCTACTGAGGTAAATAAAAGAACTGAATCATTTCAGCAAATTTTCAGTGTGTATCACACTACTGTTCTTATGTTCTTATTATCAATGGCTACTAGTCGGAGGGCTATAGGCCACCTCCAGCCTCAGAGGCAGGATGCCTCTGAATATCAGTTGCATGGGAGTAACAGCAGGAGAGAGGGCATGCCCTCAACTCCTGACTGTGGCTTCCAGCGGCATCTGGTGGGCCATTGTGTGAAACAGGATGCTGGACTAGATGGGCCTTGGGCCTGATCCGGTAGGGCTGTTCTTATGTTGTCCTCAGACATTATGTAACTGATGCTAGTGTGGAAACATTTGCTATTGCCTGTTGATCTTCTGGCTGATATGTATAGAGTTTACCCATTTAAAAAAACCCCAAAGTATTAATGTGGTTTATGTTCCTTTCTAATGTTAAGTGGTGAAATATTTTCTATTCTTCTTCTTTTGGAAATTGTCCCTTTTATTTTATTTTGTCCCCACCCAGGGAACAAACTGGATGTTTTACCCACTGAGGCTGCAGAAGAAAAATTACATGCAGAAAGTTGGCTGAAAATGTCTGCTTTTTAAAGCCAGCTTCTTATAGGTAAGCGTATTTTCCCTCCCTATTAACAAAATGCACTTCTCCAAGTCAGAAGACAAATTATGCTGGTCCCCAGATGTAGCCTGTTGCTTTGCTTTCACCCCAAGCCTAAAAGCAAAGATGCTGAAAACTTCAGGCAGCCTTGAGTTTCATCTTTTGGGCAGACTCTTGCAATCCCAAACACATAGAACTTGGTTCCCATGGTGAATAGGGATGAAGGAGTTAAGCCTAAAGCCTTGTGATAATAAAGGTAGGGTCTGAGGACAATTTATTGTAAAGAAAAGTGTGTCATGAAGTCTATTTTGACTCCTGGTGCCCACAGAGCCCTGTGGTTTTCTTTGGTAGAATACAGGAGTGGTTTACCATTGCCTCCTCATCCGTATGAGATGATGCTGTTCCTATATCGCTGCTGCCTAATATAGTACCAGCAGGGATTCAAAGTGGCAACCTTCTGCTTGTTAGTCAAGCATTTCCCCGCTGCGCCACTTAAGGTGACTACAAATTCTTATACTGTTACTTATAATCACATCTCTTCTGACAACACTGCCCCTCCCACCCTTATGCATTTGAACCTACCTTATACTCAGCTGGGGTCCATCTAACCCAGTTTTGCCTACTTTGATTGGCACCAAAACACAAGCAAGGGCAATCACGGAATCAACCAGGCAAAAAAAGGGGGGGGGCCTGGAATCCCACCGTGACTACGACAAACAAATATACAAATAATATAAAGCAGCCAAACAATGAAAATGTCTATTAACAAACAATGAACCAATAATTGAATAATCAATAACACTAAAGAACAATAAATCATTAATCCAAGCTAAACAATTCAACAAGAATAATAATATATGCAATAATACTCAAGCCATCTCATAATACATAATGCAAAAATAGCCATCTCATGATACAAAATGCATCGATATTAGCATGTGCAATGACAGACAGAGATTTCCAAAGGAGGTGTGACTGAGCAAGGCAAAAATGGGGCTGCTGGATGAAATGGGCAAAGTTCAATGTCGTAATGGAAGTTCCAAAAAACAAAAAAGCCGCATCAAACGTGGTCTCAGTGGGGTGTGGACGTCATCAGTCAACGAATTAACCCCCTCATGCCCTTTAGGAGAATGCAAACTGGACATATAAAGATGTAGCTGAACAGGGCAAAAGAAAGGGGCGTGCTGGCTTATGTAAGAGACGCTCAGTATCATCCACACAGGAGTGAAGGTTTCAAATAGCAAACATGCAAATTGCAGAGAACCAGTCGAGCATGGCTTCCATAAATTAGATGTCATAAATCAAAGATAAAGCCCACTGCATGCCCTTATGGAGAAAAACAAACTTCATGAATCAAAGTCGAACGGCTCTTCCGGATATTCGCCGTTTCACCAACAAAGCTTCATCAGCCTCCTTAACATCATTAATACCAGTACCCCATTCCTCGAGCTAAACACAGTCTATGCAAGAGATAAGCCAGCTTATATAAGCCAGCACCCCCCTTTCTTTTGCCCTGTTCAGCTACATCTTTATATGTCCAGTTTGCATTCTCCTAAAGGGCATGAGGGGGTTAATTCGTTGACTGATGACGTCCACTCCCCACTGAGACCACGTTTGATGCGGCTTTTTTGTTTTTTGGAACTTCCATTACGACATTGAACTTTGCCCATTTCATCCAGCAGCCCCATTTTTGCCTTGCTCAGTCACACCTCCTTTGGAAATCTCTGTCTGTCATTGCACATGCTAATATCGATGCATTTTGTATCATGAGATGGCTATTTTTGCATTATGTATTATGAGATGGCTTGAGTATTATTGCATATATTATTATTCTTGTTGAATTGTTTAGCTTGGATTAATGATTTATTGTTCTTTAGTGTTATTGATTATTCAATTATTGGTTCATTGTTTGTTAATAGACATTTTCATTATTTGGCTGCTTTATATTATTTGTATATTTGTTTGTCGTAGTCACGGTGGGATTCCAGGCCCTCCCCTTTTTTTGCCTACTTTGATTGGCAGCAGCTTTCTGGAGTCAGAGGTCTTTTGCACTACTTGTTTCTTGACTCTATAACTGCAAAGTGGCGATTCTTTTATATTTAGCAGGGGAAGAGCTACTGGCCCTATCCGGCCCCAGCACAGCATCCCTCCAGTGCCTGTTGCTGGTGTCTGCCTTATGTATCTTATTAGATTGTGAGCCCTTTGGGGACAGGAGATCATCTTATGTATGTATTATTTATTTTTCGATGTAAACTGCTGTGGGAATTTTGGTTGAAGAGCAATATATAAATATTCATAGTAGTTGTCGATGCCAGAGATTGAACTTGGGAACCTTCTGCACACAAAGCATTGTCCTTTCCTAATGAGCAGTGGCACCTCCCATGCATATCTGTCACGACTTGCCTGAAAAAGAGATATCTCAGGCTGAAGAAAAATGGCCAAATGTACATATGGAGTTTTAAATTAAAGGAATTCCCCTCAAGCAACATACCCCGGGGTGAAGCTCATCGATGTATTTTATAGCAGTTCCCCCTCTATCCATTTTATATGTGCTGTCTGTTTACATTGGGGAGTAACATCAAGAGCTCATTATCTCTTCTGTTGTGCTACATAAATCATTTCCCTTCTTTTTCATGTTTTTTCTGCATTGGTCCCTCCATGGCTGCAAGCCAAAGAGCAAATATTTCTCACCATATCGGAAATATAACGAGAGTCGTGGCCTCGTGTCAAATAATTCTGAGGATGAATTTCTACGCTGGAGGCTGCCTTAACCAGGCTGCTCAGCCCAACCAGGAGGGAGGAATCCTTCCAGAGGCCATTGCTGGCTTCTCCTTCTCAGCCTTTCAAGATGCACAAGGAAGTTCCCCTTCCTCTTAAAGTAGGTCAGATCGGAACCCTGCTAGTTCACCTTCCTGCGTTACCTTTCGGAGAGCTCCACTTGTCTGTTTAGGTAGAATCAGGCAGTGACTTTCAGAGTGGAACTTAATTGCCTCTGGCAGGAAAATCACTTCAAAGAAAAGCCAGCCAAGTGTGAACAGGCAGGTGGGAGACTTGTTCAAAAGCAGGACCCAGGGACCTAGACCAGTCCCCACAAGGAGAGGTAAAGCAGGTCAAGTATGGAAAAGCATCACAAGCTTAGCGGGCCATAGCCAGTTCTTGGAATGTTTTCCTTTTACATGATAGATTTAGTAATTGGAGGGTCTACCCCCACCCACTCCACCCCACCCTCACTCATGACTGGTATTTCATTCCCAAGCACATTGATATGCTAGTATGTTCACCTGGTTTCAGGGAATTTTACTCCCATGCACAATTGCTTAAAAATACAAAGCAAGCAACTGTTCACATTCTTATACATCTTTTAATCAGTGAACCAACCAACCAACCAATCAAATCTGCTCAAACTGGCAAGTGAGAAGGCACAAGTGGCTTGTGTGCAAATGCAATCACTTTATGCTTCAGCGCTTAACGAAAAGAGGTCTCTCCTGCATCTGGGTGTGTGTTTCTATGGGGGAATGCAAAGGTTGTCCTGGCTTCAGAGCACACAGGGCAATGCACAAGTTCTCTTTTTATATGAGGCCCAGGATCATGCTATCAGATCAGATCATGTCCTGAGAAGAACTGTACAATTTCTATGGAGGAGATAGAAATTGGTACAGTGGTAAAGCACCTGCTTTGCTTGTAGAAGGTCTTCAATCTATAGTATTTGTATAGACCCATCTGAGAATCACTGCCAATCAGTGTAGACAACACTGACCTGGATGGACCAATAGTCTCACAGATACACACTATCATAGGCAGGCTCTCTCTCTCTCTCTCTCTCTCTCTCTCTCTCTCTCTCTCTCTCTCCAGGCTCTATTGTGAAGCCATCCAAATAATCCTTGTTTAGGTTCCTGTGGTCACTGTGGCTCTCTAAAATAACCCACAGCCAAGACTGTTGACATTTTTAAGGGTGTTTTTTTAAAGCTTTTGGTAGTTTCATGATGGATTTCGTTAGTTTCCTACAGATGCATAGCACAGAACCACATGTCCTTGTCAATCCAAGTTGGGAGCAATGTTCCCTTTAATTTTTTCCATCTATGTGAGAAATGAGTTTTCTTCCAGGTAGCAGTACCAAAGCAGTGTGCGTAAACAGGCATTCAGAATGGAGCCTTCCTGATTCGACCTGAGTAGGAGCTAAAATTAACTGATCGGGCATTAAAAAAACTTGTGTGCGCTCGCGCATGTGCACACACCTTAGACGGAACACTGGTTGTGAGCCTATGGGGCGCTAAGCAAAACCTGGAAGGAACAGCCCTGTAGCAAGTACTGAGCCAGTGGCTGCAGGACCCGGGAGAGTACACAGAGTGATCTGAGGCCAATACTAATCCAACAAAGTCTAAATCTCAAGTGTGCACTTGGATTCCCAGGCAGGGTCCCATGACTTATAGAATTCTACCCTTCAGGCCAAGTGGCAACACTCTGATGTGGACCAATGCATTGCAATGGTGTTGAAGGGTCTCGTACTGAGGCCTCTGTCTTCTCTAGTGGGGGGCCTCCAGAAGAGCAAACAGCCCTTGTCATATGGGCAGATCCAGAAGCCTTATCAGCTGCCAGTTCCAGGTTCAAAGTCTGATAACCCCTCCTGTGAGGAAGCTGCCCATTTGGCTAGAAGGGTAAAGCTAGGAGTTTCATGGGAGATGCATGTAACAGTCTCCCAGCTCCTTTAAAAACATGAAAAACAGCTGCAGGAAGCTGGCAACTTGAGTGGAGCATTGGTAAGGGACGGGGCTGCTTAGCCCTTTCCTCTCCAATCCCAATTGCAACCCCAAATACTTTCCACTTCTAGGGGAAAGGCAGATGGAGGCTGCAGTTTTGAAAACAGTTGTGAGACTGAGTTGTATACTCATGTGGTATAGCTGTTCCGGCTAAGAGTTCTGCAATACATAACATCTATAACCAAAATTCAGTTACACCTGGATTCAAAGGTGGTTTTATGAAATTGCTTAGGTTATCTAAAACTGATAGGTCGTGAAAAATGATTTTTCAACAAATAGCAACTGCACAACTCATCATTGCGAGGAACTAGTAAAACAAAGAACTGGGATCTTGTCTTTCAATCATTGACATATTATCAAAATAACCTAAATCCTAGTCATGTTGATACTTTTCTAGCAACGTAGTTACTATTTTTGAAATTTATTGACAGAAATGCTCTTTTCAGACATGATCAGAAAATGCTGATGGCAGGTGCTTCTGTGATTGTGAGGCTCGGGTGCCCAAACCCCCTTCCAACCGAGCACCTGTTTAAAGCGGTGATTATCTTTACTGAGCAGAGGGAGAGCAACTGGACCTACCCACCCCCAGCACAGCAACCCTCCAGTGGCTGTTGCTGTTGTCGACCTTATGTTTCTTTTTAGATTGTGAGCCCTTTGGGGGACAGGGAGCCATCATCTATCTATCTATTTATCTATCTAAACTGCCTTGGGGACTTTTGTTGAAAAGTGACATATAATATTCATAGTAGTAGTAGTAGTCCCAATCACAGAAGCAGCCACCACCACACTTACAAGCATTCAGCTCTTCAGGCAAACACTGTAAGTGTGAACGGGATGGGACAGGGAGTGAAGAGGGCTAATGAGGATAAATTGAAAGAATGGAGGCATCATTTATAAGATTGTTTAAAATGATTCTATTTTAAGAGCCCCTGGTGGCGCAGTGGTAAAACTGCCGCCCTGTAACCAGAAGGTTACAAGTTCGATCCTGACCAGGGGCTCAAGGTTGACTCAGCCTTCCATCCTTCCGAGGTCGGTAAAATGAGTACCCAGAATGTTGGGGGCAATATGCTAAATCATTGTAAACTGCTTAGAGAGCTTCGGCTATAGAGCGGTATATAAATGTAAGTGCTATTGCTATTGCTATTTATGGATTGAACAAATTGTTAATCTAGTGTGGGGAAATTATATTAAGGTAGGTGTGTGTGTGTGTGTGTGTAAAACAGGACTACAGCTCCCATCAACCCCAGCCAACAGACATTTGGCCATTGCAGCTGGGAACAATGGGGATTGTAGTCCAACAACATCGGGGGATCTAAGGTTGAGAACATTTGGTTCTCATATCTGTAGCATGTATAAATTTGATGATTAATCTGTAAATGTGTTCCTTAGGGATCTTTTGTATATTCTGTATATCATTCTAATTATAATTGTATTACTGTTATTGATTTTTTTTAAAAAAACATGCTTGGAAAAAGGATGAAGCAGTTCTTCCTCACCATTATTTCTGCTCCCAATAGCTGCATCCTATCAGCTGCTTTTCATTAATTAAAAAGTCACTCAGTCTTTATTACGGTTTTTGACCAATATCAAAGCATCTAAAACAAATGCAAAATATAAACATAGCCATATTAATAACATATCTGTACACTGGATCAAAACCGCCTTAAGTGGCGCACCAGGTCAATGCCTGACTAACAAGCAGAAGGTTGCCAGTTCAAATCCCTGCTGGTATTATATCAGGCAGCAGCAATATAGGAAGATACTTAAAGGCATCATCGCATACTGTGTGGGAGGAGCCAATGGTAAACCCCTCCTGTATACCACCAAGCAAAACTACAGGGCTCTGTGGGCACCAGGAGTCAAAATCGACTTGATGGCACACTTACCTTTTACCTTACACTGGATCTAACCGTTAGCAAGCAGAATGCGTCCACTTGTATTACAGAACAACAGAATTTTGCAACTGTGTGTGTGATAGACGGATTTGCATCTGTTAACAAATATTTGACATAGAATTTGTCCAATCCTCCTGGAAGGTTATGTAAAGCAGGGTCAACGAACCTTCACCTAAGACCTATATAAAAGCCACACCACAGGAGCACATGTGCAACTGTGCAATCTCCTCAGAGTTACAGTGACAATATCTCTGCTCAGTTGGAATTCTGCTATATCTGCCAACCAGTTCCAAGCGGAGGGCATTCATACAGGCCCTCAAGAAGGCTCATCTGTGTTTAGGGAAGGTGAGGAGATATAGATAATCTGCTGGGCAAGTTCTCATCCCACCATTGTGCAGGTGGAATGACCTAGATGTCCTCGAGAGGTCATTCTGAAACTCAATATCCCAGGTCCTTCGTTTAATAAGTTATTTGGCCCTGACCAATCCCACAGAGAGGATTGCCACAGGGGAAAGACCATAGGTACAAAGTTTCCTGACACCTTTCTCCCATCTACTTGAGCAGTGCCTATCCAATAATAACAAGGGAAGGGACCAGAGGGCATTAAGTTGATAGTTTATTAGTATTAGATAACAAGCTCTGGCCTCTATTGAGATAACACCCGCTTCCAGTTTCAGAGTGGCATTAGAATACATTTGGGGGACATTTTTAAAAAAAAAACCCTCTCAAGAGACTGTTACACATACCTCCCATGTTACATCTCTGGAGTAATGTCTGGTCTGGACTTAGGTCTAGCAAGTTCTAGGAATACAAGACCCCTCTGGGGACAGAATTGTTATGCCAGGTTGCTCTCTGAGGAATCATGTTCACAGGGTCTGAAGGACTGGGTCACAATGCAGCACATCTGTTGAGCTCTTTCAGATGAAGGATGTGAAGATAAGATAAGATAAGATAAGATAAGATAAGATAAGATAAGATAAGATAAGAATAAAACATCCAGAGCTCTAGTCACATTAGCATCCCTATCTGTCCTACTACAGAGATTCCTATGTGGTTCCCAAGCCCAGTTTCTTTGCTTTAACTGCATCCTGCTGAATACTTATTTGCAGGGTATTGGTTCCTGATTTACTCCAAGACTATTTCTAGGCATGGGTACTCATGGCCTACCCAGCTGTGAAAGTGACTATTGCTGGACTAGTTCTGGAATACTCCTTCTTTCTAGAATATTAAGCATGCACATTGCCTATCCAGAATTGCTCAGGATTATGCTCCAGAGCAGGGCTGCACAACTTCGGCCTTCTAGCTGTTGTTGGACTACAACTCCCATCACCCCCAGCAACAGTGGCCATTAATCAGAGATGATGGGAATTGTAGTCCAACATCTGTAGGAGGGCCAAGGTTTGGCAGCCCTGCTCCAGAGCAATGCATTACAGAGGGTTTAACTAGGACAGTGTTTTCTTACAAAGATTCTGTGCTCCCCTAGAGGTATAGACAGAGCCACAAGCAGTAAGATACAGTGTGTGCCAGTTTTATATATAACTCTGGCAAATGCCTCATTCTCCCGGGTGCAGCATCACACATGGCACAACCTGATTGCTCATCAGGTGAGATATGAGAACAGAGCTGCCTTCCGTTCTCTTTCTCAGTAGGTAAGTGATGTGCAGTACAAAACATTCAATTTCCTAATCTGGTAGTCACTTAATATCTAGGATCATGTCATGAATCATTCATTCCCCATTCATTTTGCTCTTCCACATCTGCTTGATCATTCTGTGTGGCATACCAATTGCTTCCAAAGAGGAAAAAAATGTATGCATTATTTCAGAATGAAAATCCACATTTTTCTTTTAAACCAAGCAACTGGATCTAGGGATGTACACAAAACCAGCTTGGCCTGTTTGGTTTGAATTTGAACCAGCTTCGAACCAAAGTCGGTAGGATCAGTTTTGGTTTTGCTCGGGATGCACCCCCCATCAGTTCAGTTCGAATTTGAACCCAATTCAGACTGGTTTATTTGTTTGATTGTTTGTTTATTATTTGATTTCTATACTGCCCTTCCAAAAATGTCTCAGGGTGGTTTACACAGAGAAATAATGAATAAATAAGATGGAACCCTGTCCCCAAAGGGCTCACAATATAAGAAACATCAGATAGACACCAGCAACAGTCACTGGAGGTACTGTGCTGGGGTGGATATTCTAAAACTCGAACTGACACATTATTCCCTATGCAGAGCACCTAGGGGCACAAAACCGGGGTGGGCAGTAGGCACCCAAAGGTGCCAAATCCCACCCAAATGCCAAAGCAATCTGACACCCCTGTGATTTTTAATGGGTTTTGGGGAAATATTTTTTCAATCTTTGCATTTCACATAGGGAATGATGGGGATTTGAGGCAGCCCCACCCCCCCCCTTTGGGTAGTGCCTAGGCACCCCAAAGTGGGTTTGGGGGCATGGCAGGTGGTGCCACAGCTCCCCCCAGGGAGCCCCAAGCTGGTGGAGTTTATGATTCCACCCACCAGGATTTTTTTTAGTTTCTGGACTCTTAACAGTCTATAAGAGTGGATTCTCTGGTTTATATATATGTGCATGTATATATGAAAAGTTCTTTATATTAGGGATTCATTGAGAGAACTTATACAGCAACATAATCTACAGGTGAAACTCGGAAAATTAGAATATCGTGCAAAAGTCCATTAATTTCAGTAATGCAAATTAAAAGGTGAAACTGATATATGAGACAGACGCATTACATGCAAAGCGAGATAAGTCAAGCCTTAATTTGTTATAATTGTGATGATCATGGCGTACAGCTCATGAAAACCCCAAATCCACAATCCCAGAAAATTAGAATATTACATGGAACCAAGAAGACAAGGATTGAAGAATAGAACAATATCGGACCTCTGAAAAGTATAAGCATGCATATGTATTCAGTACTTGGTTTGGGCCCCTTTTGCAGCAATTACTGCCTCAGTGCGGCGTGGCATGGATGCTATCAGCCTGTGGCACTGATGAGGTATTATGGAAGACCAGGATGCTTCATTAGCGGCCTTCAGCAATTCTGCATTGTTTGGTCTCATGTCTCTCATCCTTCTCTTGGCAATGCCCCATAGATTCTCTATGGGGTCAGGTCAGGCGAGTTTGCTGGCCAGTCAAGCACAGTACACTGTATACTTTTCAGAGGTCCAATATTGTTCTATTCTTCAATCCTTGTCTTCTTGGTTCCATGTAATATTCTAATTTTCTGAGATTGTGGATTTGGGGTTTTCATGAGCTGTACGCCATGATCATCACAATTATAACAAATTAAGGCTTGACTTATCTCGCTTTGCATGTAATGCGTCTGTCTCATATATCAGTTTCAGCTTTTAATTTGCATTACTGAAATTAATGGACTTTTGCACGATATTCTAATTTTCAGAGTTTCACCTGTAAGCAAGTCCATGTTTGGACTTGCTGCTGTATGACTTCTCTCAATGAATCCCTTATATAAATAACTTCTCTCTCTCTCTCTCTCTCTCTCTCTCTCTCTCTCTCTCTCTCTCTCTCTCTCTCTCTCTCTCTCACACACACACACACACACACACCCCAGTCCAGTGCAGCAAGAGTGAAAACTTGAAACTCCCTCCTTTTGGAGCCCCCACCTTTGCCCTCTCCTCCCCGCTCTGGCCAATAGGGTGAAAATTCTCAAGGAGAGACACCACTGCAGAGCCTACCAGACAGCCAGACTCATCTGGCCAATCAGGGAAGCATGAACTCGGTAAATGAAATCAAGCAACACAAGTGACACAAAATGGAGGACAGCACCTAAAATGGAGGTTCGAGCCTTTGCATCAGTTTAAACCAGTTAGAAACAAATCAGGCTTGATTGGTTCAAACTTGGACCCGCATTGCCAATGCAATGCCAATTTGGTTCGAATTAGAACCTGTTTGCACATCCCTAACTGGATCTAGTCTGGGGAGAGAGTTAACAGCTCTATTTCTGACCCCTAGAACTTTCAAAAAGAAAATTACAGTTGAGACCAAACACCACATCCCAACAGTAAGCTACAAATAAGGCTCATATGTTAAGATTAAATCTGACACAATGAGACATCATGTGTCTTTCAGAAATATATTCTGAAATATATGAGAGTATATTCTGAAACACAAGACAGTAACTGCACACATCACTTTTCATAAACTCAAGACAAGATCTCTGCTGGGGAAAATTTACCAGCTAAGGGGCACAACCTTGAGGCATCGTGTTTTTGTCCTTGCAGGAGTCCACACGCCTACTGAATATATTGTCAGGATGTCCTTGGGAGGCTACTAGACAATACCAAACCTTTTCAAGTTATCCACTTGTATAGAAATGGCCTTCAGTGGTTACCAGCATAGACTGTTACCAGCTGAGCTTATTCTGCCCTCTCCCAGAAGCCTCCCTGGTTGCAACTACATCTCCAAGCTTGGAGATTGCACTTTTGCTATGCTCAGGAGGTGCACCACAATGTGAGCTCCAAGTTTATGTTATACATGAGGACAAGTTGCTTAGTTGGCAGTGGACTGGTTGCCCCTAGATTTGGCTACAAGCCCCACAAATTGGAAAGGGGATTAGCTTCACATACACTCTCTCTATGAGGGGTACCCAGCTAAGCAGACTCCCAGGACTAGCTACGGCAAGTGTCTGGCATTCAAGATCATTTCAGCCTTGGAATGAAATCTAAACTCCTCTCTTCTTCTTGCAAGAGAGATAACACCTGTTGTTAATGAAGTAATCAGGCCCGGAAGGGAAGGAAGAAAAGACAGATAAGACAAGTACAACTGCAGCTTCCATTACAATAGAGATGTTAGTGATGTAACTTTGAAGAGGTTCCCATCGAAACTTTTGATAGAATTATTGGGAGAGTCAGTCCCACCACAGGATAGTCTTTAAACGCACCTGCACACTCCAATTATTGCAATGCGCTCTACGTGGGGCTGCCTTTGTACGTAGTTCAGAAACTTCAATTAGTTCAGAATGCGGCAGTCAGACTGGTCTCTGGGGCAACCCGGAGAGACCATATTATGCCTATTCTGAAACAATTGCACTGGCTGATGATATGTTTCCGGGCAAAATACAAAGTGCTGGTTATTACCTTTAAAGCCCTAAACGGCTTGGGCCCAAGTTACCTTAGGGAGCGCCTTCTTCTGCGTGATCCCCATCGCACATTAAGGTCATCTGAGGAGGTTCGTCTCCAGTTACCACCAGCTCCTCTGGTGGCGACTCGGAGGCGGGCCTTCTCTATAGCTGCTCTGGGGCTGTGGAATGCACTCCCTGCAGAAATCCGCAATTTGAATTTTCTATTAGCCTTCATGAGAGCCCTTAAAACGTATTTGTTTGGCCTGGCTTTCCAGGGTTTTTAAATCTGTTTTAATATTTTAACCCGATTTTGGGGCTTTTAATCACTGTAATTGTTTAAAAATGTTTTTAATTGTTAATTGTTGTTATATTGTTTTTAATTTGTTTTAGCTCTTTATTGCTTTAGTGGTTTGTTTTAATTGTAAACCGCCCTGAGCCATTTTGGAAGGGCGGTATATAAATCAATCAATCAAACAAACAAACAAATAATTGTCCTCACAATCAGCCTTGAATGCCATAGGCGATTCACACACATTCCTACCCAGGAAGGACTAAGACACAATGCATTTTTTTAAAAAAAGGTTGTCTGGGCTCCCCTGTTCAGGAGAGCCAGACAAAACACAAGTGCCCTCAAGGCAGGTCTTGGAATATAAATATCCCTAACTCCATGACCCAGTGTGTTTCCTTGTGTATATTACACCTGGGGCTCCCACTGTGAAACTTCTCAGTGCCTCTCACTCTGGTCCCCAGCAGACTGCAACAAAAGGCTCCAGCAGACCAGCTTGGTGTTCCTCTACAGTGCAGGTGATATAGCCTCTTGCCTGGCTCCTTCAGGGCTGAATATATTCCTTTCTCTTATTTCTGAAATCTTGCCCCTCTGTCTTAAAGTACTTCTCTAGTCCACCTGGGAATCTATTATATTAATTCTCCTGGGTGTGCCTTGGAATGTGCATCCCAGAGCCCAGCTGATTGGCTGAGGCGCACCCAGGAGGATTGGCGGCCCAGCTGTGGAGGTCAGAGGTGGCAGGCCCAGCCCAGCCACGGAGGCAAGGCTCAGGAGGGGGAAAAGAAAGTGGGCAGAGGCAGAAGTGGCAGTGGGGAGGAGAGGTGGCTGGGCCCAGAAGCAGAGACTGGGGCAGAACGGGGGGCAGGGGAGAGGTAACTGCCGGCCCCAAAGAGCGCACAGATGCTGTTGGGTTGGCAAGTTTGCACATAATTCAGAACTTTAAGCTAAATGTGCCTTACAATAGCCTGTTTCTGAACATATCTGTAGTGCCTTTAAACTAGGGCCACACAGTAATATAGTCTGATTTTATTTTTAATAAACTCCTTTATGATTTAATTCAAACTTCTCTCTCGATTTTCTTGAGTTCATACATTTGCAAAAATTAAGGATGATTGGAACTTTCTCCCCTTTTGAGCTAAATCCCCCACATTTGCCCAAAGGGGGTGCAGGCCAATCACCCTTGAGGCAGTTTCATTAACAAGACCCAGAATCTACCTACAACCACAACCCTCAATATTGGATACACTCTTTATCCTGTATATGTTCATGACAATCAGAGGTAATGGAAGTCTGTATTATGCCTTACATACCTGTTCAATCCTCCTCTCTTTACTTCCTCTCTTTTTTGTCTCTGCCTTGTGACTTGCCCCCTTAAGCTAAGCAGGGTCCACCCTGGTTGCATATGAATGGGAGACTTGAGGTGTGAGCACTACAAGATATTCCCCTCAGGGGATGCAGCCGTTCTGGGAAGCACATCTAGGTTCCAAGTTCCCTCCCTGGCATCTCCAAGATAGGGCTGAGAGAGATTCCTGCCTGAAACCTTGGAGAAACCACTGCCAGTCTAGGTAGACAATACTGAGCTACATGAACCTATGGTCTGATTCAGTATATGGATCTATGTATTCTAACAACCCTGAAGGATAGGCTGGACTCAGTGTTTCTCTAAGGCATACACACATGTCTGCGCTAACAAGCTTTTTGTTATCTGCTCAATCAAATATAGATCCCACTCAGGTTAAGTCAGGAAGGCCCCACTCTGAATGCATGTGTGCACGCACTGCCTTGATACTGCTACCCAGAACAAAACTCATTCTGCACACAGATGAGAAAAATTAGAGAGAACACTGGTTGGACTGAGTCATAATGTTTGGTTCAAGGGCATCCAGTGAGCTCAGGGCCTTTTCAAGAGGCCCTGGGAGCGGAATATTCATCTGAGGCCCTGCCCCCACACTTCCTTCTCATTGGCTAACATACAGCAGGCATGCTAAGGAGCGTGCAACAGTTGTTCTGCCACTACCACCATTATTCCCCATGACAGTGGCAGCACAGCAGCAATTACACACACTTTAGTGTGCACAGACTAGCCCCCAGTGTAACTTGCTGAGAGGATGGGCTCTCGGCTGGGGCACAAGGCAAGTGCGTGAGTCCCTCTTCCGTGGGCACCGTGTTGTGCTGTGTGTTAGTCACTGCATTCTGTGCCAATGTGATCCCCCCTTTGAAAAAAATACAGTATACACATTTCCAGTCTTCTGTCTTGGGCTCTTAAAGCTTTGGTAAGCATAAAAAAAGTAAGTTTCTGTATTATTAACTGAACAATTGTGTCTGGCCATTTTTTCCCTGGTGGGTTAATTAGGCAAGTAATTCTGGAGGACCTAGTTATTATTTCACTGTACTCCTGTGGAGGTAAATGGCCATGCCCAGCAGGGAATAGTGAAGTTTAAAGTTAATGTTTAAAGAGTGCTTCTGTTACTCTCTGTGTTGCTAAATTCTGCATGATTGCGTATATAATCCATCAAGTAATGGTTAAGGCTCCCTCAGTTGGTTAGGTATAGACGTTTACCTTATTAGGTGAACTGTTTGTTATCTAGACGTGGTTAGTTTGATAGTTTGACTGTACTGATTGTATACTTGCTATGAACTGTAATTGTTGTGAACTGTTTCCGGTCAAGTACCGTAAAAAAGATCTATCTAACTGAAAGTTAATGTTCTTATTTTGTATTTTGAAAATAATATATTTTCAAAAGCCTTCTATATTGACATCAATATGTTGATTAAATGTGCAGGTTAAACAACAAGACCACCATTGTCCATTCAAGTCAATGATCCAGTTAATGGAGTTCATGGGGAAACCCAAAATACTGAAATAATGCTTAATCCCAGGGTTACATTTAAACTGATTCATTTTACTACCTTGAATTAAAAGGATCAATCCAATCATTTCAAATACTGAACCATACTTTGGGTGGGGTGCTCTCCATGTGTGGGGCCTGGGCAATTGCCCCCACCCCTGAGGCCCCTGAGTGAGCTTAATGGCTGTAACGATTTGAACCGGGGTCCTAGTCAGACAACAGGTTGACTCTCTCCTTCAAGTATCTTGATTTAAGTGATATGCATATCATATCACCATCTAAAGAATTAAAAACTTCTCAATCAAATTTTCAACCACAGGTTTGAAAACTGATGGTATGTGGGCAACACTTACATGGTTAGTAAAAAAAAAAAATCTCATTTTGAGGTCTCATTTGAAGACGTCCCCCTTCTTCATTTTAGCTCTCTGCTGCCTAGCACAAGCTGACATCAGAGAAGGTAAGCCAATAGCAGACAGTGGGGCTGGGACATAAGAGTCAATTAGTCACACACTGCTGCACCATACATGGAGGAAAGGACCTTTATAAAGAACCTTTATGGGAGAAATAAGTTAAAAGAGGTGAATGCAACTGGCAGACATATCACAGGGAATTTTCCAATAAGAGCAGAAAGGGCATGTTTGGTATAGTGTGGGAAGAAGGGACTGACTGACATTTTTAAGATCAAGAGATATGACACTGACATCTCCTGGAAAATGGCAGCCTCTCATTTGACAAACAATTTAGAGCTGTGAGAAGAACAGGGCTTAAAACAAAACTTCCACCGCTTAATCTAGGGAGGATTTAATTGCAGTGCTCAATCAACCCTCAAAAATAATTCAATGGCAGTTTAAGAAGACAAAGTAATTCAAAACAAACCACGATGTCATGGAAGACAAAATCCTTTCCCAGATGAGTGATTCAAGGCTATTGTGCTAGATAGAGCCCACTTGCTGCTTCACCTTCATTTTGTGAGTTCATCCATTTGCCCTCTCTCATGCCAGAAATTTCACGGAGCCTTCCTTCTTCTTCACACAGGAGTGTCAAGATTTGGATAATTGCCCAGGAAGCTTGAAGCCAAACCAAACCAACCAACTAAACAGTAAAAACACACTTCTCTGTACGCAAATAGTGAGGTAATTCCCACAGCCAAAAACTGTGTTCTACCCAGGTTTGGGAGCTGTGTGCACTCCCAATTTTTGGTTTTGTGAAAGCAAAGTAGGAGGAGAACCTGGGTAGAAGTGATTGTGTGGAAACAAGACAGGAGGAAAATCTACCCAGGTTTTCCTCCTGCCTTGCATACACAATCACTTCTACCCAGGTTCTCTTGTCTTGCTTCCACACAACCAAAAATTGGGAGCACACACAGCTCCCAAACCCAGGTAGAACATAGTATTTGATTGTGAGAATGACCTCAGTGTGTCAGAAAGAGAGATATGCTGAACTCTTCTCTCTGACATGCTAGTTTCAAAAATTAAAGGAGGTTTAAAAAACTATCACCACCACCACCAATGGTTGACCATTCCAATATGTGATCCCCCTACCAGCTGCCTGAACTGGTAGCATCCAATAAAGGTTTTATCACTTGATTCTGTTAAAAGCATAAGATCAGCCCTGCTGGATCAGGTCCAAGGCCCATCTAGTCCAGCATCCTGTCTTACACAGTGGCCCATCAGATGCTACTGGAAGCCTATAGGCAGGAACTGAGGACATGCCCTCTCTCCTGCTGTTACTCCCCAGGCATTCAGAGGCATCCTGCCTCTGAGGCTGGAGGTGGCCTGTAGCCCTCAGACTAGTAGCCATTGATAGACCTCTCCTTCATGAAGTTATCCAAACCCCTCTTAAAGCCATCCAAACTAGTAGGCAACACCACATCTTGTGGCAGAGAATTCCACCAGTTGATTATGCACTGTGTGAAAAAGTACTTCCTTTTTCCCCTTTTCTTTTTTTGGACCTAAATTTCTTGGCAATCGATTTCATGGGATGACCCCTGGTTCTAGTGTTATGTGTGAGAGGGAAAGATTTCTCTCTATCCACTTTCTCTACACCATGCATGATTTTATATACCTCTATCATGTCTCCCCTCAGCTGTCTTTTTCCTAAACTATGCATATATAAAATTGTTCTATCCCCAAGCATCTACTTCTTAGCAAATATTGTCATCAACTTCCCAACAGGCATGCACCTTTGTTTTCAGAAACTGATATAAATAGGGGCCATATGCATTTGGTTCAATTTGTTCTCAAATGCACTCAATCAGGGGCGTAGCAAGGTTGGAGCGGGCCCAAAGACAAGATTTTAAAATGTCCCCTCCTCACTGAAATGCAGCTCATGAAGTAAAGAAATCTTAAATTAGGCTGAATAGTGGTAACAAAAAGCATTATATGGTTTTGTAAATTGTGGACAATGCAAGTCATTTAATGGTACAAGAAAAAGACATGCTGTTCTGGTAGCTCTAGGTCTTAACACTCACATCAATTTTTAACCTCACAGCAGTCATGACTCCAGCCCCAATCCCACCTCCAGGTTACTAGTACTATTAGAGGCTTATAGAGATGTAGGTTTTGGGTGGTGTACAAATATGTTAAATAAACAAACAAATAAATAAATAATGCAGGCCAATGAGTTCCTTTCACCTCCATGTGACCTGCTTCTGCCCCCCCCCCAAGGCAGTGGGCCCCCAGACAACTGTCTCCCCTTGCCCTATTATAGTTGCGCCCCTGCACCCAATGACAATGATTGGTAGTTCTATTTCAGAACCTCCATTTGTTGCCACTATATTAACTTTTCACATTAAAAATGTTTTGTTTTTTTAACTTGAAACAGAAGTTCCCAAACGGAGCTCTTCTGTGCCACTGCCTCTTTGCAGTAGTCATCTTCATTTCCCATCTGCCCCAGAATGCAATGTTATTGCAGGACAATGTGGGGGGAAATGGTGACTCTCAAGAAGGTAGCCATTTTTGTGGCAGGGCTGCCCACTGAGAGACAGCTGAGGAGCAACTCCCCCCTTAATTTTTTGTGGCAGAGAGGAAAGACACTTTGTTCTGGGGTTTGAAGATATGGGTTACTTAGTTATGGCAGGAGGGGAACTGTAAAATGAGGGGGAAATCCTCAAATGCTTTGGCGGGATCTGCACTCTAGGCAGTGGGGCCATTTTGGTTTTAAACTCATATGGCTCTGGAATTACACCGTCCAGGACATCTGGTTAATTAAAATGGCTGCTACATCTGTGTGAAGGAGCTCCTGCTACAGGAGACACTCACTTTATTTGTATCCCCCATGAAAAGTGGAACAACAACAAAAAAAAGAATTAAAATAAGAACAAAACAAAAACAGAAATGAAACCAAAAAGGCAAGAAGGAGGAGAAGAAATCAAAGCTTGATTATTATTTGTTGGTCTTGCATCTAATTTCCAATTCATTGGTCGTCCTGTTGACTGGGAATTTTGCATGTACTTCACACAGGGCCAGATGAAGACATGCTGGTAGGGGTGTGCAATTTGGATTTTCGGTGTTTCAATTCGGATCCGAACCGAAACACCCCTGTTCTGTTTTTTATCCGAATATGGCCCATCCGAATCACCCCTGATTCGATTCGGATCCGAATTAATCCAAATCCGAATTGATTCGGATTTAAAAAAGGGTCCCGGGGCAAAATAGTGGGGTGGGGTGGTAGTGCCCAATGGGTGGAGGCTACCACCCAAATTTCAGGGGGATTGGGCGAAGGGCTGATTTTTGGTGAATTTTTGAAGTTTTAGTGTCTTTGGGGCAGATCAGGGGCATAACGTGGGATCTGGGCCAAAAGAGTGGGGTGGGGTGGTAGTGCCTAATGGGTGGAGGCTACCAACCCAATTGCAGAGTGATTGGGCAGAGGGCTTATTTTTGGTGAATTTCTGAAGTTTACGCATTTTTAAGGTTTTCCCCCATTAGGTATAATGGAGGGTGTATCGCTTCACGTCGGGGGGAAAGGGGTGGTCTAGAGTGGTGTGGGGTTGGTGGTAGTGCTGGGTAGGGGCAAGGAAGCTACCTGAATTTTTTCAAAGGATTTGGGCAGAGGACTGATTTTTGGTTAATTGTTGAAGTTTACGTGTCTTTAAGGTTTTTCCTCATAAGTTATAATATAATGGCGCTTTCAGCAGCCCCATAAGTGCACTTGGGGGTTGCTGGGGTGGCCCAGAGCGAGTGGTGGTGTAGTGCACATAGGGTGCCAACCACCCCCATGGGTTTCTAACCCATGGGGTACAGGGTTCTGTTGTTTCTGAGGTATTCTGAGTGTGGATTCTATGATAGCAAATTAAAGTGGATTCATGGTGTCTCATTGAAAATCTCATTTGCTATCATAGAATTCACACTCAGAATACGTCACATCACATCATTTGCTATCATAGAATCCACACTCAGAATACGTCACATCAATTTTGCATTGAAGTCAATGGGAGGCAAAAAGGTGGGAAATTCAAATAGACGTCATTGCTCAAAATGGAGGGGGATCTATTGGCCACAAAATGGAGGGCCAAAACATCCGAATATTTCGGATCCGAAACAGGGGTGATTCGTTTCGGATCCGAAATTATTTGGGGCTTTTCGTGGGTGATTCGGTTCGGATCCGAATCACCCGAAATTCACTGTTTCGGGTACAGATCGTTCTGTACCCGAAACGTTTCACACATCCGCTGAGGCCCTAAACTATAGTGTGCTTAAAAGGCCACATAACATTAGAAATTGGGCCAGAAGTCCCACCCTGGCAAGTCACTCCCCTGGCAAGTCATTCAGCCCTCTTGTTGCACTGCTCATAATTACAGCAGTGTTAGGAACATAGGCACGTAGGAAGCTGCCATATACAGAGTCAGACCATAAGTCCACCTTGCTCAGTATTGTCTTCACAGACTGGAAGCAGCTTCTCCAAGGTTGCAGGCAGGAATCTTTCTCAGCCCTATCTTGGAGATTCCAAGGAAGGAACTTGGAACCTTCTGCTCTTCCCAGAGAGGCTCCATCCTCTGAGGGGAATATCTTACAGTGCTCACACTTTTAGCGTTAGTCTGTTATTACCTATAAAACCCTTAACGGCTTGATCCTACGGTATTTAAGAGAACTCCTTCTTCGTTATGAATCCCACCACCTATTAAGATCTTCAGGGGAGGTTTGTCTGAGGATGCTGCCAGCTTGTCTGGTGGCCACTCAAAGGCGTGCCTTCTCTGTAGTTGCCCCAGAGCCGTGGAATGCACTTCCTGCTGAGATTAGAGCTGCTCCATCCCTGTTGGCTTTAGGAAACAACTGAAGATATATCTCTTCAGTCAAGCTTTTTAATTAGTTGGTTTTTTAATGGATATTTTAATCTGGATTTTATGTGTTTTAACTGTTAAATTTTTGGTTTGTTTTATGCCGTAAACTGCCTAGAGACTGCGGTAGAGGGCGGTATACAAATGTATTAAATAAATAAAATAAGAGGCAAACCATGATGGTTACATTGATCTAAACTGAGCCCTGGTCTAATAATATTTCCCTAAAATGTATAGTTTTTTCTGCACAGATTGATAAACTCAATGTGATAAATAATTGTGTAACCATGTAAGTGAATGAATGAATAACTTGATTACAGTCTTTGACCAGCTAAACATATAAGTGTATTTTTGTCTTATCAGAATGATAATGTGTTTTAGAGTCTCTCCCCACCCTTCTCCTTTCTTTTTCAACCAATTATGCAAAACTTGAAATTTTGTCATTTTTTAGGATACGGAGACCCTTCAGAATGTGAGGCCCTAAGCTGTAGCCTACTTAGCTTGTGCCTAAATCCGGCACTGGCTTCATGCACCCAAACACAGGGCATGCAAAACCAACAAGGATAAGAATACATGAACATAAGAATAGCCATGCTGGATCAGGCCCAAGGCCCATCCAGTCCAGCATCCTGTCTCACAGTGGCCCACCAGATGCCGCTGGAAGCCACAGACAGGAGTTGAGGGCCTGCCCTCTCTCCTGCTATTAGGTGGACTATAGACCTTTATTTATTTGATTTATATCTTGTTCCATCCCATAGGCTTACAGCAGCTACAGTCTTTATTTTTAAACATGGGAAATGCCTTCCCATAAATGCAAATTTGCACTAGGCATGTGCATCTTATTAGGCCCATTCACATGTTTTGTTCAAGACTCATATGAGTGTACAGTGTATACGGATACAGATCTGTACACAGGTACAGTCATGTTCAACACAGATACAGAAGTACACACTTGAAGGGCCTGTATCCAGATTCACTTTTAAAATGAACACAGGTAGAGTCATTCACACATGTACAGATATCTGTAAACTCGTCCAGCGTAATACACTCAGGCAACATAATAATGTCTGAAGGTCTACTGTGTGCATGTGACTATAGCTGAAATAGTTCAGTTAGATGGAATTACTGCTAGGAAAAACATAATTTAAACAACTGCTGCACAGCTTGATTCATTGCTTTTTGTTAAAAGATTTTTAGGAAAGTAAGCAACATTAGATCTACATTTATTTTTCCTTTATGGTTTTCTGAACAATACGGAAATGTAGGCAGCAACTGTTTTTATTTTTTCTTTGGATAATGAGATGCATGAAAGACATTATTAATCTATAGATTTCGCCTTCTAAATAATTAACCAACGTTCTGAAATGTGTTTCCCAGTCTTAGGGAAATGAAGCTGTCTGCCCTGGGATCAAGGCTGAAATCCAGAAGGCCATGAGTGGAAGAGGGAAATAAAATATAGCTCATACATGCCTAAAGATTTGGGTTGCCATATTCTGGCTTTCCAAATCTGGGTGTCTAATTTGCATATTATGTAAATTGGCTTGAAAATAATTTTTGAACACACTAGTGACTGCATGTTTGGCTCCATTACTCTGCTTCTACAAGGGCAAGAGCTTAGTTGTTTGTTTGTTTGTTTGTTTTAGTTTTTTTAAAATGAAAGCTGAAATCCGGGTGAATCTGGGTGAGCTAAGCAATCTGGGTGAGATGCTTAAAATCCGGGTGAAACCCAGAATTTCACAGGGCATGGCAACTCTAATAAAAATATAGGGATAATTTGCTGTGTGGAAAAGAAAAAAAAGCTTCTCCACAGGGAAGAGAGTCTCTGCTGCTCTGTGTGTGGAAAAACTACTATGAATTTTATATATCACTAGGATCCCATCTGTGAATCCAAGCCCAGATATTTTGAGTAGCAGTGTTTCTATCTATATCTTTACAGTACTGCGCCAAAGAGAGGGTGTTTGGTACAATAGAGCTGCACTCCAGAAAAACCTCTGCAGAATGTTTTAGAGCCATTACACTTGCATTTTATACTCCTGCATGGAAGCAAAAGGACAAAATACATGAGCTTTGTGTAATAGTCCTGGATGTACACTCTGCAAAAAGTAGTTGTACTGAGAATTTAAAGTTTTAATTCATTTCTGATGTGGGCCAACATACCCATTCTGACATTAGTTCTGATGCTACTGTTTTCCAAAATGGTGGACACATCTTGAAAAATGGTAGTAACAGATTGTAGCACAAGTGGATAGCTCTTTAGGTGCAAAACATGCTTTTTTGAGTTAAAAAAGAAGAAGGCCAAAAGCACTGTCACCATTTTTATTTATTTACATAACAATGAAATTAAGAAACAGCAGTCAAGTAATTGCTTACAGATAAAAGCAAATTAATCAACTTGGGGTAGCTATTATAATACATTGTGACCTAAGTCCCATTCTCACATTAGAAAACCTCCCCACTGTAGCTGTGCACAGCAGGGCAAAGTGAGAGGGAGTCTTGCCCCCACCCATCCACTCACCGCCTCTCTCCACTGCTCATGCTTACAACGGGGCTTGTCTGAAGCAAGAAAAGCCATAGGTGTGATGGCAGGCGCTTCTGTGATTGTGAGACTGGATTGATCCAGTCTCGCAATCACGGAAGTGCCCGCCATAACGCTTTGGGCTTTTCCCTCTTCAGAAAAGCCCCACTGTAAGCGTGAGAAGTGGGGTATACTGCTGATTAATGGGGTATCTTTTTGTGTTCCTTCTGTTGCATCCACACATTGTCTAAAATTCTTCTGGTAGAGGGATAAGGCACCTGGATGGTGGGAAAACATGGGCTGCTGCTTTCCAGCTGAAGTCCAGGGGATTCAGCATTGCATATTTAATGCGGGGACTGGTGACATGAAACTGGAGTGTACAATTCAAAGACAGCAGAAGACTTCAAAAAGCAGTATTAGTCAAAGAAGAGAGCATGATTATGTGTCATGTTAAAACTCCAAAAATACCAGGAATCCCTGGAGGTTCCAAAGTATAAGGAAAGATTGCTGAAAGAAGCATAATGAAATCACACTCTTCAAGTGTTTATCCATTTTATTTCAAAGCAATAAAAAGGAAATACTGAAAGCACAATTTAATGATCAAACTTATAAATATAATTTCCAGTACAACTAATTTTACATGACCCTAGTGTGGATCCCAAACTATTAGCTGAATCATAGATTGCCTTGGTAAGATCCACGGAAGTGGTCTCCAACTTCTTCCAAGTCCTTCTTCCACCTAGAAAAAGGGGTCACCTAAATGGGCACATGCCATTCTCTGTTAAGACAAGGTATGTGTATTTTGCATTTTGGTATCTATATCCAAACACAAAATATAACACAAGCAGCAGCCATCAGTGGGTGTTTTGTTCATGCGGAGGAACAGACTGATCATCATGATTAGCATTGCTCCTCCGCACCAAAGGCGGCTCTAGAGGGGATGGCAAAGAGGGTAAGAACCCGTCCAGAACCCTCACCTGTCTCCCATTTCGGTTTCAGAAATCTAACACCAGAAGAGCACTTTGTCCCTTCTGTGTCTTCCCCTCAATTTTTTTCTAGTGTTGCCACTGCTCCTCCAACCAGGGCTGGATTAAAGTCTTTGTGGGGCCGGGGCACTCTTAGAATCGTAGACTTCCAAGATAGATGGACAGATAAATATTTGCATTATGTACAATGTATAGGTCTCATAACATGTCTCTATCCATTATTTCCTCACAAGAAGGTAATCGTGGGGTGGAGTGGGGATGCTTGTTGGCATCTTGTACTGCTTGGAAAATCATTTTCAAAAAGCTAAAAACATCTCAGTCCTCCTATGAGAGGAGAGCTGGTCTTGTGGTAGCAAGCATGACTTGTCCCCTTAGCTAAGCAGGGTCTACCCTGGTTGCATATGAATGGGAGACTTGATGTGTGAGCACTTTAAGATCTTTCCCTTAGGGGATGGAGCCGCTTTGGGAAGAGCATCTAGGTTCCAAGTTCCCTCCCTGGCATCTCCAAGATAGGGCTGAGAGAGAATCCTGCCTGCAACCTTGGAGAAGCTGCTGCCAGTCTGTGTAGACAATACTGAGCGTGATGGACCTATGGTCTGACTCAATCTATGGCAGCTTTCTATGTTCTTAGGTACTCATAGGAAGAACACACAAATGGAGGGAAGAACATAAATATGGAGATGTCAAGTGTGTCTCTGTGTGTAATCTCTTTCTCGCTCTTAACTCTCTGCAACTCTCATAATACACCACACTTGCATGGTGCACTATGGGGTGTAGTTCAATGTTGGCTGGGAAGCTGCTGGTGTGTGAGTGCTGTACGAGCCGCGTGGCACTGTCACACACCCAGGCTAATGGTGCATTCGGGCCCTTAAGCCAGGCTAACAGATGGGGCTCCCTTGTGGGTTTGCCACCATGCCGCGGCCAGGAGCCATGCGGCTCCCGTCGGTTGTCATGTGCAGGCACAACCGGGCTGGGCTTCCCTAGCCTGGTTTTGCCTACGCATGAGAACAGCTGCAATGGCTTTCAAGTGGGGGTGGGATGTCTCTCATTTTCACACAAACACACGATTCATACAGATGGGAAAGTAGCGTCTAAGCGAGGGGAAGAAATCACACACAAAAAACCTTTTCATAGGCCTTTGGGAGCTTTGTAGGCCCTAGGCACTGTGCCTATTGCCCCAGTGGATAATCCAGTCCTGCCCCCACCCCATTCCTACTGACTAGTAGTCCTGGAGGTTGACTATATTCTCCCGCAGCATACTTGGATTTACTTGCACAAGTTTTCTACAGCTGTTGACTTGTAGGGATTACTTCCTGTGGACCTGCTCTGCTTGTGCCACATTGTGTAGATTGACCTATGTGGAGCTAATGGGCATATTATCTTTAGACCTGAGGGAAGATTTTGGCCTCGATGATGTTATGGTCCATTTCATGTGAATCTTGTAATTCATTGTTGTTGAGACCACAATGGCTACAACCCTTTCCTTCAAGTCAGCTGTAGCAGCAGAGTTGAGTTTCTACTCAACTCACAATTGTCTTGTCTTTTCACCATGAAATGCAGAACCTTCTACAATGGGAATGAATACACAAGAGCCTAAGAATGAAGACACAATATTCCACAAATAAGCACAAGTCCAGTTTTATTCAACAGCAAAGTTGATGGGAATGTCGGTGAATTTTTTTCTCCTCCAGATCAAATGTTCCAGGTACCATATGGAAATTAAAACACAGATAATTTTTTAAAAAGTACACACAATATAATTTTCTTCTTAAATATATATTTGGCAAAAAAAAAATGGTTCAGCTGCTTTGTGCAAAACCCAATATCTTGCAAATCTGCAACACCTTCCAAATTTCTAGGATGTAAACCTGAATTCATAGCACTTTTCAGAATGTATGGCATCTGCCACTTTGCAGACAATATAATTAATCCCACCCTGAACCAACCCCGCTGCCCCACCAGTTTTAGTGATATGTAATAACACAACAGGGACATAAAACAGCAAGTGGCTTCATTAGAACTCTGTGGAAAACACTTGGGAAAGATTGTATTAAGTCATAGCTATTAAGAGGTTAGAAATGGTTGCAGCAAAGACCTGTTTACTCATCATCCTAAAAAACAGTCACTTGACACAGCACAAATGAGGGAAAATGCTGGTGTTAATGGAAAGAGTAGTTGGGATCATGACAACAAATGGGGTACAAGCTGTTAATTACCTCCTTCATTTTCACTGAGGTCAGCTATTGAGCTGCCTCTATGATTGGGAGTGGGGAGGAAATGACATTTCTTCACCCTTCATTTACAGTAGCGTTACCTCTTCTCTACTTCTTCTCTTCCAGTTAAAGCATCTGCAATGCTGGATTTGGTTTGGTGGTCATGTATTTTGGCCACACTGTCCTTTTATTTGGAATGTGCATCCCTGCATTATATTGGAGTTCCTTTTGGGACACCTCTCAAGTGGGAATGTTCACTTGCGCTTGCCCGATGGTGAGAAGTTAATGAAAGCAGTGTTTTTAACTAGAAATGGGGTAGACAGTACCAGAGAGAAGGGTAGAAAGTAAGGAGAATGAGTGTTTTACGATTTCCCCCACAAATGAAGTCCAGCGTGCATATCTTGTTCTCTTCTCTTTTTCTTTAAAAAAAAAAATCTCTCCAGTTAGAATACTTCCAGTTTAAATGTAAGTCTTGGAAGTCTGAGTATCTTTAATTACAGTCATAAACAAAGTCATAATTGCTTGGTTCCTTTGGAATGGGTGGGGGGGCATCAGGGATCTGTATGTTCTCCAGATCCAGGAGACGCAGCTTTATCTCCATACTGAGCAGAGTGTCCAAGTCATTGCGTGTCAGTTCACTCATCATATCCTTTCCCAGAAGGGCATTGAGGCCATCTGTCCACACACAATACTGAGAGAGACAGAGAGAGATGCATCAATTTGGCTTTTCTTAATATATCTGTCTGCCAAACCATGTCTGTGTAACTCACAGTGTAGCTGTACACACACACACACACACACACACACACACACACACACACACACACACACAGAGAGAGTTTGTCAATATACAACAAATGTATTTGTCTGAGGACATCTTCAGATGATACACAGAAACAAAGCGAGAGGAAGAAGAGACTTGTGCTTCTAGTGCAATGCTTGAAGCAAGAACTCACACATCTCTGCAGCAACTGCAGCAACTGCAGCACGTGCAGCTTATTGGGGGCTAGGCGGGGAGAGGCGTACCAAACTCCACTTCAAATATAACACTGGAAGAGAACAAAGAGGAAGTGCCACGTCTGTGAACTGTCCAGCGTTACCCACAGATGATGACAGAAGTTAGCAAATTTTGGGGATATGAGTACATTAAGTGCATTAGAGAGAGAGAGAGAGAGAGAGAGAGAGAGAGAGAGAGAGAGAGAGAGAGAAGCCACTGTCTGTTCTCTGGTAGTGAAGATGTGATGCAGCCTGTCCTTCCACACATTTATTTTATGAATTATACATATGCACTGCTTTTCAGCTTAAATTGGCTCCCAAAGCAGCTTACAAGTAAAATGCACACAATGATGCAATGATTACAGGCTACATGGTGTGTATATATGACAGAATCTTCTTGCAAGTGCCTGGTGATGACATAGTTCAGGTTCCAGGCTTTTTGCTGTAAAGGAAGGGGCAGAAGGAGCTGCAGATAGACTCAGGGACTGGATGATGGAAAGGATGTCAACCCACAGAAACAGACCCTCTGTTGATCAACTACTGACCTATATTTGACAGAGGAGGAAAGAAAAGAGACACTTCTCTTTTCCTCCCCTTGAATTTGCTTTAGCTTTGGATATCAAACGATCATCAAAATAATTCTGAAGAGTGTTATAAGACAAGTCTAAGGGATAGGGCATACCATTTCAAAAGAAACAGAAGCCTGATGCCCCGGTTTATTGCCCTTTGCCATTTCCCCACATGCATCCTTGTCTGGCTAGGGTGTATGTGTGTGTGTACAAATAAGTACATACTATCCATACTATACACACCCCAGACCAGTGGCCCATAGCCAGGGATTATGGGAGTTGTAGGCCAACATCTGCAGGAGGGCCACAGTTGAGCAGGCCTGTTCTAGACAGACATCTTGTTTTTACTGATGATCATGAAGGGGAATCAGATGCAAACCTACGTATTAGCAATATGGTATGTGATACTAATAAACATAACATGCATAATAAAATAAGGACAAACATAAACATAACCATGTATACTGCTTTGGGCTCTTCAGAGGAAGAGCAGGATATAAACGTAAAAATAAATGTGTGTGTGTGTGTGTATACTATATATATAGTCTGCATATTATCTGTTTTAGGAATTGTGGCATCTTGCATGCCTTTTCCCTTCCCAAGAACTAGAATTATGCCAATATGGCTTGATCTAGCAGCACCACTGATAACTGAATTGTTTAAAAAAACACAAACCTTTTAACATTCTCCCACCTACAAAAAGTAGAAATTGCCATATCACCCTGAAGCCAACAGCTCCAGATAAACATGGGGCTAAATAACTTTTAAATCAGCAACCGTCCTAGGGGACTTCACAAACAAGGGCCAAATCTTATCAAATCAACCACTCAAATGTATAACCAAAAACAATTTATGCAACTGTGAACAATAGTGCTTGAGTGGGATTGTCTAAAAATAAAACATTTCAATCACACTGGCCACTGGCCTAGTTTACAAGTGGAAAATTAAATCAACCAGAGCAGCATTTTTATCATATAAAAGATTTTCTTAGATTCCATGCCAAGGGATGGATTTTAAATTTAGCTGACCGTGTGCTACAAAATAGCACTCAGCTTAAAAATAGCTGCAGCTCTGTGTGCAGCACAGTAAAAAAGAGAGAAAAGAACGAAAGAAAAAGGATCATTATAAGAACATGACAGGAGATGGGAGAGGAAAAAGCAGAACAGAACACTGCTCCATATATATTATTTTTAAACAACAGTCTAGTGCTTGTGGTAAAGATGAGGTTTTTTAAAAAAAATTCTGGCTGGAATTCACTTTAGCTAGCAAGAGAGAAAGGGCAAATAAAAGGGAGCTGATGGAAATCACAGTGAATTATGGAGTCCTCTAATCAAAGACTAGCTCAATAGCCTATGATAAGAAAGGGAAGAGAAAGATACAAGTTTCTTTCTCCTGGCAGCTATATTTTCTCAATTTCATGTAAGGACTATGTTTACATTTCCAAATGTTAACACATCCCTTATGTGAAGGGTTATGGATTAATATCATATGAGTCTATGTCAAACAAAGAATAAACTCGTTCACTTCCCTCTGCCTAGGTGTCACACTAACATAAGAACAGCCCTGCTGGATCAGGCTGAAGGCCTATCATGTCCAGCATCCTGTTTCACACAATGGCCCACCAGATGCCTCTGAGAAGCCCACAGACAAGAACTGAGAGCATGCTCTCTCTCTTGCTGTTGCTCCTCTAACTGGTATTCAGAGGCATCTTGCCTCTAAGGCTGGAGGTGGGCCAACCACAACCACAGACAAAATGTGGGCCAAATCAAGGGCTGGAGATAAAAATCAGGTTACCCAGTAGTTGCTAAAACAGTGATTGCAACAGGTGAGGAACAGCAACTTGCCTCAAGGTCCAGTCATGAAATTCAAGAATGAGACCAAATTCACATGTAATGACAGCAAATAAGTTGCCACCAAGCACCAGTTCTGGCGAGGAAGGGGCGGAATGCTCCTGGGGTGAACCTCAAGTTCGGCCATTTTATGATGTCTGAATGACATCTGACATTTCAATGACATGTCGGGCTCCCCAGCCGGGAACCTGACCTCTATAACCAAGAGTTGGGGGGTGGAAGTTGGAGGGAAGTCTGGCTGGGGAACCCAACAATGGTGACTTCAGATGTCATGAAATGGCCGTGACTGGGAATGCATGCTCCCCAGGAACTGGCAGTTGATGGCAACTTACCTGATGCTGCTATACGTGAAGCTGCCCTGAGATGAGGTCAGAGAGAAGCTCTCAACTTTTTAGCAACAAGCTGTTTGGAAAGCAGACACTGAGAACTTTGGAAATGAGTATAATTAATTTTGAACACCCTTTAGACTTTGGAATATTCAGCCTTTACAGACACTTTATTTTTCAAGCTTTCATCACAATCATCAGGGACCTGGATTTCTTCTGAGCAAAAACTGCAAATCTCCCAGTTGTAAGTGTGACCTTAAAATTTCAAACGTCAACCTTTTAAATCATGAGAATAACGCCCTCCACCCTCAATATACCTTTTACTCCTCCTTCCTGTCCAGGAAATCTACATTAACTAAGACCACATGCTTTTACTGTAGGACCTAATTGTCATAGTTATGACAATTACTTATGACAGTTACAATTTGTAGGGCAGGAGTAACTGATTATCTGTAACAGTATAATCACACCAACAAAAACTGGTATCAATAATCAGTTAAGCAGCTTCTTGAAGATTTTCTGACATCCCAGCTCCTGTTAGTGTGTGCTTCATACAGAGATTCAGAGATTTAGCAGTCCTGCAAACCGCCACAGTGTACACCTGACTGATTCTCCTAGAATCCTTGTCAGTTGAACTCCATTTGACAACCATTTGAAATATAAATAAATAAATCTGAAGAATTCAGTGGGTTGCTATTTAACCAATTGTGGGACAGGAAGACGATTTCCCCCTCTTCCTTCACTCCCTGTTTTTCTTGTTAACAAACATGCACACACACACTCACAGTTACCTCATGCTTGTCAGGAGCGATGAAGTTTAGTTGTCCATTTGAGTCAAACAGTATAGAGAAAGCAAGCTCAAGCACCTCCTGAAAAAAAAAAGGGGGATGAAAACGTTTATCTGACAATACACCCATCTACTACAATGTAAAGTTCAATGAACTCAGCAATAATGTGACAACACAAGACCAAGAAATGCCACTGAGGATTAAATGACCCTGAAATATTCATCTGTATGGAAGAAAGCCAAATTGTAGTTTTACTCCATGTCTGGCAAGCCCAGGGGATTTAGAAAACTGAGACACTTGTATGGTATCAGGTGACCATTAACCATACAATCGCCTCTTAAAAACCTGCTGCATGGTGCCTCTAACTGGATAGAGAGGTAGTCTGATAACACCTAGGAAAAATTCTAGTTTTGACTTTGTTGCTGGCTTGTATTTCTAGAACAAGCTGACGAAGATTTCTGCAGGTGAATGTCACTAGCAGAGACTGTGACTTTGGGCCTCAATGAACCATCAAATTAGTCAAAGTGCAGACAGACACATTCTGTTTTTAGATGCAACTCCCAACTCTTGTATATTGAAATAAATGGACCCACCGGGGAGCCAAATTTATCTCCATTCTCCAAAACAGGCATCACTTCCTTGCACAGTGGTACAAATTACCAACATTTTTTTAAAAAGCAGTGCATCACGGAAGTTATGGAAACAAAATACATAATTGCAAAAAGAAGAAAAGTCTACAAATCCGAGGAATTCTATCAGTAATCAGCACAGGAAGTCCGCCTTGTGCAGAAGATCACCAGGATGCTAAATGCTCTTTAGATCAGATCACTGGCTAGGGCATGCTTATTCCCACAAGTTATAGATTGACATTTTCATTTAAAAACAACAACAAGGCAATCAAGGTAAGATGAGAACAGGAACAGAATAACTGAGTTGTTTATAGCCTAATGCAGAGTTTCTCCAATCTTTATATCCCAAGCCTCACTTTCATTTAAAAATAAAACTAGCTTAACCTGCACAGAGCATCTGTGTGCTAGTCTCTGGACTCCACATTTGATCTCTCTTCCCCTCCCTTGTTTTTTTTTTTTGCACCGCCCCACTGGAGCCTGCCTGGCTGGCTCTCTCCCTCCCTCCCAGCCACTTACCCCTGCTGCTGTGGGGCCCCCCCAGCTCTTTATCTACCCAGAGCGGGGCTGGTTGCAGCCACAGCTTACTTGCCTGCAGGGATGGAGGGAGCTACCACTTGGCCTAGGAGCTGGTGAAGGGAGAGGTGGCGGCGCTGGGAGGAGGCACCTCCCTCTGCTTATGGGGGGGACCCCATACCCCGCCCCAGGACCCCTCAACTACTCCTCCACATGCATCCCCAATTCTACTCTCTCCACCCCTCAAGGTACTAACCTCCCTAACCCTTTCCCTCCCCCCTCATAAACAAAGGAAGGTGCCTCTTCCCACTGCCTCCTCTCCCTTCTCCAGCTCCAAAGCTCGGACACGCTCAGACACCCCCTGGCCCTTCACTCCCTCACTCCGCCACCCCCAGCCCTTCATTCACTCACTCTCTTGCTCATGCTCAGAGTCTGAGACAAATGAGACACCAGCAACAGTCACTGGAGGGGTAATTATATATCTAAACCATACTGAATATGGAGGCCTATATTTTTGGCCTTTTCAATCAAATAGATGCTCACAGCTCTACACATGGTAAGATGAGTACAATGTATGCAGTCTTTTCCTGCTTATAGCATAAACACAACATCCAGGTGTATTGGTACAGCATTCTTGTACTGCTTCAGAATGTGGGCATGTTTGAATGCTCTACAATCTGTGTCCTGCTTGCCCATGGCAAGTTAGTATATCACGGGAAGGGTTCCAGTCCAGCCTCTTTCTTGATGTACTAATGTTCTATGTGCAGTTCTTCTTCTTCTTTTTAATTCTTGGAGCAATCAAACATACAATCCCAAACCTGTATTCTGAACTGGTACAGTCCCAGGAGGGTACCATGTGGCTTTTCAAACATGCAATCTTTAGAGTCTAGGGGTGTCCTAATGTTAGGCTACTTGCCTTTCCCAAGAACCTTTCCTAAGCTGCTATTTGGGTATCATGGTGCCCAAATGGAAGAACAAACAACTGCCGTATTGACACGTCCCAAGTGAATGTAGAGTTATGAGGAAACTAGTGGTCTTTTAACACACACACCCCAAACTTGCCATAGAAGAGATCGGTGGGGAATACACAAAATTAAGTGAATTCTGCAACCTAGGTTTCTTACTTCCTTGCTTTAAAGCAGTACAGCACTGGGGTGTGTGTGTGTGCATGTAATGCATTACAATACTATAAGCAGCTAAAAACACTGTTAACAGTGGGACCATTTGAAATTAAAGCCAATTTTGAGGGCTGGCATACAAAACAACATGTGGATTAAGTTGTGTCTCATCAAGCTATTCCAGCTACAAATGACATCAAGTTTCTATGCGACACTGGGCTTATTTATTTCTAAATGATCCCACTGAGAGGATAAAAGCTGGATGCTGATAAATGAAAAGATGATGAAGCCACTGGTAAGGACATTCTGCCAATTCTATTCCTTGCTTGTGGCAGCAGCATTCTGTCACTTCTTTCTGCCAGTGCATAAACATGAAGGCAGTTGCTATGCATAATGAGAAACCTTAGAATGAAGTGTCCTTTGGAAGTTCTATACAATTACAAAATGGGGGGGGGGAGGAACATGTATTCAGGTGCTTAACTTTGCACATGGATGGAAAGGACTGACACACAAATCCAGCAATCTTTTTTTCAGCTGCAGGAGCTCCTATGCCAATGCAGAGCAACCTTCAACTGGAATAGCTCATCTGTTCATGTAAATGGAGGAAGGAAGGCAGCTCACCTACACATCCTTCTATGGCTTTCAGGATCATGGAATTAAAAATGGCAATAAAGCAAATGCAGGATCCAGAAGATATTGGTTGGACTCCTGAATTGTTCTATTCACTTCACTTCTGGCTGATAGTTACAGAGGTGGTAATGTTGTCACCTCTGGGGGGTGGGAATCCACTCCTCCTTTATTTGCCCCATCCAGCTTCTGAAGCTGTTGTGGGATGGAATGTATTCAGTGCAATTTCACATAATTCAGAGCTTCATACATTACTGAGGCACTGCAGGACTCAGCTACAGGGAATAAGTTTTTGGCAACTAACCCATCACTTGGGAAGAGAGATAATTGAATCAACGTTGAGCAGGGAGTGGTAATAAGTGGCAGCTGGGCAGATGCACAATCCATCCTCTGAGGCCAACCCATAATACATTCCATCCCTTCCAGCCGAATGTACATATGAGACCACTGAATGGAGGTGTGGGAGATGTTCAGAACAAAGCTCCTTTGTCACAGCCCTTTACATTTGGTTTTGTCCCTTGTCTATGTATTGCTTCCCGCCACCCTTGTGGTACATATGTGCTCCCTACTCTTGGATAAGCTCTGTTGTTTAATAAGATAAAGATGGGATATGCACAAACACAGCTGTGAAAGTCTATGTATACTAATAGTTTTTATTCAGTGGATTGTGGGGGGAAAGGGATGGGGATTTTGAGATCTCTCCATGGGATTGTGAAGTAGATGAGATTGTGCAACCTTAAAAATGACCTCTGTCCTTTTCCTCTGGGGAAAAAAATTGAAATGAAGATGTTTAGCAGCAAAATCAGCATAACCTGGGGCAGGTTGTACTATGAACTCAAATCATCTGCAGCAGTGACAGGTACAAATTTATTTATTTATTACATTTATAGACCGCCCCATCCAAAGGCTCTGGGCGGTACACAAGTTTAAAAAGACAGAAAACAACCACCATCTAAAACACACTGCTTATAAAATTATAAAAACAATTAAAAAAACAATTCAAATAATCCACATTTTTCCTGTTTTCCCAACTGGAAAGCTGTTTGGAAAGTTCCAGCAGCTGCAGAAAGTGAGATGGGTCACTGGGAGTGTATTTTCACAATTGCTTCAAAATCTGCACTGGCTGGGTCTACCTTTCCAGGCACAACTCAAAGAGACCCGACACAAGCTTGGTTTCTTCCAAAACTCTTAAAAAGGCTACTTAATTTCACACATCCTGCCACATCACAGTTGCCATACTCAGAGTGCTCTTGACAACTTTAGTTCAGAGTCAAACATCTTCATTTTTTTGGAGCTAAACATCTCCATTCCAATAGGTCAGCCTGTCCATGGGTGACTGTCCCACAACTATAGAATTCCTTTCCCTCTGTGGAATTACCAAATGAAGCTCTGGCTATCTTTGGAACATGTTGTGTGCCTGGCTTAACGTAAACAGGCAAAGTTTAAGCTCAGAGAGTGGTGTTTGAATACCCTGCTAAGCTTCTATTCTGCGGGATTAATGAAATGCTCTTTTAAGCACTGTTGCCAGCTTCAAATCTTTGGGATGAAGCAAGTTAAAAATAATAAAAAAAATTAAATGAAGCGTGCAGATTTCATGTGGTGGCATGAACAAAAATACTATTTTATCAAGAGTAACGTTTATAACTAAAAAGGTTACTGGGTTTTATTGAAAATTATACCTTGTTTTGTTTAAGGGCTCCTTTCTCCTTCATGTGAGGGCAGTCCTTCCCTGTCACAATGGCTTTTATATCTGCCACAGGCACTGTACCGAAAGAGAGAGAGAGAGAGAGAAGGATGAAGAGAGAGACTGCAAGATGTGTAAAAACCATGGCATCAAACAAGAGGCAAGACAAAACCAATGTGTCAGAAATGACATCCCTTCTACCATTTTCTAGAGTCTGATATGTGTAAGAAAACCAAACAGAAAATCAGGCAGCCCTAAAATAACAATGAAGTCAAGTGTCACACGTACAGATGAAAATGTTAGCTGCCATTCTACTCTGTTTTCATAACAAAATATTTGAATCTAAGGGCTCAAGAGAATCTTAAATGTTACCTGGCTTCCCCCTTTGCCTCTGAATTTATACACTCCCCAGTGCAGGTTTGTTTTACTTATTATTCAAAAGGTTCAATCAATCTCTCTTTCCACTGCCCTGGCACCTATCTGTCATGCCATTTAACCTAAAACTTAAAACAACAACAACCACCCCCAAATACATGTTAAGGCTGTTTTCCCTCAGTAGCCTTAGGAACCAGATGCCATCTTGTTCATCAGGGGATTCTTGGAGAACCACATAACCATGTTTCCCACATGATGTTAACACCTATCATGATTGCTTTACCTTCATTATGTAACACTGACCAGATGCAGCGTTTTCCAGAGATGAATGGCATGATAGATTTTTTAAATGTGCGTATCTAGTTGAGCTTTCCGAAAGGAGGAAAGCTCAACTAGATACGCACATCAACCCTGACACTGGCGAAAACACACACACGACTCTGAAATTTTTCTAGACCAAACAGCATGGTTTGATTTAGAAAACCTTCCAGCCTTTCTTCAAGGAACAGACACCACTGCATTATTTGGGAATGTGTGGGAAAATACAGTATATGTCTTAACGTGCACAGACATACTGCATTTAAAGCTCTTATAACTACTGGCTGACATGATGTGCAGTTCTAATCGGGACAGAGGGACTAGCAGTGCCTCCATGTTGGACTGCAAGAAGCAGCACTGCTGAAGCAAACTGCTGGATACATTACAAGCGTCACTATGTTTTTCCCCATATAGTCACAAATGGGGAAAACTGGTAATGCTTGTAGTGCAACTGCTGGTTTTCCATAGCAGCACCGCAAGTCCCTCTGCTCCATTAGAACTGCACAGCATATCAGCCATTACTTTTAATGGCCTTTCCAGAATCTATATATCGATCTAATTCTCTTAAACGTACCCGTCACTAATCCCATGTGTGGCAGCTCTCATAAGAGTTTGCGAACGAGCTGCTGGGGAAAAAGTGAACGGGCAGGCCAAAGGCTGGCTGGCCGAGAGAAAATTGTGCTGGGGAAAGCGGTGGCTGAAATGGGCCAAGAGTTGAGGGGGAGGGAAAGGGAGAGGAGGGGGGAGGGCAGAGAAGGAGGGAGGGGGGCTTAGAACGTGGGGGGAGAGCCAAGAAGGATGGGGGAGGGCTGAGAACGAGCACGGGGGAGGGGGGAGGAGGGGGGGAACTAGAGGCACAGGTGCTCTGTGCCTGGGCCACGTAGTATTAATAAAACTCTGATTTTAGTGCTGTTGTGTGTCCTGATCACCAATAATGTCATACTCCAGTGTAAAGGAGAGAAGATTGAAGAGCTAGCCTTTCAGTGCAAAAAATATATATATATTGCAGCACCGGAAAGAGAGAGTTCACAGTCTTCTATTATACATTTTAAGCCCACACAATAAAGCAAAAGATCCACAATGAAGCATGTGATTGCTGGAATGGCAGGGAGGAAGGAGGAGGCAAGGAAAGAACAGTAGTCTTGCTCACATTTGTTACTTTGTTCATAAATGGGTGTGTGTGATTGTGTGTGTGTGAGAGAGAACTATTCTTGTCACTGGTGATGTCACAAGTCCTATGCAATAGGTGTCTATGATTGCACTAGTACTTTGCATGCTGCACTCACAATTGCCAAGCAAAGAACTGAATTTTTCTAGCAACAAAATCTTGCAGACCGAATGTTGAGAAAATATGATGACCTCTATAGAATTGGTTTCATGAGAAAAAATATCCATAGTGCTCTCAACAATTGTGTATTTGCATAAAGAAGCTGTTGTCTAAAAAGACCCTCGTGATACAATTTGCCTCTCTGCAACTATCCATATAAGCTATGACCATGAATTGATAGAAATTACATAGGATTAGAGATACTGTGCTTAAATAGGATGTTTACTACTTAGGAGAAACTACTGAAGTAAATGTAGGGCTATTCATTGGCCATATGCTCCCCTCCTCCTCCACATAATAATTTGTTCATAAACAAAAGTGGTTTGTATGAAGGCTGCACCCAGAAATCAGCTGTGCAACCACTTCGAGAAAACTTGCAGTGGCGCAACCACCCACTCATGATCTGGGCTTGTGATAGAGCCCTCACATGCTCTATTTGCTACAAAACAAACCATCCAGGCTAGAAAAAGCAGACAAAATATATCTGGGCTTCAAGTGGAAATCAGGTTTTGAACAAATCTTATGATACACACAAAAATCCTACATCTCCCAAAACCATGTGAAAAGACTGTTAAGAGAAAGTTTTTCCAATTTATTTATTTTCTTTAGGAAAGCATCATGCAGAATATGATAGGAACTTAAAATTCTGTTATTCCATCCCCTACTTCTTTTGAACAGGGCACAACAGCCATACATATTTTATTTATAAATTCTCCCGTCAAGGAAACAAGCTGTTATGTCTTTCCAAGTTTACACTTGAAGGAACAAGTCTGAAAGATATTATTAATGGCTTTTCCTTGTGCGGTAGTCCTCAAAATGCAGAAGTCACTCTTGGGGCCTTCAACTGAAGACTTTAAAAAATAAAATAAAAATGTCCTAACCTTTGCTATTTTCATTTTTTTTTGCAAACTTCTTTTCCTTCATACCATCTTTCCTTTCTGCATTTGGGAATAATGCCCAACAGGAGTCAGGGCCTGACAGAAAGTACTTTCCTTTCTCAATTATGGACCAAGTGCAGAATGTGGACTGTTCTGCTATTTCTGTGGAGGATGGCTAGTGAAAACTCAAGGGTTACACTCCACCATGGGGGAGTCTCACACCAACCCCATTAACAATCAATGAGGGTTCTGTAAAAGCAAACTGTGGATAATTGCACCCCAAGCTACAGAAAAGAGTGGGTGGAGAGCTGGTCTTGTGGTATCGAGCATGAATTGTCCCCTTTGCTCAGCAGAATTTGCCTTGGTTTGTATTTGGAAGGGTGACTACATGTGAAGCAGTGTCTGCTGTAAGATATTCCCCTTGGGGGATGGGGCTGTAGCTCAGTGGTAGAGCATCTGCTTTCATGCAGAAGGTCCCAGATTCAAAGTCCTAGCATTTCCAGGTAGGGCTGGGAAAGACTCCTGCCTGAAACCTTGGACAGCTGCTGCCAGTCAGTGTAGACCAGGCCTGCTCAACTTTGGCTCCTCAGCTGCTTTTGGGCTACAATTCCTATAATCCCCAGCCACAGTGGTCAAGAGCCAGGGATTATGGGAGTTGTAGGCCAATATCTGCAGGAGGGCCGAAGCTGAGCAGCCCTAGTGTAGATCAAGGGTGCACAACTCAAATGCCCCAGTGGGCTCAAACCAAACATGACCTGGTGTGCAGTGGACGAGATCAATTTTCAGCACATTAATTATTACACTGAAATTAATTATTAAAAAATGTTAATGAAAGTGAGGGAGCAGAGCTTGGAGTTGGGGGGAAAGTGAGGCGAAAGAGGGATGGTGTCAGTGGACTCTGGCTGAGGGGCAGGGGACATCTGGCCTCAAGCGGCCACACGAATTGAGCCACTGCTGCTCACCAGCAGGACAGGCCAAGAGCTCTTCATGAGTTCTGCTTGTAGTTCTACCTGAAGGCCAGCAAGAAAAAGCTCCTGGGACAGATCTGGCCAATACTGAGACAACACAGAGCTAGATGGACCTTCAGTTTGACTCAGTATAAGACAGCTCCCTATGTTCCTAATTCTGTATTCATAATACATTAAAAAAAAAAAACACTATTCTAATTACAAGAGCAGTCCTCTCTTGACCTCTGCTTTTGAGCTTCCCAAAGCTGGCTCTGCATAGCACATCTAGAAAACTAATTAACTTGTCAGGAAGCCTTTTTAAATATATGCAACACCACACAAGGCAGGAGATATTTTATTAAAATAAAGGCACCCAACCTTTTCCCCCATGAGGCCCACACTTCATCAGTTCCTTCCTGCCAAAACCCTTCCCCTTTCACCCTCTGCAGGAAACTAAGGGAAAGGGTCATGGACATGTGATGGGAGGGCATGATGAGGGGAGGAAATGTACATGAATCCAGAAGACAGTGCCCGTCAAATCCTGGAGCTGAGTCTAGACACAGTGGCTCATGTTTTCACAGTGTTAGGTGGGAACCAAGACACTAGCTGTGCTGAAGGTTTGCTGCTCGACTCCACATAAAGGGAGAGAGATGGAGAAGCAATTTTTGCTTCTCTACCCTTCCTGCAAATGCCCTGTTTGCTACCAGAAATATGTCCCTGAGGTCTGTGCAACCCTCAGGGACCTATTTCTGGCAGTGAAGAGGGAAGGGTAGAGAAACAAAAAATTGCTTTACCTCCACCCTCTCCATGCCCTGGGCTGCATAGCAAGCCTTCACAGTGCAGCTAGTGTCCTGGCTCTCTGTGAGGGCAGAGCTCTTGCTCTGCCCTCCTAACACTGTGGAGCAGAGCTGCATGACTTTGGCCCTCCAGTTGTTGTTGGCCTACAACTCCCATCAACCCTAGCCACAGCGGTCAACTGTGGTCAACTCATGGAAGTTGCAGACCAGCATCTGCAGGGGGAACAAGGTTGTGCAGCTCCGCTGTGGAGAATATAAACCAGTGTCTTATGATGCCCTCCATCTCCTGCCCATTACCTTGTGGCCACCCTTGCAGCTGAGACTATTTAGGAGTCAAGAAGATCCAAGTGCCTGCTCTCACATTTCACTGTTCTGAGAGTGGTGGACATCATCCTTGTTACAGACTTCCCTGTCCTCTGAAAGATGCAATACACAGGCACATGGAGGCTTGGATGCCCCCAGCTTCTTCATGGTCCTGTCATAGTGCATCTGAAGGCAAGAGGGGTGATCTAAGCCATTCCACTGGGATGTCCCACTTCTGAACTTAATCAACTCTGCAAATATCCACCTACCTATGATGACGATCACACCAAAGGGATGTGCTTTTTTTGAAAAGTGAAGAGTGGGTTTGTTTGTTTGTTTTTCCCCTTTCAGACCATCAATGCGTCACAATGCCTAACCCTCCCCAATGTGAGACTAGGCAGGGAGGCAGGCAATTTTTGTATGTGGGCCAGCAACTTCTGTGGACTTTTTAAATATCCCACTTAATGAATGGTGACCTTGTTTCTCCTTGAAGAACAAAGTGACATTCAGCAGGGGCAATCAGGGGCGTAGCTAGGGAAGAGGGGGCCCATGTTCACGCCTCTCTCTGGAGAATGAAGAAAATGAGGGGTGGAGCTGGGGGCCCCTCAGGAGCTGGGGCCCCGGGCTCTTTGAACTCTTTCTCTCAGGTATAGCTACACCCGGGGGGCAATTCTCCTCTGACTCTGCCGACATCACAATGGGAGAATTGGCTCCAGAGGAACTTACTACTCTCAGAATTCTTAAAGGACAGCAACCTCCTTCCATCTGAATGTGAAATGTCTGTGGCAATCTGTTCAGGTGCCTCAAGCTTGTCCAACATTAACTTGCTTTGCACAACATGCTTACACAGTTAATAAAACCTGGGTTGGGCTGAGTGAATCCAGCTACTGAAGACACATTTCAAAGTTACTTGAGGACTGATTATTACGAGGACTGATTGCCTCATAATCTTCCATTCCACTCTTAACGTTTTGAACCATTTCTCTTAACGTGAGGAGAAGTACACAGCTCCTTTCAATGCCAGAGCTTTAGCGAAGTGATCAGAAACCTGTGCCCTAGATTCTGGAGAAGGATTGCAGTAAAAAGCCTAGAACAGCCTTGTGGCCAGTCTGTGAGGCAGTGAATATAAGTGAGTGTGACTATAAACTGGTGCTGTTAAGAAGCTCTGCTTAGGTCCTTAACCTTGTAACTCAAAGCCAACTGCTATGAGAGAGAGCCCGGGCATTTCCCTTAGAGGAAAAACACATTTCAGCCTTATTGCCTCAGACATTTGTGTAGCCACTGGATAACCTGTTTGGGTTTTTAATATTAATATATATACAGAAAGCCCTTTCTCATGATTCCATGAGAGGGTTAGAGGGCAGGCAGTGAGGAAAGGCTGCAACAGCTTACCATCCCTGCAGACTCTGCAGCTGCCTCTGGGCTCGTGATCACGTGCCCAGATGTTCCGCGCTGCCTCTTGCAGTGCGGAGGTCGGGATGCATAGTCCTGGCCCCTGGAATCCCACAAGTGTGCGGTGCATTGTGGGGACTTCCCCCATGATCCCTCCCCCCCGCAGAGTCTCAGTGCCAGCTGCAAGCAGCCGGTGCTGACTCATGAACAATTAGATGTGGTTAAGGGCGCAACTGTGCCCTCAACCTCGGCTAACTGATGGGCTTCTTTGCCAGGTTTGCTTCCAAGATCCACGGGGATCCCAGCGGTTCTTACATGCAGCCTAACCCAGGGTGGGTGCCCCTAGCCCGGGTTAGGCTGCATGTGAGAACAGCCTCACACAACGTTTAGGATGGTGCATTAGATTTAGCTATCAGACTGGACATTCACTCATTCATTTCATATATTTTTATACCGCCCCAAACCTATGTCTGTTATCAGGCTTTATACAATTATCAGGCTCTATACAATTGACTATGATATAGCTGAAGATTCATTGTAGTAAACATATGGCTATATTAAGAGCCACACTACTTAATAATACTTAGCATGTATACACGCTTTTTGAGTGTCCAAAGTGCTTGACCTACATTACTTCAGCAACCCTTATAGCAACTCTGTAAGGCAGGTCTGTATTTTCGTCATTTCCATACTGCACATGGGGTGCGGGTGGGAAGCTGCTTGAGGCTGGGGCACTGACTTGCCTCAGACTACCCAGTAACTTGGTGCATCAAGTGAGACTTGAACCGTGGACCAGTCCTGTCTGCAACAGCAACCCACACGCTTAGCTATTACCCAACCCAAGCTCTTGAATATGAATAGCGACTATGGACAACAATGCCACTTTTTTTTTTTTTTAAAGAAGGAATGTTTGCAAAGAGATGTCCCACATCAGATTTTTACAGTGGATTTATTCAGCATAACCCAAGAGGATACCAAAAAAGATGCAATGACAGGAAGGATTCTGCTCTTTAACTAGGATTTTCTAAGAAGCTGTGACAAATAAGCTTTCAGGGAGTAATCTGCTGTGAGAGAAGTCCTTGACAGAAATTCCCAGTGAAATGACCCCAGACATTCTGATCCCAGAAATAGGAGAGCAAGTAGGAAAAGTAGGAGAGCAAGTAGGAAAAAATAGGGATGTGAACGAACTGGTTCGTGCACTCCCGGGAGGTGGGAGGGGGGCTTTAAGGGGCAGGGAAGGTGCCCTTACCTGCCCCACCGCTTTCCCTCAGCGGCGCACTCCCCAAAATCATTGCCATGGGGCTGCAGCATGCCTACCTGCAGCCCTGGTCAGTGTTGTACTGACGCACATGTGTGCCATGCGCACACACATCTGTCATTTCTGGTGCGACGCTGACCAGGGCTGCAGGGAGGTATGAGGCTGCAGTGTACCTCCCTGTCAGCATTGTACTGGAAATGGCTGGCGCGTGTGCATGCCGTGCACATGCATGCCAGCCATTTCTGGTATGATGCTGACCGGGGCTGCAGCCCAGCGGCAACGATTTTGGGGAGAGCGCCAGTGGCAGGGAGGAATGGCAGGTAAGGGCACCCTTCCTGTCACTCCCGCCTCCATACCGGCTTGAACGCTGGACTTCCAAACCGGTTCAGTGCTCCAGACAAGGAGTGCCAAACCAGTTTATGCACATCCCTAGGAGGAAAAGGGTCTACTTGCCCCAATATGTGACAACTCTGAGCAACTGCCCGCCTGAAAAAAAGGTTCTGGATATTAGAGAAAGAAGCAAAACAGTCCAGTGGGCCATTCATCTGCCATTCCTTCTTCAGTCTTTCCCCCTTACATGATGAAGGGAATCACAGCTCTCCTTCATTCCACCTCCATCCTCCTGCCTCCTATCCATCTGCCCCTTTGAGCCCCTACTGAAGTTGGCACCGTAATTTTCTCAAGGTCAACAGTGCAGAATGAGATAGAAGAGTAATGTCCCAATTACTTACACTTATCCTGCAAGGAATCATGAGGAACTTCTCCTTGGGGACTCTCTTCCAAATCTCCATAATGCAAGACTTTGTGGTTGGGTGAGAGGCGGCAATACCAAAATTTGTCTGACGGAACATCAAAAAGGTGGGAAAGATCATTAATACCCAAGAGCATCTGATGCAGCAACAAACAATGAGTTCTTTGAAGAATAAGTAAGACTTGTCAAGAAAATTCCCTGTGAATCTTGTATATCTGTTCTGCTCTTTCTTAAGATGCCACATCAATTTACCTCTCTTATCACCTTCATATTCTCCCTCTGCAATTTTTACGAAAAATGTTTGCCAAGAATTGCTACTGGCAATAATATTTGTTGGCAGGTTCAGGCTGCAAAAGTCACTAGCATACAAGGTCAATGCCAGCCAATTCCTTTCTTGAAATGAAGAGAGCCAGGGACCATCCTCCTCCTTCCAAGAGCATCTTCATTTTATAAACAGGCCATATATTGTGGATTTGTCAAAACTGCAATTTTGTAGCACCTGAACTATAGCTCTCCTTCCTGTCTAACACAACATCAGATAATACAGCAATTCCACCGTAGTAGCTACCTCAGACTTTGAAGCTCATCTATGCCTACAGTTCTTATTGTATGAGACTTTGTAATTTGGGGGCGCTTGCCCATGGTTGTGATACCTAGAAAAAAAGCAAATATGACCTCAGTTAACATGGCCACCACTCTGCCATTATTTTCTTCTTTATCTACCTCAGAATATGTTTGGATTGTTTGCATGTTTCCTTCTGGGTGTGGTAACCACCAGCTTTCCACAGCTGTTTGCTGAGGCTTTTACCACCATTTCCCCCCAAGTATGCATGGCACTTAGGGAAAAAATGAAGAATGGGGAAAAGCCTCAGCATATAGATATGTAAAGGAGGTGACTACCACAAGGAGGAGGAAATCCTTATCTATAAAAGTGGGCAGATGTGCCAAAAATAGTTCAAAGTAAGTGGAACATATTAATGTGATCTTGGAGGATAATTGCACTGAGGCAGGTAGTGAGAATCAGTAAGGTCATCATCAAACTCTAGGCGCCAGAGTTATGAGAGCGATCCAGGTCATATTTAATACTGGGCTTAACACCTGCCCTAAATTCCTGCAAAACACATACAGCCCAAACACAAATGCTTGCTCCTTTCCATGATATTGTATAAAACAGTGTGGCCAGAACCTCAGGGGTATACTCGTGAGTCAAATGGGCCGTAACCCAAAATTTGGCTTTTAAAAAGCCAAACCTGGCAACAGAGGTTCTAAGACATTTTTAATAGGATGACCTGAGGGCCTTTAAAACAATTATTTATTTTTATATACCTTAATAATGAACTGTTCTCTGAACAATGAGGACTAGAAACTTGCTTTTTAGAAACTGAAAGTAGATTATCAGCATGCCAAATTCCATGACTGAAACCAGATTCTGATCCCCAGTTCACAGAACAACTACAGCACCAGTTATAACTTCTGTATCTGTAAATTGCACAAAATGGCCACATTGATTAAAACATCCTTACAGGGTGGAACTAGATATTATAGCAAACATGATGTTGCCTTAAAAAAGGCATTAGCATGCCCTGTTTTCCCCTCTCCCTCTGTAACATGTATAAAGACCCAACGTGGGTTGTATTGACATGATGATAGGAGTTTCCCTGCCCTCACTCCATCTCATTGGCTGCCAAGGGTCAGGGCAGCAGGGAGACCAATGAGGAACAAGATATGCAGTTGACTTTCTCAGCAGCAGCTTTATGTTCTCCATAATGTCTAGTTCTAGTCTTTGTGTAAGGATGGTTCTTCCTCGCTTTTCACTTGCATTAACACCACACAGAAGTGATATCTTAAAAGCTAAAAGGGACTCTTTGCACCACTTGTGAAAGCACCCTAAAATTCATTACAAAGGTCTTTTCCAGTATTCCAGCAAAAGAGGAGCAAGTGTGGATGGGCACTGAAAAAAAAACCCTCTGGTTAGTACCTTGCCGCCGTCGACTGTTGAGTTTCCTAAAGCAGGTCCCTTCAACGAGACGATTAAGACGCTGCTGCTTAATCAGTTCTAAAATTTCAGGCTGAATCTTCTCCTTTAGCTCCCTGAGGGGAAAACACAAAGAGAAGCAGACTTAGTTGTATCTAACTTGATTTTCTGAAAGCCTCAAGCTATACAGTTTCTTTCCAGGCAGATTTTGAGCTCAGCCCACTCAGTTTATTCCAGGAAGCTGGTGTTTGAACTCTGCAGTAGAAGCCCACTTTAGACAAGCTGCTTATCTTGTCTGTGCTTTAGAGTAAACCTTCTCTGCAATGCCACCAATTATCTGCAAGAACAGTGAGGGGGGCTACTTCCCATTGAGCTCAACTAAGCAATCAACCGGCAAATCAGATACAATGTTTTATACAAGTTCATTTTTTAATCCAAAAAATCATATGAGCCATTGATCCTCAAAGAACTGTATATCAGTTCTAAACAATATATTCAGTTTTAAATTGTATTTAAACAAGGCATGATAATATGCACTTGTGGCAGCAAAGCCTTGTCACGTTGAGGAATTATGGGGACATACTAGATGCCAAGTGGCTAGGTATTGGAGAAAGTGATTGATTAAAATCTGTAGAATTGGTGTGATAGATCAATTATTATCACAAAGGCTATGCACAAGTTACATCATTGGGGCTGGTTAGTTCTTGGGCAAACTCTGAGCCCCTTTTCCTGGTTTTTGAACATGGAAGAGCCTTGTATCCTAAGCTTAAAACATAGATGCCATCAGTGAAAAGGAAGAAACAAGTTTTGAGAAATTTAAGTAAAAGTGCCATCATGTCTATTCACAGCCCAGATAAGGTAATCTACGGCTGTCAGCAAGTCAGGCAAAAAGCCAAATATACTTCATTGGCAAGACTCCGGAGAATGGGTTTCTGCCCAGCACAATTGCTAGAGTGTGGCGAGTCAACGGCAAGACGCCTAGTTAAACAAAGGCTTAGCGACATACACTGTCAGGAGGAGAGGGCCTCTATAAATAGGCCTCCCCAACTGCTAAACGCTAAGAAAGATTGGGCCACAACCACTTATTTTATACAATCTATTCCCCAAAACTTCGCTGGGTGTTTACAAGAGCCTGCTTGAATGCCCTACCCTCAGCGATGTTATCAGGGAGATTTGAGAGAAAACCTTATGATGAGAGACTGTGCCCTTGTGGATCTGCCCCTGAAACTGGTACACTGTCCACTTTATATCGCTGAAAGAGACTTGTTCTTATCCCAGTACCTGAAAGGTTTCAAAAGCCACTTGGAGGAAATGATTCTTACATGTCTACGAGAAGATAGGGACCCAACAATATCCTTGGTGGTTGCCAAATTCTGTTATATTCTAACCAAATTAAGAGAGGCTAGAGCACAGCAATCAGCTACTGCCAAAGGTTCTTGATTTTATGTATGTGACAATATTTTAGTTTCTGTTTTTGCTTTTGCTTTACTGAATATATTCTGCTTGTATTGCTGTTTGATCAAATATCGTAAATAAACAACTAACTAACTTAACTGGCAACTTGAAATTGAGAGATGGGCCTGACTGACATTGGGAGGAACTTTTCAGAATATCGGAAATATTGTGGATGAATAATATTTTGGAGTCAAGTCAAGTCAAGTTTTATTTACGGTCCTAGACCAAACAAGAGTTAAGTGGCTTCTCCAATGTAATAATCTATCACAGGATAGATAAGTGATGTGTATGCCTGAAATCCTAAAACAACTTCTTAGGATGTAACAAAGCATAAGCATTATCAAGGTAAATGACTGTATAAAAGCTCCTGAATGTTAACCATTGGGGTCACCACCTTCTACATGGGCCTTTGGGTGTCTTGTGGAGGTTGGTCACCATTCACTGGCTAACATCTTGATATGCTAGTGTCTTAAGAATATAGCATGCTGTGGACTGGAACCCAGGTTGAAGCTGATGCAGTTTTTTGAGAGTGTATGATAGGACATTTGGATGCACTGTAGAGTTTCTTTATTCAATTTATTGACAAAATAGTTTGATTTGAAGATACTATCAAAGCCTGCAGATCTCTTTCATGAATCTGTTCAGTACTAAAAAGAGGTTAGTGGTTGCTACTGTTGTTGTTGCCACAATGATACTTGGGTTGCAGGGGCGTATCTAGGGGTAGGGCAGGCAGGGCATGTGCCCCGGGCGCCACTTAAATTAATTTTTTTTAAAAATGGCTGCCAAAAACAAAATGGCCACCGTGCATGCTCAAATGGCCTCTGTGAGGCTCTAGGTCATGCCAGGCTTTGCAGAGGCCATTTGAGCATGCACGGTGGCCATTTTGTTTTTGGTGGCCTTTTTAAAAAAAGATTATTTTTAAAAACGGCCACTGCACATGCTCAAATGGTCCCTGCAAGGCCCTAGAGGCCAGTGGGGTGAGGGGGAATCTTTGCAAAAAAAAACCCCACCTTTAGGAAGCCCCCCAAAGGGGCTACGGGTAAAAATAATAATAATAAAAATATAACATAAAACACTGTACACATATTCACATTGGCACTATGTACAGAGAATCAGGGCTTGTGAATACTGAGCTGACACTTATGACCTAGGATTGTATTCATTTGCTCTTACTTTGCTTCTTGTGATAAGTGAGTTAAATGTGATGTCTTGCTAATATGGCTATTAATGGTGAGTTTGTCTTTGAATCAGTGTGAAACCCTTAATATTAAGGCCCACTGGGAGTTTCTTGCTCTCTTTCTCTCATTTTAACTGTCTTTCTGAAAGACTAGAATATATTCCAAGCAGTGACACAGTTTACTCTGCATATCCTTTAATTATTTACAGAGTATCTGGGAAAAGTCAAATTCTCCATTGATTTTTAAAACTTGTGTAATGGTGATGCTACAATGCATAGTAGAGAATTAGACAGGCACTTCTGTTTAGTTTTCCAAGTACATCTCCACATAGTATTTGGGTATTTCATGAGCCCCAGCATACTGAAATTTGTAGTTTTCCAGCATTTTTTGTTCTGGCTAAGTCCACTGGTAAATAGTTTTTGAAATATTAAAAGATTAACGAGCTTGACTTGTATTTTTCAGCTGATATTATGGTAAAGTTATCTGAAAGATGGGTGTCAGATGCTTGGACAGGGGGCGCAATTTCAGTGTTTGCCCTAGGCGCTATTTTCCCTAGATACGCCTCTGTTGGGTTGATCAGTATTTAACCGATATCACCGTCACATTATTTCTCAGGAACACCTCCTATGTCACGGTTTTTCCCCATGCTGCATATACACAAGTAAAATGTACTAAGCACAAATACCTTTCCTTCAATAGAATGACTGGTCTCTTGTTGACTAAAGTTGCTACAGTTGTTATGGAACATACAAAGTAAATTTCAAAATACTATTAAAATACAGTGCCTATTTTTGCACTTTCATCTTGAATATACCTAAAGAACAAACCTTCAAGCATTTCTCGGAATGTTCACCACCATCACTGCTGACATCTCCTCACTTCGCCTACACTCTGAAATGGTGTCTCTAGTTATAAATTGTTATGCGATTCAGAAAGGCATGGCAACAAGAATGTCTGTCTCAAAAAGGTTTTTGCTCGAGAATTCCCCCCACCCTCTGTAAACTTTAACTGCAGTAGAGAGTGTTTTGCCATACAATGTTTTCTAGGCCAGTAGAGAAATTTCATGGCCAACCATCCGAAGAAATAAAAACGTGTCCATGAAAAAATAAAAACCACAATACTGTCCAAGTGAATAATCCATATTTATTTCTGGTTTCAGAATTAAAACCTTGCATAATCTCCATTTTCCAATTATAAGCAGAGCGATTTCCAAAGCCCTGAATGGCACAAGTGCCATAGAAGCAGATGGAGTTCCCTTCCTAGAAAGGTCTGCCAGGCTGGTTCTGAAGGGAGCCTTTAAAAGGCTTGAAAACACCATGTTCTGCCATGCCTTTTGAGCTTTATTTTGTATCTCTGCTGCTGACTGTTGTTGGCACAGTGGGGTTTTGTTGATATTTGCATGTATATTTTTATTGTTATTTTAAAGATAGTATCATAGTTTTATGTCACAAGTCCCTTGAGGGCCCTGATGAGCTAAAAGATGTTGGGTTTTAAATATAGCAGTCAGTTACACCAGAGGCCTGTGCCCAAAGTTTTGGATACTATATTCAAATGCAATGTGGAATTTAGTGCATTCAAAAGCCTCATTCAGGAAGACATGGAGAAGCAAGCACTAGCCAGGGAGCTGGCCCTACCTACTCTGCATGTGGATGGCAATGGGGAGGAAGGTAAAATGGCACCAGTCTGCTTTCCTCTTCCCATCCTCATAGAACAACAAAGAGGAGGAAAGAGCTTTTAAAGGTGGAAAGAATTGGGGGTGTTGTTTTATTTTAAAATTAAATAACAGCGAAAGGAGGGGGGGGGAACTTGCTAACTGGGCAAAGAGGCACCTTTCAAGGATGGTACTCTTATATTTAGCAGGGAGATCACAACTGTTCCTATCCATTCCAGCACAGCATCTTTTCCAGTGACCATTTGCTGGTATCTCCCTAGAGCCTACAAACATACAAACAAACAAACAGATTGTGAGCCCATTTGGGACATAGAAGCTTTTTTCTTTTCTTTTCTGTGCTGCGTAAACCACGTTGTGAACTTCTTGCTAAAAAGCAATATATACATGTTCTGAAATCAACTAAATAAGAAAAAAGGTACCAGTTGGTGCTCTGCTTTGAGAAGCAAAATGACATGCACCAGCTTTGGCAGTGGTCATGGCAGAACACCGTGCTGCTCACCTATGCCTATGAGGGAGCAGCAGGACCTGGGAATAACCAACTGCTCTAGCTTTGGGATCCAGAGTCCAGGTTCTCAGCAGACAGCCACAGTTTCTTGGTAATGCTGTATTTGTTGTTAACTATGTAGAGCAGAGAGGTCCAAGGATCAAGCAGCACCCCAGCCTGCCTAGATCCTGAAAGTCCAAGTTCTAGGCAGTGGCAATGTGGTTCACAAGTCATTCTCCTTTAGGGTTGCAAACATTACATTGGCCGAAATGGGGACACGGGAGGAGTCAGGGGGATGGGGCCATCTAGGGGCAGCCCCAGGTGGAAATGGCACAGCCCGGTTCTCTGGAGCCAGCTGCTGGGCAGCAGAGTGAGGATGGCGGCCAGAGCTCCACCTGCCTCCCAAATGATGACAGTTAAAGTTGGGGTGGGGCGGGCGCACTGTAGGCAGGTGGGAGAGATGGCAAAAGAGTGCCTCACCTGGCCCGCCTATCTCCCAAATGAGGCAGATTGGGCCAATTTCAGGCCTTTGCGTACATCCAGAGGTTTTTTTTCTAAGTTTTTTTTTTTAAAGTCAAAAAGCAGGAGAAATAAAAGCCTGGAATGGGATGAGCATCTCTCCCCAGGAAATAGGGACATCCTTGGCAACGTGAGACAGTTCATTCATTCATATTCATTGATTCGATTTCTATACCGCTCTTCCAAAAATGGCTCAGGGCGGTTTACATGGAGAAATAACAAACAAATAAGATGGAACCCTGTCCCCGAAGGGCTCACAATTGGCCTCCCTACTCTCCTTCTGCCGCCTTCTCCTCACAGGGAGAGGCAACCAAGGGCACAGTTATCACTGGTGCTGCTGGGTGAAGAAGAGAAGGCAACATCAGTGGGGCAAGACAGATGCATTGTTCTGGTGAGAGCTATGTCTCCCAACGCATTTTGAACTGAAATGTCCTTTCTCAGATAAAAAGTCGTGAATATATGTAGAATATAGGGGTTGGGTTTTGGGGGTTTAGTTTCCTTGCAAAATAACTATTTTACCACCTGTGTGGTTTTAAGTATTATTTGGGGTTTCCTGCATATAAATGAAGCTGCATAAAAGCTAATGTTTTACTTTCTGTTTTTATTTTGTTGTAAACCGCCCAGAGATGTAAGTTTTGGGCAGAATAAAAATGTGTTAAATAAATAAATAAACAATTTTCCTCATTTCAAGGAGATTGTTTGTGGGGGAGGCTTTGGTATATTTGACTCAGCCCTCTTCTTGTGGCTTTGGTGCTAGGAAAAAGGGGTGCACCAAAGGCCCTGTTCCTTATGTAGGGATTTTGTGCTTGGCTGTTGGAATGGATCCTGTCCTTGTTGGTTGTCTACTGAAAGAAGATGAAGCACAAACTCAGCAACAAAATTTTACAAGTTTATTTAAGTTAAGTAAAGTGTTGCCGTCAAGTTGATTTTCACTCCTGGCGCTCACGGAGCCCTGTGGTTGTCTTTGGTAGAATACAGGAGGTGTTTACCATTGCCTCCTCCTGCACAGTATGAGATGCTGCCTTTCAGCATCCTCCTATATTGCTGCTGTCCGATATAGGTGTTTCCCATAGTCTGGGAAACATACCCGCAGGGATTCCCCAGCAACCTTCTACTGGTTAGACAAACATTTCCCCACTGCGCCACTTAAGGTGACTTTAAAAGTTCATTGGTCTTTGTAAAGTTCATTGGCCCCTCAACCAGAAAATGCTTGTGTACATGGCATTTCAATCTGATTTCACGTGCTGTCACTAGAATACTCTGGATGGGCTCGTCGCATCAGTTTACAGCCATGCTTGAAGTATTTTAAGAATATATGGATATTACATTGCAAAATAAACTTGACTGAAAATCAAGAAATAACCTCGCAATGGGCACGATCCGCCATCTGCACCGTACTCATGCACAAGGCTCCATGATACTTAACCCCCTTGTAAATTAAAAAGGGCATTAAAAAGGGTTGGTAATTTGCTTTGCCTTTAGCTCCAGCAACACAAATTGAGGTGAAAGGCATACTGAATAATAGCTGCTAATGTATGCAAACAAGAGATAATTTAGGAGTTAAACAACTTTTTTTTTTTACTGGCATTGGAGAAGGTACTAAAACACAGCCCATTTTCATGGAGTCCCTTTGGCTTTGTGTTCCTCCTCTAGGCTCCATTTCCCCTGGTTCACTGATGGTGACATTTTGTTTTCTGTGAGGAACTAGGCAGGAGAGAAAAAAGCATAGGGGAGAAAGGGCACACACACAAAGGGTGAAAATGTCAACACATCGTTTGCTGCAAATAAGCCACTCTCAGCCCTCCAGGGATTCGCGGAATCCACTTTAGGTGAACACAAAGGGACTTTTTTTTATTCCTGTAGAAGAAAGTGAATGCATTCCAAGTAGATACAACTGCTTTGCTTCTGAACAGTGCCCCTGAATAGTTTTATTCTCCAGGGCTATTCCTGAAGAGCTCACAAATGTCGTTCACATTAGTTAGACTTTCTGAGGAGGCAGTGGGGAGGGAAGCAAGGCATTTAGAAGACACTTACAAAATTGGACGAGACTGGAAATCTTCCTGGTTCATCCTCTCAGACTGGCGGATTTTCAGTATTTCTGCGTAGCTTAGATTTTGAAGTTTGCTTTTGAACTGATCCAGAGAACTAGGCTTCGTGGTCAGTGCTCTCATTATTTGCTCCTTCACCACTTGCATTACCTGGAGATTAAAAACAACAACAACAAAAAGAGGTCAGTAACCTCCTTGGGGGACTCATAGCACCACCTTAGTCCAACGGTTGTGTGTAACTTCTCAGCAACATTATGTATGATGGTCAAAGGAACTGACAGATGTTGTGATCCTTTCCTCTCTTTTAATTTTAGAAATTGATCTGGAGGGTGCGCTCTTCTGCTCCAGCAGAAGGTGAAACTGACAAGAAGGTTCTCCATACTTAAGTCTGAGACTCTGTCAATTCATCACTGCAGTGAGGGCTCAAATGGACAGGACATGGGCAATCCATGAAGAGGACTTTCCATGTTTCAAAAAATGATAATAGCAGCTGCAGCCCTCCTTCCCAGTTTGGATCAGGATGGTGGTGTTGGAGGAGTGAGAATTAACCCTTTCCCCTATGCCAGCGGTTCCTATGCTTGGGTGTCCAGATGTTGTCGGGTTACAAATTCCATAATCTCTGGTCACAATGGCAAGCTGTAGTCCACCACCATGTGGGCACCCAAGCTTGGGAGCTTCTGCCCGATATCATTTTAAATATTAGAATTCCCCCCCCCCGCAATTTTAATCCCATCCTCTAGCACCATAGTCCCAATCTGTCTGAACTGCATCGTCTATGGCAGCTATTAGCACTTAAAAAAAGAAAAAAGTGGGTGATCCTTCTAATGGATCACTCACATCCTGTTTAGTTTGGCCACAAATCCAGTGATGGAAGTGAAATGGATGAGGCTGTTTTTGTCTTCACTTCTGCAACTAAGATCTTCTCTCCAAAGCAAGACTGTCTTGTCTGCAAGAAGGCATTTCACCATCTCCATCTATATCCCCATCTAACCTCCATCTAAATGAATATAGCACAGTGGAAGATTCCCACTCATTCGGTCACCTCTAGGGATGTGAAAAAAATTTCGGGCACAGATCGATCTGTGCCCGAAATGAGCAATTTCGGGTGATTCGGGGCCGAACCAAATCACCCCCGATGTCCCCCGATATTTTTCGGGGCCGAGCCGAATCACCCAAATTTTGGGGCTGAAAAATTCGGGTGATTCGGCTCATGGTCGATTTGGGGGGATTTTTTGAAGTTTTAGTGACTTTGGGGCAGTTTGGGGCATAGAATGGGATGTGGGCAAAAAGAGTGGGGTGGGGTGGTAGTGCCTAATGGGTGCAGGCTACCACCCCAATTTCAGGGGGATTGGGAAAAGGGGTGATTTTGGGGGAATTTCTGAAGTTTTCATGTCTTTGGGGCAGTTTGGGGGCAGATTGGGGTAGAAAGTGGGGCCTGGGGCATAAGAGTGGGGTGGGGTGGTAGCACCTAATGGGTGGAGGCTACCACCCCAATTTAAGGGGGGATTGGACAAAGGGGTGATTTTTTGGGGAATTTTTGAAGTTTTGGTGTCTTTGGGGCAGATTGGGGGCAGAAAGTGGATCTGCCCCAAAAGAGTGGGGTGGGCTGGTAGATAGTGCCTAATGGGTGGAGGCTACCACCCGTCCCCAATTTCAGAGTGATTGGCCAGAGGGCTGGATTTTGTTGATTTTCTGAGGTTTTTCTTCATAAAGTGCTTGGTGATAGATTGATTCATTCATCATATTCATAGTAAATGCGAGTGTGAAAAAGTGAAAGTGGGGTCAAGAGAGTTCTTTAATTGAAAAAAATCTCATTTGCTATCATTGAATGAGAATTCACACCTCAGAAAATAAGGGAATAACATCCCTTCAGAAAAACTTCTGGTAGCCTCCACCCATTAGGCACTACCACTCCACCCCACCCTTTTGGGGCAGATACACTTTCTGCCCCCAAACTGCCCCAAAGACACAAAAACTTCAAAAATTCCCAAAAAATCACCCCTTTGTCCAATCCCCCTTAAATTGGGGTGGTAGCCTCCACCCATTAGGCACTACCACCCCACCCCACTCTTCTGCCCCAGGCCCCACTTTCTGGCCCAATCTGCCCCAAACACATAAAAACTTCAGAAATTCCCCAAAAATCACCCCTTTGCCCAATCCCCCTGAAATTGGGGTGGTAGTCTGCACCCATTAGGCACTACCACCCCATTCCACTCTTTTTGCCCAGATCCCATGCTATTCCCCTGAACTGCCCCAAAGTCACTAAAACTTCAAATATTCCCCAAACATCAGCCCTTTGCCCAATTCCCCTGAAATTGGGTGGTAGCTTCCACCCATTGGGCACTACCACGCCACCCCAAAATTTTGCCCCTGGGCCCTTTTTTACCCCCCTGAATTGATTCGGATTCAGATTCGGGTTAAATGCAAATCCGAACCGAATCAAGGGTGATTCGGGTGGCCCATATTCGGGCACAAAACAGAACAGGGGTGATTCGGTTCGGGTCCCGAACCGAATCACCGAAAATCTGAATTGCACACCCCTAGTCACCTCTATTTGTGTCACCACTGGTTTATGTATCGCCATCAGCTAAAAGGATCACACACTCTGCCACTGAGTTAGACCCATCATCGGTATCTGTTTCCCACAGTCTAGAACTAGAGTGCCCTCGCCATTCAGAGAGTCACACCACTGGGCAGTAGCTGTGGCAGGGAAGGCACTCAGAATGCAAAACCACCACTCAGCATATTTCATCTCTGCATATGAGCTGCAAGTGTCCACACACCCCATTCCTGTTTTCCAGCAGGGACTAGTAGTACAGGAAAGGCAGGAATGCCTCCCTCCACCAATGGGGGAGGCAGATCCCTGACAGCAGAAACCCAGAGAGCTTGCACAATTAAATTTTATTACCCTAACCATACACATTACATCGTCCATAAAACCCAAGCAATTTATGATGTGACATGAAGATACTCAACACCTATACATGTGTTATGAATATTTGGCCACTTTTGTTGCTATGTCTTCTGCTTCCTTGTCTCAGTGTCAAATAGGGCAGGAGAAAGGCTAAGTACACATTAGGGCTGTGCAAATTTTTGGCTGGCTGAAGCTAAATATTCAGATCTGGTCAGCCAAATCTGAATCACATGATTCGGTGATCTTCTATCTAGCCCACTGAATATAGAGTTGAACAGTTAGGGCTCTGAATATCCATGAACAGCATTTGGAGGGTCGAAATATTTTTGGAGATATTTGAAGCCTATTTGGAAGCTTTCCCTTTCCCTTTTTCTTCTGGCAAACAATGTATCTCTTTAAAGGACAAAGGGAGGGAATGAGATTGTGTTTCATACATGGAAACTGTGGAGGGGCTGGGAAAGCCCTTTGAAATTGACACATGAAGCTAGCTGGCCAGTGACTTTGCTCTGCTTCTCTATTCCCTTTCAAGCACAGTGCTTTGGAGAAGGGACATAGAATTTCTATGGTTGCCATATTCTGGCTTTCCAAATCTGGGAGCCTAATTTGCATATTATGTAAATCAGCTTGAAAATAATTTTTGAGCAGAATAGTGACTGCACGTTTTGTTCCATAACTCTGCTTCTACTACTTTAAACAAAAGAAAAGAAAGAAAGCTGAAATCAAGGCAAATCTGGATGGGCTAAGCAATCTGGGTGAGATGCTTAAAATTTGGGTGAAACCTGGAATTTCTGGGGGCATGGCAACTCTACATAGAAAGAACCTATCACACAGCGTTAACTCTGTCTCCCTGCCTTCTGTGAGTTGCTGAGCCGCTGTAGGCCTAATATCCCTAGAACAGGCTACACTCTTAGAAATGTAGTTTTTAAGGTTTTCCTGCACATAATCCCTTGCACCTATTTGAATTGATATTTTGTAGGTACAACACCATCAGGCTACTCTCACCCCCCTGGGGAATAACACAAATGAATTATAAGGCTTTTAAAATGTTAATGTCTATTTTTTAAAGAAATGCCTGCACCTATTTACTTGAAAGGTAGTAGGCTTCAAGTTCACATAATGGGCCACCACCCTTGTTGCTTTCATCCAATTCTGAAAATAAATGGAGATAGTATAGGCATTTCAGTGAATTTCCCCATTATATTCTGTGGACGAATATTTGGATGGCTCCAAAAATTCCGAATAAAAAGGGGGGCGGGGATCTGAATACCAGATCCAATAGTATATGCCCTAAATATCAGATCTGTATACTGAATTGAATACTTGCCTATTTGAACAGGCTTAGAACATTGCTTGCTGTAGAACAGGAAAAGAAAACCAAAGTTCACTCCGCAGAAAAGGTATAGTTTTGAACGGCCAAAGGCCAAATACAGCATTAAATTCTCTTTCAGAGAGACTGCATTTCATTATTTCTCTGCCTTCACCTGACTCACAGAACTAGGGATGTGCCCGAATCATTTCAGCACCTCATGCCAGAGGTGCTGAAACGATTCGAGCTGCCACAGCCAAACCATTTCTGTCCGGGGGAGGGGAGCTTTCTGTACGGGGGTGTGTGTCATTTTGGACACCCCCCGCAAGCATCGCTCTACATGGTGCTAGCATGGAGGATCTGTATTTTGAAATCCAGGAGAAATGAGTGCACATGTTGACAAAGTTCATTAAGTATAGTCACGTATATGAGAAACCTGGAAACAGCTCTTGTATTTTTGCAGTCATGCTGATGTGCCAAGATTGATTTTCTGTACCAAAATCTCCTTAGCCTATCTGAGACTGATGAATCAGAATCTCCATAGCCTGTCTCTGTTTGCTAAACACATTTGAGTGCATTCCTTCCTGCATTCCCCAGGAAACCCATTAACCATCCAGATCTCTCCGGATTGCTCAATCCTGGGACAAACAAAAGAGCCATCTCCTAATTCATCTGGGTGATTGTCCCAGCAGGTATGGCCCATCATCTGTCTGGCGCAAAGGTTGGCACATTAAAATATTCTTTACCCAAACCCATCCTCTTTTGTCCTGACTTCCAGAGAGTAGGAATTCTGTGGAATTCTCCAGACATGTGGTTTTTGCCCTGCTTAAGGGAGCTGCATTTTGCCCCTCACTCTCTTGCTTTCCAGGCCTGACACCAGGTTCGTGACTTCATGCCAGCCCAACTCTTCAGCAGGTATGTCATCGTCCCACCTTTCCCATGTCTCCAGGAATGTTTATTTTTTTCTTCCCCCTAGACTCCCTTTCCTATCCCATACATGAATGACTGTGTATGGATGTGTAGCATTAGACTGCTAAGATTAGGTTAGAATGATTTAGGACTTGCCCCTTATGATTTGATGGTTTTAAAGGTTTTTGTTCTATTTTTCAACCTGTTTTGTTGGGGAAGGGGGGCCCAGCCCCTTCCCCTGGGGTGAAAGTATGCTCGGTGTCAGCCAAAACTCATGGGCAGAGTTGTCCATGTCAAGCCTGAACCTTTTGGGAGGGCAGTATAAAAGTTTTAATAATTATTATAATAATAAAACAGGATTCAAAAGCATGGGACTCATCCTATGTGATGATGGTTACCACGCATCTTCACTTTATGAATGGATAACTCCTTCATAAGAGTGTTTGACCACAGAGACGTGCATGCAGGCTAAAGGGCTTTTACCACCCAGCCTGGTTGAAAGTTCTGTCCAAGTCCCGGGAATGGGTCCCTCAGTAACATCCATCTTGGTCCCGGCAGGCACTGCGGGCCAAGACTTTAAGCACCCCTTCTAAGAAACTTGTCTTTCACTAACACAATCCAATGTGCTGTTCCACTGACCACTCACCTGGCAAGCCAGGAACCACTTTAATTCCTAGGTACCCTGTCCCAGAGTTCCCCACTGTGGCAAATTTGCATCTGCTGCAACATTGGGCCAAGCCAGGCTTGATCCACCCAAGAACGTAGACTTCATTCCCGTTCTTTACTCATCTGTCTGCCTGAAGCCGTTTGGATCCACGGAGTGGCTAGGACTCCTTGGAAGTCCGGAAGGTTGAGTGGGTAGGGGAGAGTATGGGGAATGAATTCCATTTTTAACCAGGAGCCCCACACCAACAAGGACCCTAGGTAATGGAATAGTTTCTCTCAGGAGAAGGTGAAGAGCTGAAGCACATTACATGCCCCCACTCCCATGGATCAACCCTTGCATGAGAATGCAAACTTTGGCTGGCAAGCCGGCATGAGGCCAAGTGCACGTTGGGCTTTCCCTGACAACTCGGTCCAGGTCTGGTTGCCTAAGGACATCCTTAGTTACAAGGAACTACAGAAATGAACCAAAGCCAGAATCATTTGCTTGCCTTCACCTACATATTCCCATCTAGGAAGCTAAGACAAACCCTTCCTAGCGTTCCAGATAACCAGTCCCCCTCCAACTTTCTCTTGGTCTGGCACCTGGAAGCCCCCTGGGCTCCGAGAGTTCCATCATCAACCTGGTTCCTCCAACTTCAATTTAAGTTAATGTCAGAGAATCTAAACACTGTTTATTAACATTAGAGAGTCTACTTGTAATTCACATGATATATTAGCGGTTGAGGTTTTTATTTATAAAATGTGTTAAAATTTAGAAAATCAAGGTTTTAACATGCGTGTACTGATGTCATGTGATAATGCCCACTTATCTCTTGTTTTTAGTCTCCCTTAATAAAACTTCATTGGACTTTTTCTCTGTCTCTTGTTGTCTCAAATAAAACTGCCTGCTGCTTTTGATCCTAGAGGAGAGGGGAATGTATACCCCATAACAGGATCCCTCGTAACACAAGGAGGGGCTTCCCACTCTTCTAGGAGGTTGAACTACTGTTCTTGCATACTGCCATAACAGATATTTTCTCCTCCCTGTCATCTGCTGCCAGGTTTTCCCTGGTGGTCATTTTCCTGAGGGCTATTGTCATGAGAGCTCAGAGGAATGCAGCCATTATAGGCTAAGACTACTTTATTGTGTAACAGGAAGAGACCATTTCAACAAAGGTACAGGCAGGAAGAAGAAAGGGACTCTGCCCCCAGCTAAGGTCACCATTAGCAAATGCTAGTGCCACCTACTGGCTGGACATATTATAACAGCATTTCCACACAGCTATGACCTCCTGCAGCCAAAACACTTGGGCTACAGTGAGGTCTGTTGTTATCTTGCCCCCCCCCCAAATCATTGCTTCCTTTTGGAGCTGTTGCAGAGAAACAAGACTCAAAAACATGGTAGCTAGAGGTCTCTCTTTTATCCGCAGCCCCAGGGAGGAGAAGCCCTGTCCCCTGCAACTGTTACTAGCTGCCATGTTCTTCCTGGTGGTCGTTTTCTTGGGGGATATTTACACTGGGCCTTCAGCAGCGTTTACAGCTAGCCACAGCCAGAGACATGATATTTTTGGGTTTTTTTTGTTATATGTAAATCACTTTGAAAGGCCGTAGCCTGAAAGTGGTATACAAACAAATGAGAAAAGGAAATTGCTGTGAAAATTGGATGTAACTATATTTATGAAACCAAAGCGGCTGTCGTGCCCCAAGAGACTGGAAATTTTGGGATACTGAAGACAATTTTGCTACACATTTACAAGCTTGCTGCTTGCTGTACACAACCAAAATGTATTTGTTTAGAAAATAAGAAACCTGAGATAAAAATGTATAGAATAAGGGAGTAGATGTTCATCCAGCTGCTACAATGCTTTGAGTAAAGAACCTCCATTATGTTATGTGGGGTTGTGAATGTCTGAAATAAGATTAATTCTTTAAAGAGGAGAAATCCTTTAAAACAACTTAATGTTATCTGCTTGGCAGGAGACTACATTAACAGCCCATTTCAAGGATGAATTCTGTGATCTTGATTGCTAATTTAGAAGGAATAGTGCTTCTTATTAACAACTCTTGTCAAAGTATTAAAGGCACTGTGACTTTTGCCCCTTTTTGCCAATTCCCTCTTACTCCAAAATAGAAATCATGGCATTATTCCAACACTAATGGCCAGAATCAAAGCCTACTCAAACAATTTGAAACACGTCCACTAGATTAATTAAGCTTTGGATGTGATACTATAAGTATTTAGAATATAAACACAAAAATACTCCAGAGAATCCTTGCATGAAATTATGCAGCTTTTTACGTATGCAGGAGCCAATGCTAGCCAGACCAGATTTTAGAATACCGTTCAGCTGCATTTTTCCATTTCTTCCTTTTTGGCAATAATTATACAGTATAATTGAAGGGAGACATTCCACTGAAGCTCAGTTTTTCCAATTAAGAAACATTTGTTCCTGACAACAACCTGCATTTCTTGAGATGCTGACAACTTCCCATTACATCTGCTCCATTTTGACACCCGAGGAAAAAATCCATAATTTTAAAAGTAATGTATTTCACTCAGCAGCTTTGTTCACTCATAGAATTCCTGCAGGATTGCTTGTTGGCTTTGCTGTCTGTCTTGTGCAATAACAACTAAAGCCAACAATGCAAAACTGTAGGACTGATAACACGTTCAACTATTGGAAACTAGACACAAGTCGTTATCCAGGAGAGAGATGTGGTGTTTCTGGTTAACCCATTCATAGACCCAGGCTAGCTTTAAATGGTGCTTTTGTTTCTTTTATTCCAGTCCTGAAGTAGAGGCAGGGCTAACAAACAGCCAGCAGCGAGAGCACTGAAGGCAGACTGCACTTGCCTGTGTAAATAATATTGGTCTCCATAAACCGTAAATATTCCTGATTCAAATCCACTGTGTTGTCCTTGCATGCTACAGCTCTTTCCTCTGGATTCTACAATTGGTTCATAGCTCAGTTGTACGGCGCATGCGTTGCGTGCTAAAGATTCTACAGATTCAATCCCTGGCATCTCCAGGCAGGGCTGGGGGAAAATCTCTGCCTGAAACCCTAGAGGGCTGCTCAAGCCCACTGAACTTTTTTTTTTTTTAAATCTAAGTTTGTCTAACCAATATTTGCAAAAATTGAAAAGAGTGAACTGCACTGCAGGCCTGTTGTAATAAACTGATGAAAGTGTTCTGCTCCAATTCATCAGTAAGTCCACATGTCTTTCTTTTTCTTTTCTTTTCTTTTTTGTCTGAGCTCCTAGTTGCAAAAGTATCATAATAGAGTGGAGTACACTGCAGGCTTATTGCAACATTGTCTGAGCTTGTCCTCAGAACCTGGTACTTAGTGGTATGCTACCTCTGAATATGGAGGTACTATTTTGTTATCATGGCTAAACTGTTGCAAGAGCTGTGGATTTTGGAAAAGTATTAAGTCATTCTATACTCTAGTGGGGGGGGGCAGTTTAATATCCTGGCTTGTTTTCAAACTTGGGTTAGAAGAAGTCAGGATTTGCCAATTTCTGATGTTTTGCAACAGTTTAGTCATGATAACTTAAGTGGAGCAGAGAATGCAAGATTATAGCATGAAGATGTTGGGCAGAACCATGGTTTAATGTCTGAACTGGGCTATTGTGTGAACTGAGCAACATTGAGCTTAATCACAAGATAGGACAAAGGATTTTTATACGTCCTTTTCCAACAAAGGTTCCCAAAGCAGTTTACATAGATAGATAGATAGATAGATAGATAGATAGATAGATAGATAGACAGACTCCCTGTCTCCAAAGGGCTCACAATCTTAAAAAAGAAATATAATAGACAACAGCTGTTGTGCTGGGGATGAATAGGGCCAGTTGCGCTCCTCCTGCTAAATAAAGAGAATCATTCACCATTTCAAAAGGTCCCTCTTGTTAAGTTAGCAGGGGTTGAGATACTGAGTAAGCTATACTAAGTTACAAGGTGAGAACTAAAGGTAGTAAGAATTACTACTTTTTAACCTTGGCTTTCTTCCAAGGAACTCTTCCAAGGAATCATGTGGCATACACAGTTCCTGCCCACTCATTCTATCCTTACAACCACCCTGTAAAATAGATTGGCCTGAGCTAGAATGACTATCCCAAGGACACCCAGTGAGTTTCTGAGCTGGGTGGAGATTTGAACCTGGCTAACTGCTAGTTAACTTGGTTTATCCTTCACTATAACACAGCTTGGCCACCTCCCTAGGAATTCAAGACAAATTGCATACTAAGAGAACATGCTGTATGTATACAGTCGTCCCTCGCCAACCGCAAGGGTTCTGTTCCTGGAAAACCTCGCAGTTGATGAATTCGCGGTTGACAAGGCATTAAAACCAATGGCACAGGGGGTTAGGGAATTGTGGTCGCAAAAAGATAGAAAAAAAGTTAAAAATAGAGGGGAAAATGCCCCTAATGCCTGGAAATGACCTCCTGACCCCTCAAATTTCCAAAAAATCTCGCCAAACTGTGGACACTCAGGTTGCGGTTGGCGAGACCTGCCACAATTTCCCAGTTGCGGATACTCAAATCCATGATTGGGAAAGCTGCGGTTGGCAAGGGATAACTGTACTGTCATGTTTGCAGTGGCTCCATGTACTCATTGCGCTGATTACAATCCTAGCAGAACAAAGACGTGTCACTTCTGGAAACATAATGTGATTGATGCTCTTAATTTCTGCATGTGAAGCAGCTCTTTGTCTGCTTCACCCACCTGAAGAAGTTGGTTCTTGCTTATGATAGATCCAGCTACATGAACTAGACTTCAAAGTGCTTCTTTTCATTGCAGCACAGAAGTCCTATTCACCTGTTACATTCAACACTAGTACATTCTGTGTATAGTATACACAGATACAGATCTGTGCAGTTATTCACATTATGTTGAACATACGTACAGCAGTAACACTTCCTATCTGTAACACACATTTGAGGGACCTGTAAAAATAAACACAAGTACTACTAAACACCACCACTACTACACAATGGATGCAAGTACAGTCATTTGCACAAAAACATGTACAAGTGTGCAGACATCTGAACGCGGGTACAACATAATGTCTGAACAAGGCTAGACTTCAACCAATCAATACATCTTTATTATGTCCAAGACCAGCATAAGACAGAACAGAAGGGCATAAATCATGATGATAAAAGCAAGTTACGGTACCATATATATATCTATATATCTAAGGTCGTACGTGGCAAGTCCCTCCCACACAGTGCTTTACCAATAGGAGGTAACAGAACAGAAGCACTGTGGTGATTGGGCAGTGGGGATTCCATATGCAGATAGGGAAGAAGAGCGGGTAGGGGGAGAGTGAATGAGTGTTGGGGAGGGGAATGAGTGAATGGCAGAGAGGGGATGAGTGAATGAGCGAGCAGGGGGAGGGGGCGAGTGAGTGAGCGAGTGGTGGGGAGGGGGCAAATGAGCAAGCGGCAGGGAGGGGGCAAGTGAGAGCGAGCAGGAAGTGAGAGCGAGTGGGGAGTGAGAGAGAGCAGCAGAGAGGGGTGAGTGTGCAAGCGAGTGGTGGGGAGGGGGCGAGTGAGCGAGCAAGGAGTGAGAGAGCAAGCAACAGGGAGGGGTGAGTGAGCGAGTGAGGGGCAGGGAGGGCACAAGTGAGTGAGCAAGTTAAGAGCATAAAATAACGGAGCATATAAAATGAATTAGCTGGACGGAAAAACTAAAAGGAAAGGATAGGATCATCAGTAGTTTAAAAGCTATAGAGGGCTGTTGCATGGTTATGGACTGGTAGTCAGGGCCTGGCAGATCCTACACACTGCCGCACAGAACCTAGCAGTGTTATACGTGAGGGCTGGGTCTTCATCTGAGAGCAACACCCAGGTGTAGACTTGGCTAGGGCATCCAGGGTACTTGAGGAGTAGCAGAAGTATAAGCTTGGCACAACTGTCTCTAGAAAAGGGGCAGAAGAGAAGTACATGTTATGTGCTTTCGACCTCCCTAGTGCCACAGGGACAGAGCCTCTCCATGATTGGGAACTTTCTGTATCTGCCTTCTAATACAGCAGAGGGGAGGGCGTGACAACGGGCAATTGTGAAGACTCTCCTGTGGTTTGGGATTTCTAATTGTGACAGTTACGGTGGGGGAGGCAGAGTATCTGAGTCTTTCCGAGGACAGGAACAATGGGGCACCCTGTTGGCCGGGCCGGGCCTACAGTGTCCATTATCCTTTGTTTGATGGCTATTTTCGCCTGGTCACAGCCCATAGCAAGTAGGAGGAGAGAAGCCAAGGAGTGACAGTTTAGTCCAATCGGCCATTTACAGGAGGACTGAAATTTGTCCTGCAGGGTCAGCCCCCCACCTCCCTGGGCTCGACTTAACATGTTAACAGAATTTGCATCCCTCAATTGTGTTTAAACAACGGAAAGCATCCTAGTCTAGTTGATTCATGCCTCCAATATAAGATGGAGCATTTGGTTCAGAACACATATAAACATAACAATAACCAGGACAGTACTCCAGTGCAAACCAGTGCATCTCTTCAAATCAATGCAAGAGGGAAATAAAATAAGAAACCACACAGATAGATAAGTGATTGACTGTTTGGATAGGATGGTTATTGTATTGGATAGGATGGTTATTACCTTTATTTAATTTGACCTCTAGCCAACAGTGTTTTCAAGCTACCTGCCTTTACCTTTGGATATATCATTTTAATCCCTTTGCCCTCATATCTGCTTTGTGACCTTTTGATAGCTTCTTCCACTACCATCCTTTATCCCCTCCCGCTTCAATTCTCTCCTCATTTTCACTCTTATCTCTCCACTGCAGGGATGTACTTTTATGCAAAAACAATGATTACTCTTTCATAGAAGGAAGATCAGACTCCTTGATATTCTTTCTGTAGGTTGAGCAGGCAAATTAAGTGACAGTCAGTTATGAGCACAAAGCTTTAGGAGTTGACACAACTAAAAACTGATGCTAGAATAACATTTCTGGGGGCGTCATTAATATTTGGGCACTGGACTGACACCAGAAAAACTGGTTGATGTATACGAACAATTAGGCACAACTACATTAGCTGCATCAATTAACTGGTAAAGCTTGCTTTTCTGCCTTCCCCAAAGATTATCCTGATCTGAGAGACTATTTCTGTACCACAAGCTTAGGATGTAAGCCTGAGGTACTGTTTATATGCAGCTTCACATGCAACACAACCTTTCTTTGTAGTTTTTGCTGTTCCACTTCTCTCCCACAATGAGGCTGTTCCATTTTCAGCAGAATACCTTATATTAGGATTGAATGATTTAAGCATTATTGTTCCCAACAGTCAGGGCTGGGAGCAGGGCCAGCACCAGTGGCCAGATCAAGGCCCAAAGTGGGGCTGTCGGCAGTGCCTGGAGCAGGGCCAGTGGCAGCAGTTGCCAGGGTGGGGCCAGAGCAGCGGCAATGGGAACCAGGAGTGGGGCCAGCGACTGATGTGTGTGTTGCATATACACCACCTGCAGAATAGGATTGATCAGGTCTGTTACCTCTCATCCCCATATTCTGCTGTTAATTTGTTCATAGAATATAATTAGAAGTTATGATTAACATCCATGAATGAATGAATGAATGAATGAATGAATGAATGAATTAATTAATTAATTTTCTAGACTGCCCCATCCAGAGGCTCTGGGCAGTACACAACAAATCTAAAAAACATAAAAACAAACACTATTTAAAAACACACGGCATAAAACAATATAAAACCAATTTCAAAACAATGCAGAATCATTTAAAACCAATTAAAATACTTAAAAACAATAAACCATATATTTGACTTAAACAAACTGCTCAAAAAAAAAAAAAGGTTTGAATTAAAAAAACCTATATCTATATCTATACATCTCCTTCATTTTTGATCAACCCTGCAGCCAGGAGCAGGGGCAGCAGTAGCAATGGTGGCCAGGAGCAGGTTGTGTGGCTAAACTAGGATTTGAACTTGGGTCTACCTAGGCCTAGTCCAACATTCTAACCACTACTCCACACTGTAGGGAGACCACTATGCAGATTTCAAAAGCTTATGCTGGCCATTCTAGCCATGCAGTAACCACATCAGTACACTGCATGTCAGAGTGATAAGGGTATAAATAATATACAAAACTGTGCATTTGACTCATTAATTTAAGACGGGGGAGGAGCTATCAATGTTCCAAGGTGTCCATGAAACATGAGCTGCCTCCCTCACTCTTCTCTGCCCCCATTCGGGTGGCCACTTTTGCAGCCGCTCCCACTTGCCTCCTGCCTCCCACTTACCTCCACTGCACGCTTTGTGCCTACCCACCTCCACCCGCCAACACTTCCTGCTCCTGGCTCCTGGGCAGAAGCAGGAAGTACTGGCAAGCAGAGCTGTAGGAGTGACAGCAGTGGCAGTGGGTGGCAGGAGCAGTGGCAAGGTGCCACTGTGGGTGAGTGGGGGCACTCTGTACATGTACCCCAGAAGAAGGGACCATGTACGCTGCCAGTGGGGGCCCAAACACAGGCCCCCTCTGTGCTAGCTATGCCCCTGATTTAAGCCTTTTGTACATACCCAAAATGACTACAAACAGCCATAGGGCAAATGGGAAAGAACATGAACCATAGTTCTAAAAAAATATGAGTGATAAAAGCAGAAAACAAATGATCTATTAAAATAACATACGTTCAAGATCTTTTGAAATTAGTGTCTGGAGTATATGAGGACAAGTGCATCAGGGAGAAGAATCATTTATGGATATCACAATAATTAAAACTCTTTCATGAATAGCCAGTTAAATGTTGGTATTCACAAAGTTTTAGAGAATAGTAGCTTTCTCAAATGGATTTGGCCTCAGATACAAGGTGGGAATTATTTGAGCACCAGCCTTTGCTCTTATTTAACAGAAGTCGGCTATATGGGTAGATAAGAAGCACCTCTCTTTTTCAGTCTCCAGAGAGAGAGAATAATATTTGCATGGGCAGCATGTGTATTTAAACACAGACACACACACCTTACATTGGTGTGTCTATACTATTACACATCCTTGGGGTAAAGTAGGCATGAAATGATTACAATATGCCAAGGTTCATCTTCCGAAGTAAAAGGATGTGACAGCTGAGTATCAGTCTATGCGAAACTGCTTATTACTTAATTGAAGTCTAGGTCAACCAAAAATTATGCAATTCTCCCTCTCTACACCCCAGCCATATCTGATCAATCTACAAGCAAAACAAAGCACGAATCTTTCCAGCAACATTTTTTGCCTCTGTGCTTCCCATTTCAAGAGCAGATAGTTTTGCTCAGAGGCAAAGTATAAAGTGAAAAGGTGGAAGGAAGCCTGCCACTTTCCAATCTTTTTGTTATTACATTTCAAGGGAGGAGAGGAAATGAAGGCCTTCAGCTTTTCTGCTCTTGCTGGTCAGACAGGCAAGGGCAGCAGCCACCGTAGTATTTAGGAGTCTTGCATTACAAGACCCTTGCAACAAGACTCAGTGGCTGACATCCTGACTAAATTTACTAGAGGAAGTCAAACTGAAATTGAGTAATGCTGTAGAGACCACTCCCGGGGTAGTACTCTCGAGAAATTTAGTCAGGATGTCAGCCAATGTCCTCTTGGCTAGGGAAGAACAAAAAAAACTTAAAGTGTGCCAGTCAATAGGGCTCAGCAGCATTTCAACTAATTATTGGAATGAGTTGCAGAATGACAGGAGGGACCCTGAGAATCAGAAGGTTGACTAACTGCCCTCTTGTGGTTGTAGATCTCTGTCAGAGTTCCAATGTGCTGGTTGTACCTCTATCCCTGAGACTGGACTCCAAGTCTTTTGGTTTTGAGGGGCTGCATCCTGGAAATTAGGGGCAGGCGGAAGGGGCAGGTGGAAGAATGGCAAATCCCCGCAGGAGATCCTCTGACCCTGTGGGCACCCACAGGGAGCTGCCCTTCCTCTCCCTGCCCCTGACTCCCAGGATGCAGTCCCCCAAAAACCACTCCAGAGCCAAATCAAAGAGAACTCTCTCTGGTTTTGAGGGATTGCATCCTGGAAATTGGGGTCAGGGTGGGAAAAGGGCAGCTCCCCACAGGGACTCTCTGATGTCATAAGTCCCCAGTACTCTCTCCTCAAAAGGAAGCCAGAATCCAAGTAGTGCACACTCCTGGAACTTCTCACTGCTCAGAGAAGTGGTGAGCATAACATAAACACAGGATTTTGATACATATATTGACTGATTCACAGTCACTAATACACTGGACTTAATTTCAGCATGGGCTTCACCAGAAGCTTTCCCCATTGCTACACTGCAACCCTACAACAGGAAGAAAGAATGAAGTAAGTATTCTGGGCTTAACAAACAGATCCCTTCCTCTCTTCACACAACCGTAAGCATACCCACACTACATCACACACAACTAGAATGGCGATAAGGGCTTCAGGGACAGATTATATCTTTTCTAAGCAGGTGTAAGCTTCAGATCCTCTCATTTCATGAATGGTGATATCATGTCATAGTCAAAACACAGACAGTTTCTATTTAGTTGGTTAGTGGAGAAGAGATCTAGGGCTTCGGGAATAATTTATCCATCCCTGCAACTGTGTCTGGGATCGAACTCATTTGCAGTGTAGATCTTGAAGGTCTTTTTCAAAATGGCGTCCTGCCATTGTGCAATTAACTTGCAAATCATGCAGGAGACATGATCTGCCACATATCCACAGATCTGTACAAATGTATAGGCATACAATGCTATGTGACACATGCCAGATCCACAGCTCTGTGCTAGTATAAAGACACAACCTTTGAGTGAGTGAGACCACTCATGATAAATGAACAACAGGCTTTCTGGCAAGTTTTCAGCTTCACAGTACTTTATCCTAAAAGGATATATTTTGCTTTGATGTTTGTACAATGATGCAGCAGTCTGCTCTCTTCATCCTCAGCCCATAGTCTGTTGGTCAACAAGACTTATAATGATTATATTAACAAACCTGAGTGTCTACTCTTTTTTTTTTTTTTTACACTACATGAGTGAACATTATTCTTATGGAGTTAATATTTGCAGAACTGATGGGGCAACATTACAAAGCTAAAGGCACTGGGAAATCAGCAGAAACTGGAACTAAATTCTCTGTTATAAGAAATGGCAGGAAATGACAAGGATGAGTATGAGTCAAGGATGAATTTGCAACCTTTGTTTTTAAGATACAGTATTTTAACTTCCTGAACTTTGTTAACTGTGTGGTATGAAAGAGGAAAACAAACGGAAAAGTTTCATAAACTCTACCACAGCGAACACATCTCTTGCACTCAGATCCCTTTTTTGCATAAAGGTGTATAAGCTTCTGAATGACAGAGAATCAAATCTCTAGCAGACAAACATTAGCACAGATACACCCAGCTGCCAACTTCTATCTGTAAAAGTTAAGAGACACAGGCTGCAAACAATGTGGTGAATTAGTGAATTGCAGGCATAGGTTATTTATATGGGCAAATGCATTTTTATAGCCACAATGTTAACTACCATAACAACAATCAATTAAAACACCTATTTCAAAGTTCAGAATGCAATGATGAAAACTGACCCAAACACACCTATTTATAGAAGATCAGTTCTCTCAGACTATTCCAGGCAGCTTCAATAATTGATGGAATGGCTGTTTGGTGCACGGAGAATAACAAAGGTTAACAAGTAAATCACAAGAAAGCACACTGAGAACAATGTAAGATCCATTCTGATTAGTTAGAACACTGCTGAAAACCAATCTGCCTATGGAATAAACTCAGGGCTCAACCTGTCAAGGCACACAGAATCCTGGACCTGGTCTTGGAGCATGTGAAGTCATTTTAGAAAATGGAGCAGCCAAAGATTTGTAGAATGACCATCCCTCTGAATGAATAACCAGGTAAGCCCTCTAGACATATGAGACTAGAGGGGAAAGCATTCCAGGTGAGAAGACATGACTTCAAGGCAGACAAGCACCATTTATACTCTTCACTGTTGCCCTGGCAATGGCTGGGGAGCCACTAAGACTATGCTACTTACTGCCACAATGAGAAGACAGGAGTTCTGTTGGTTCAGCGGCAGCATTGTGGGTCCTCGGAAACTGGGACTCTTTGATAAGGACTAGCAGTCTGAATTTCTATGCTTAGATTAACACAGAGATAAATGATCCATTCCTGGCACAAATATTAAGGGAAGAACCTTTGAGTAAAACGAATACATCAAGCAATATTTTGTCTAGGATCTCCAAGTTCCTGCATACAAGTACTCAAGTACTTCCACTCATACAACAAGGCCAACCAGATTTGCTTTTTCAACTGCAGCGCCTTCTACTCCATTGGAGGCTAATATTTGCAGGTGGCTTTTCAGGGATGGGATGGGGGACAGCAGTATGAAAGGAGGGGCTTGAAAGCCCCTTTGGGCATGAGGAGGCTTCATGCACAGCCGTTTTGGATCCTGAACAAAGGTGATCACTCGCTGCTGCCCTGGCTGCATATTGCTGCCTTTGAAATTTTTCCTGAAATTATGAAGAGCATACAACGATCACAATGCATTACTGACACAAACAAGATTATGTTTCAAGCCAGAGATAGGCAGAGGCTACTCTTGTAAGCACACACAGGGATATATTGCCTGGAATAAAGGAGACATAAAAGAGACAGTGTAGAAGCTAGAAATTGGTAACAAAGGTTAAATGAGACAGCCAAGAAGATAGGATTCAACTACCAGCTGAGTGTTCCTTCAAAACAGCAAGCCAAGATGTTTTTGTGAGAAGGCAGGACTCAGGTGCCTGAATGGCAGCAGACCCTCTCATGGCCACCCACTTGCTCTAGACAAACTCATGGCAGTTTCTGAAGGATCGCTCACAGGCTCTAGCACCTTCATCACAGGGTTTCACACAAACATCCTTACTAAGTCGATCAACCTTCCAGAAGCCTCAGGCAGTGCATGGTTGAAGAATGGGGAGGACCTCAAAACCTGTGCATGTGTCACAGAGGACTCAGAACTTGACAAGAGAAAAGAGGTGCTCTATTTTAAAATATAGCGTGGGGAAGCATATGCAAAAATCTCAGCCACCACTGATTCATGGTTTTTAATTTATTACTCCTGCAAGACGAGGTGACAAAATTTCTACCTTGCTCAGCACATCATTAATCATTCTCAAAGAAAACAAGCCCAGTTGGTGGCCATTATCCAATAAACAAGGAAGAATGATGTCAGTCAAGGGGAAGGGGCAGGGAGAGAGGGAGGGAGAGACAGAAAGATGGATGGTTGGATGGCAGTGAGGGAGAAGAAATCTGAATCCTGCCTAGTTTTTATCTCAATGTGCTCATAACTTCAGTCTCCTGATCCTGTTAAAAGTCAGCAAATGACCTATCTATTTTGTTCTCCTTTGGGTAACAAACATTTTATTTCATTAGGATGAAACACCCTGGAGCTCAGCACAAAGCCCTGTGCACTAAATGTAATGCCCCTGCTGGTAGAAAGGACTATTGCAAACATTACTCACAAAAACCACAGGTAGATTGTCACATATCATGACAGCACATCCATTTAACTGAATGCACACACAGTGAAATTGACGCTTGTGAAATTGTTGCACAGGACAATTAACATACTTTCCCCATATTGTTTGAAATTGTCTGCATAGACACAGATAGAAACTAGTATGCTTGAGATCACTGTATTCTAATTTGAGAAGAACTGGAGGAGAAGGTGGGGGGAATAGAATGATTAGGACAATTTTGGCATTTTCGGAGATGAAGTCTAATAGCACTGGTCGAAGGCAATTATTCTGAGGGACCATCTTTTTATTTCAGAACCCCACAGTTGCCTAGAATTATATAAAACAGACTCCTCAGCAAACAGAGGCTCTGGCGGTGGGCTTTCGGAAATATGACATACACAGAAAGGGGTTTGTAAAAGGAAGAAAGATAGATCATAGCCCTTTTATAATTGTACCTTTGCATGCATTTTTACTGTAAGCTGCTTTGGGAGTCAATCTTGGGCAAACAATGGGATATAAATATAATAAATAAATAAAGGGAAGGCCTGAGCAGTCTTTATAAATGATTCTTGATTATGGTGATTGATGGGGAGAGATTGATGTCCAGAGGTGAGGGAGTGGTTTTTAATATTAAGGGGCAATTAAAGAGAATGTGTGCATAATTTCTAGAAGAGGGAGGTGAGGGAGCCATGAGAGGGGAGCTGAGAACAGCTCTGAGAACACAGCTCCATGTTATGGGGAACAGAGGAGGTACTGCAGATACCCCATCTTTACAGAGTTTCCATGAGGGACACAAAGAACTGTATTTGAACTCCCCATGTCTGTCTTTGTAATGGAAGTGCCACATAGATCAGAGCACACATTCAGTTTAAAAAATGGTTCTCTTGGGCTTTCTGTTGAATTAACAACATCCCAAACGGACACACTGGGATACTAAACTACAGTCTCAGCCTCTGTCCATTATATCAATGTAGACTATTATTACAACTGACTAATCTCAACTCATCAAAATGATCTGTATGAGAACTGCTGAATTTACACTCCAAAGAAATTATTCTGGGTGAAATTATCTCATCATAAAATGGAGTCCCTCAAATTTTAAAGTAATAAACTGAATTAATGAGGTGCCATGGCCACTCCAATTACTGATGCGCAAGACAAACTGATTCACAAATTATGACATGCAGAATATGACAAGAAAGCTGTGGTTTACAGATCAGCCAAGCAGCTTACTCACTGGAGAACTTTTACTCTCCAGTGCTATATACAAGAGGCTCCCACCAACATCTCCTATAGCCAAGAGATACTATCTGAGGACGAGCTTGTTTTCATCTGTCTGCCTTTGCTTATCAGCACCTTTCAAATTCCTTTGAATATAATAGGGTTCCTCTGCAAATCTTGCTTTGAAATCTCATAATGGTTCTTTCAGACATCCTGTTATAGACTGTATAGATAAGTTGTCCTCTTGTGAATGGCTTTGGGCATGTCTGTCTCACAACCCCTTTCTTTCTGTTCATTTCACTTTGGTTTGATTTGTTCCTTCTCTGTCAATGTCTTCTGCTGGTGGGTTCACCATACTTATGTGCAAAGAGTAGCGAAGGAACAATGAGAGATAAGGAACAAGTTGGATCAATCTATCTGTTATCGGTCCATCCAACTTACCCATCTATGGTAGCAGAAACAAGGGTTTAAGAGGGGGGAAATGAAAGAAGGGGAAGACATGGGAAACAGCAAGGGGGGGGGGCAAGGGATGTTTACGTAGTGTTTTGTGCATCTGGGGTGGTGGAGACAAGTAACTTTAAAAGGAGGCACACAGCTCCGTAGCTGCTCCTCCACTGCCCCTGCAGTGGTACAGTGCCCCTGCAGTGGTTTTTAGAATGGATAGTGCCGTGGTAGGGCAGCGTGGGCGGCGGCGGAGCAGCTACAGAGCTGCACGCCTCCTTTTAAAACTACCACTCACCGCCCCCCCCCTGCTTCAGCTGCGGCAGCCTGAATCATGTTGGCACCTCTTTACTGAGGCATCAGAATGATTCAGGCACATCCCTACTTGCAATGCCTATATACTAATGTTTAGAGGGTGAGAAATAAATAGGATGACCTTGAACTCATCATACAGGAAAGCACACAATAACCCAAAAGGTATATCTGAGATGTGGGGGAATGACCCCTAGGATTGGAATGTACACTTGAAGAAGGATGTAGAAAAACTGGAATGGGTTCAGAGGGTAACAAAGATAGTCAGGGCTCTGGAAAACAAATCCTATGAAGAGAGGCTGAAGGAACTGTGCATGTTTAGCGCATGTTGGGCCTGGAGAAAAAAATGAGGGAGGAATGATAGCACTCATCAAATATCTGAAGGGCTGTCACACAGGAGAGGGCAAAAACCTGCTCTCTTCTCCCCCAAAGGGCAGGGCTAATCTAAAAGGCTTAAATTTCAGAAGAGTCAATTTTGTCTGAACATCAGGAGAAACTTAATGGTAAGAACAGTCTGACAATGGAACCAGTTACCTAGGGAGGTGGTGGGGCTCTCCCTTCACTGAAGGTCTTCAAGCAGAGGCTGGACAAGCATCTGTTGGGGATGATTGAGCTCTGGATTTCCCGCACTGAACAGGTGTTTGGATTAGCTGGCCTACAAGACCACTTTCAGCTTTATAATCCTATTGTTTTATTATTCTAATAGGCAGGGAACCTTTACAAAAGCCTTTTTAAGGCCACAATTGACCAATTCAGGTGTTAATGGACAAGTTCCTTGAAATGTTTTGTGGATTTGTAACTTACATTCCACACCTTTACACTTCATAAAAGACCAGACCTTCAGAAGAGCACCAAGGGAGTGGAAACAGAAGAAGGGCATTATCAAAGGCATTTTATGGAACTTTATGGCATCTAGGAAATATGACCAACTATATCTTTTAATTAAAGATTAGCAAAGTATGTAATCCAGCCTGCAAGGCAAAAGTATAGTACCAATGGGTATCTTTCTCCACACCTCCTCAATTGTGCTCTGGAGAACAGACTATCATTTCTTTGAAGACGAACACTGTGACACTCCCACCAGCAAACGTCTCAGGGGCACTGAGGTCAGGAAATGCACTCTACTTCATTCACTGGAGAATGCCTTGGAAATGTTTTTGCTAACAGCCATAGGCAGAATTGGGAGAAAGCACTGCTAAGAATACGCATAGCTGGGTCATCCTGCCTATGCCGATTACTGCAGACAAATTGCCTCCTTGTAATTTGGTCCCAACCAATGTCTGCAAAGGCTGCCAGGCAGCAGAAACATTTGTTTAATCATAGTCTTTGGAAAATTAAACACTCTTGTTGCCTCTGATAGATTTTGTCCTCCTCCCCTCCCTTCCCTTCTTTTCCTCATTCCAGAATGTCAGAAGCAGCTATTTTTTCCTTTTCTCTGCAGCACAGTAGAGAATGGAATACAGATGAACACTTTTAGACCCAACCAATCAATCTTGTTTTAATCATTTTCTCTTCCTCCAGAGTTTCCTTCTGCAGTTTCTATTCCCTGTGTTCTTGCCTCTGTCTTGTTGCAACTAGATTTCCCTCTCCCGCTCCCCAAACAAAACAAATTAGCATAATTACTATCAAGATTTCCACAGCTGCTTTATACAATTACTAGCTACTAATACCTTCTGCCATAAATACCCATTTGGACTTGAAAGATGGGTTATAACATATTCCCCTCAAACTCTATACAGTAGGTGTATAGTATAAGGTAATACATGACTAAGCAGAGGGAGCCTAACTGAACAAATTAAATGTATTTTTAAAATATGATGTGGAACATCCTCCATCCTGCACAGAGACATCAGAGAAGGAATGACCAGTGACTAACTCTGTTTGGGGTGGTCCTCTCTGCACACCAAGATGGATACAGCTGTGCATGAAACATTGAATTACTGCCAAATGCTGGACAAGTTTATGACTTGCACCCTATTGGTTTTTCCCCAAGTCTTGGTTTTATGCTGTAATTCTGGTCTGGGGATTCCTACACAATGAATGCCAATTTACTATTTGTGTTTTCCTTCTGCAATGGAGTAAATGTGGCCCCAAAGTGAAAGTTCCTGGAGAAACCTGATTTCTCCAACACAAACTTAGTTTATATACTAAACATCTATAGTCTGACTTTTGAGCCCCCATGAGGCCCCACGGTTGTTGATAAAATAATGTACAAATAACATACAATCCACAAGACAATAAAAACCAGAAGCCAGATGTCAACATTTCAAAATCACAGAAGGGGGAGAGAGAAACTTAAGGCACAATTAAATATTCCCATGACAATTCAGCCACATGTCCCCAACACAGAGCACTGCAAACATGGTGGACTGACTAACCCCTCCACACACAACATTCAGAGAAACTCTGAATGAATCTCTAAGAACATGGGAAAAATAGAATTTCCCCAAATCTTTATCTGGAAGGCTCAAGGTTGACTCAGCCTTCCATCCTTCCGAGGTCAGTAAAATGAGTACCCAGAATGTTGGGGGCAATATGCTAAATCATTGTAAACCGCTTAGAGAGCTCCGGCTATAGAGCGGTATATAAATATAAGTGCTATTGCTATTGCTATTGCTAATCAAATTGGAATTTAATTCCACAAGTCCTGCCTGGTAATTCTCTCTCTTTTAAAAATCATTTATATCTTGTCTTTACTTGTTAAAAACAAACACAAAATGGCTAACAAGAAATTCAGAAAAATTCAACAATATAATTTCTCCTTTGCATATGCCTTCTGAGTGTAAACATGATGAAATTTGGAGAAAATAGGAAGTTGCCTTATACCGAGTCATATCACTGGCCCATCTAAGCTCAGTTATGCCTACAATGAGTGGCAGCAGCCCTCTAAGGTTTCAAGCAGAAGTCTTTCCCAGCCCTACCTGGAGATGCCTGAGAGTGAACCTGAGATCGCATTGCTGGCAAGCACTGCTCTACCACTGGGCTACCGCCCCATCCCTTAATGGGAATATCTTGCAGCATACCGTGTTCATGCGTAGTCACCAAATCCAAATGCAACCCAAGGCAAACCCAACTTAGCAAAGGGGACAATTCGTGCTTGCTGCTGCAAGTGGGGGGAGCTGGTCTTGTGGTTGCAAGCATGACTTGTCCCCTTAGCTAAGCAGGGTCCAGCCTGGCTGCTTATGAATGGGAGACTACATGTGTCAGCACTGTAAGATATTCCCTTTAGGGGATGGAGCTGCTCTGGGAAGAGCAGAAGGTTCCACGTTTCCTCCCTGGCATCTCCAAGATAGGGCTGAGAGAGATTCCTGCCTGCAATCGTGGAGAAGCCACTGCCAGTCTGTGAAGACAATACTGAGCTAGATAGACCAGTGGTCTGACTCAGTATATGGCAGTTTCCTATGTTCCTATGTAAGACCGGCTCTCCATAGGGCACAGGAGACATTCGATCACAATCCTAAATATCAATTCCTATCTTAAAATATAATTTAAATTAATGGAAATTATTTTTTAGAACTTTACAATTAAGTGATACATTTTTTTCAGATTACTTGTATAATGGACAGAGATTTTAAAATCTGCCTTTTCTCTAATATGGTGATAATCCCTCTTCTTAACCATATTGCTCAAGAAAAACTTCTACTTAATCAACTGCTAATGATTTGCTCCCTACTGAAATACGATCCTCCCCATCTCGGACAATTTTTAAAAAGCACTTGAAAACCCACCTCTTCACTCAAGCTTTTTCAGCTTTTTCAATTTTTAAGTTTTAATCTGTTTTTTATTTTTAGATTGCCTAAACTGTTTCAAGATTTTTGTGTATGTTTTAACTTGTTTTGTGTAACTGTTAACCGCCCAGAGACAAAAGTTTAGGGCAGTGTACATATTTGACAAATGAATGATTGAATGAATGAATGCCGAATGTCTACCACCACCCATGCTAGAAATGTCATAAAGAATTACCTTGGAATTTCTCAGTAAGTTAGATAAATCTAGCAACTGTTACCCAGATTCTGTTAAAATGGGTCCTAGACGTTGGAACACAGGATTTAACCTTTCAAAAAGACTAATGGGAAACTCTTTCCAGTCTCTTAAGTAGGTGATTTAGGATGGCAGGGGGAAAGGGAGAGACTATCTTGGCAAACAAAGAACTACAGTAACTATCATCAGAACACTAAGCATTCACATACGGAACTAGGAAGGAAAAATGTGATTTCTTTGGAAATGGCTGATGAGACCAACGTTTGATAAATAGCTGTTCTCAACATGCAGAGAACAGAGGTGCTGTATTGAAAATGTAGGAGCTACTATGCCATCAACCTCCCTCTAACTCATCGATCAAACACTTTACCCTTTTTTAGAAGTACCGAGCTAGTATTTTCCATCATGTGTCTGACATTAAAATGAGAATGAAATATTACTGTTAGTCAATGACTCTTCCCTTTTTGAGAAAGGCCCTGCATGTAGAAATAGCTAGAGTATTCCAGAAATTTGTTTTAGCTAGACTACATACAACCAGTGACACTTTTGTATTCAACAAAAATATTGGTTGTCTAGGTTGCTCAGTATAATATTTCCAAAGAAATTTTACAATCATTGGCTACAAAAAACCTTACATCACTAAAGGACTTAATATGAAAACTACTTCATAAACTCGCCTTGTGGACATGTTACTGGGCATGAAATGACTTCAACGTAATGAACATTTTGTTAACAAATGAACACCTTTTGTTTTTTTCTCAATTATCAGCCTTTCAAACTCCCTCTGGAATCTGAAAACTTCTGCCTTGGATGGCAGAATAGACGTCCAACCCTGTCTATTCATACTCTGCTGTGGAAATGTATAGGATTCTGTTAAAAGATCCTGATTCTTGTGTTATCAGTCCAATTTGAATCAGCAACTTTCTGGACTGCAAGCTGACATCTGTGGTGATGAGCAACTCTGGGATGCAGAATGGAGGGAAAAGAGGGACTATTTCCCTGCAGATTCCATTCTTAGCAGCCTCATTGATTTTTTATGACCAACGTTGGCTATAAATCCTTTCTATCAGGCCTCCTTTTTTGCTTGGGCAAAGATCAAGGCTTGGTCTTGCTTGTCTAGCTCCCTCCTATCTCTACTGTATTCACCGCCAGCATATCTGGTTTGTGTGTGTGTGTGTCCTGCCTCCCACCTTCTGCCTCCCTTGATCCAGTATCCAACTCTCTACATGTTGCCTCTGAGCCTGACCCATGGATAAACCTGCTTCAGCTTATCCTTTCAGCATGTTGCTTGTTGGGATCAACCATATAGCCTTAGTCCTTCTGGCAAATTATGCCTGGAGCTCTTGCCAAGTTTAAGATTTCTCTGTAACTAGATTTCCATGGCTTCTGCTTGTACCACAATAGCATCAGGCTGGAATTGATTTGTATTTGGCATGCACCAAAATGCTCCACTGCTTTAAAACTCAAGCCCAGTTTGCAAGTCATTCTGCCTATGCAGCAACAGACTCAACCTCTCATTAGCAGCTCTGGGTCTGGAGTTGTAAAAGTATACTAAATTTGCAAGGGGTGTGTGCATGCAAGAATTTCATGAATGTGTCCCCCATGCTGCCCTGATGTGTTTAACCCACATGCCAATTTAGTCATGTGAATTAGTCCCCATGCGCCCTAGGGGACAGGAATTCAGGCTGAAAGGCTAACAGTATTTCTTAGTAGAAACCTGAATGAATGCCAATTTCATTTCTTCCAAAACAATGCAAAGCAGAGGAAGCAACAAACATGCAGTCAAGGACTCCCACTGTGATTTAACTCTACATCTAGTGCCTAAAAAAAGCTCATTGACAAAAGTCTTACCTGCAGCAGAGAATGTACTCTGCTACCACTTAAAGCAAGCTTGCTTTCAGTTATTGTTGCTACCCGGATCTATTCTGTTTTTATCACTTCTTCTGTGAAGTGACTTGACGGACAGTGGTAAAAATCACAGAGTTAAATCTCTAACTCCTTTTCTTCTCCAGTTTAATTTCCAGAGGCATTTCTGAACCAAGTCAAATAAAACAAAACATTTCATCACTTGTCCTGCTGCATACATTATAGCTTAATTTATCTACATTCTTATGGTGGCTATATTGACTGCTGTTCTGATACTGTTGCAGTGATCACTTTTGCCCTTATTGTTGGCTGCTTTGGGTCTTCCGTGGAAAACGAAGTGAATAAATAATGAAATGAAACCCCACCTTTCTCTGCTATGCCATTTATATACACGGAACCTGCTTTTTCATCCCATGCCGCTGCATCATGCTCCCCACACTTGACAGATTAAATCAGATAACATTGCTAAGTGAGACAAAAGACACTCTGAAACAAAGGCTCTGAGGTATGGCACCCGGGGACCAGCACAGTTGGGCAGCTGTTGAGGGTCCAGTACTGATAGCTGAGACCACCTCTGTGCCAATAGCCTTTGAGTAGAAATGGCAGAGTGTCTCTCTTGGGGCCCACCCAGATATGAGGGGGGCCCCACAGAGAGTAAGGCCTAACTCTGAACCTAGCCCTATTGCCCCCTGTAGTCCAAGAATTCATGCTAACCTATTCCTGAATTACTTGCAGCTCAGAAAACACATTTGTGGACATAGATGTTATGCATACGTAGGTATTTTCAATATGCACACAATTCCTTCTAATATGTATCCTATTTTTTTTATTTTTTTTTACATTTTATATCCTGCTTTTCCTCCAAGGAGCCCAGAGCGGTGAACTACATACTTGTTTCTCCTCACAGCAACCCTGTGAAGGAGGTTAGGCTGAGAGAGAAGTGACTGGCCCAGAGTCACCCAGCAAGTCTCATGGCTGAATGGAGATTTGAACTCGGGTCTCTCCGGTCCTAGTCCAGCACTCTAACCACTATACCACACTAGCTCTTCTTTCTTTCTTCCTTCCACCAAGTAAGCCAGTTTTGCATTTGTTTTAAAGACTGAATACAGATGAGCATTTACCAAGTAGTAAGGTGGATTTTAAAAACTAAGGGGACCAGGTTGTGTATAGCATCTGACAATGCTATGACTTTTACCTCACATCCTCACTCAAGCAGACATTTGGTGAAGCTGCATGGCTGTCTCTCTCTGCCTAAAAGCTGGTTGTTCTTTTGCATATAACCTCCTTCAATTCCTAATTTTATATAAATACAAACAAATGCACAACTATACTGCCTGATTTATGTTGTTATTCCATGTTTCTGATGTAAAAGTATTGTATGAATATATTCCCATATGCAGATGATACACTGTAGCAGAAAGGAGGTGTGCATTCAGTTGCACAAAGGTGACTGGTGGATTGGACTGCTTCACGTGTGAATCAGTCCTAGCAAAAGTCAGATCTATCAAAACAAGACTGTTGCGTAGATTAGGTTAGCACTATCCACTTGTTTATAACTGTAATTTACACACAGTACTACAAGGTGACTTGGCAAAGATTGCACTAGAAATTACTCTGGCAGTGACTTTGTACTGGTTGCAGAAAAATGGATGCCATTTGATGCCAGCACATACTGGAAGCTTCAGTCAAAATAACTGCAAAAGGAGGCACCATTAAATTACTTGTGGAAATCTAGTGCATAAACGATGCAAGTTTTGGGAAGTATAGAAATGTAATCAATCAATCAACCAACCAACCAATCAATCAATCAATCAAGCAAGCAAGCAAGCAGCTGAAGGCAGAAAAGAAGAATACTTATAGGTGCATTTTCCTGGTGCTTCCTGGCCCACCCATATGATGCTGTGTTGCCCACCCATGTTATCATGTGTTTGCTGAGCTATTTATGTCAATATCTTGCTTATTTAGAGAAGCGTGCCATAGTTTTTTAGTAAAACTAGCTGAACTGTGGAAAATGACACCTTTAAGCAAAGTTTCCAGATTTCCTCAGCATAAGGGAAGAGTGTTTTGTTGTTGTTTTTCTTACAAAATTTCTTTGCCTGGGGACTTGAACAAGTGCTGTTGTTTTCCATAACCAAAAGACTTCAGGTTCTGTTAAAATGAGGCTGCAATCTGTTAAGTGCAGCTGGATCTAGAGCCTGCATAAGGCAATTGTTATTATAAATACTTCGAAAGCGCCTACCATAGTGACAGTGAGGTACCCATTACACACAAATAGAACAGCATCTTTTATTTATTTATTTATTTATTTATTTATTTAAGTCCATGTTCCTCTGTCTTCATATAAACCATTGTTTTAAACCAGGGCCATTCCAAGGCTTAACAAGGGTTCCTCAATGAGAAGTTCAATAACAGCAGTCAAGATTCCCTGAAAGAGAGGCTGCTTATCATTACAGACCTTCTCTTGTAATGTGCAGCTACAAGGGAGAGCTGGGTGAGTTCTATGACAGACACTGAATTAGGCATGTGTGCACAAACTGAGGTTCATGCACTGGTTCAGCACTGCAGGGAGGGGAGCAGCGAGCGGGAACTTTAAAAAAAAAGCAGAGCAGGTACTTACATCCTGATATGAGCCATAATATACAGCAGAGTGAGCTTCATGAAATTGCATGCAGCATAGGAGTTCCATATTTGAATATATTAATTAGATGGGATGCAATCTTTCCAAGAAATTTTTGCTGTGCAAACCCTATTTTAAGGAATGGAAATTATGAAAGACCAATCGACTGAGAGTTACACAGGAAATGTTTCTGAAGGACTGGATCCGATGCAAATACGGCAAGGAAAACATATGACATGATAAATGTCAGACTGTTAAGGTGCGCCTGGGCTTGCTGGAGTTCACCGGCCATATTCTATGTTTGTGGGAGGGAAGTGTCTGTGCAAGCCCTTTGAAGGTCATATGCATATAAACCTTCAGCAGATCACTGGTACAAGATGTGACATTTAGATTTGAGGGGCAGGAAGGAAGTGTCCCTTCTTTCCATTGGATGCTCAGTACTTGAATAGGGATAGCACTGATACACCAAGGACTGAACTGTAGATAGGGTACACACAGAAGTACATACATGGAAAGGTGAGTCTGCTGAAGAAACACACCCATCACATGTTTCAATGTGCAATTGCTCCCAGATTGAGCTCTGAGGAAACTGGTTGTGTGTGTTTACACACAACCTGAGTACAGTGCTAATTGGCTAAAAACCCCAAGTCCACTGCACTCATTCCCCCAAAAGAGGAGAGGAGGCTAATGTTCATTTAAATGAAGAAACGTATACGCAGCACTTAAAATATAAATAAATAGTAGCCAGCCAACTTGAAAGATGTGGAGAGGGGCAGAAATTACTAAATCAGCATTTGGCTCACTGGCCAGTACATCTATGAACTGCATTGCCAAAAAATAAGAAAGCTGGGACCAGACCGCAAGTCCTTCTTTGCATGTATGTGTGTGCGCACTCATAGACACATTTATTTTTATACATGACATATTTAAATACACTGCAAGAGGCATAAGAATCTGTAAAATGTCTTTGGCTAGGCCAAAAAGATGTGAGGAAATTCAATCCTAACAGATTTCATTCCCTTCACATTCTGAAACTGAAGTTGTATTTAGCCACTCACAAGAACTTATTCTCAGGCCTAACCCTTACAGTCATTATAAATACTGATCATACTAGGCTTCCTTTTAGGGCTAAAGACTTGTAATTTATGTGAGTGAAACAGAAATGAGAAGAGATTATTATATGAAAGCAAGCAAGTTCACTTTCAAAGATTGTCTGGAAATGTGGCTGGTTTCAGTTGGCATCCAGGACAAAAACCGCTATGCTTGTGTATCCAGGCTTGCACCATTAGAAGTGGTGCAGGTTCTACTAAGGGACACTACTAGTACTACTACTATTTATATACCACTTTTCAACAGAAGTTCTCAAAACGCTTTACACAGAAAATTTAAATCAATAAGATGGCTCCCTGTCCCCAAAGGGGTTACAATTTGAAAAGAAACACAAGGTAGACACCAGCAACAGCCACTGGAGGGATGCTGTGCTGGAGTTGGATGGGGCCAGTTGCTCTCCCCTACTAAATATAAGAGAACCACCACTTTAAAAGGTGCCTCTTTGCTCAGTAAGCAGGGGCTGCACTCGGCAAAAGAACTATATAACGAGTCTGAGCACGTCCAATGGTATTATTAACCAACAGTCAATGATTAAAAGAGAATTTTACAAATATTATAAGGACTTTTATCAAAAAAGAAAGGCTGAGTTAAATAAAGTAGAACAATTTTTACAATTAAGAAACTTACCACAATTAAATTCTGAACAAGGGGAAAAACTGAACTTTCCAATTTCCAATGAAGAAGTTAAGGATGCTATTAAGCGAGCAAAAGGGGGGAAATCGCCAGGGCCAGACAGGCTCCCAATTATATATTATAAAACCTTTAGTGAAGTATTGTCCCAACCATTACAATGGACAATGAATGAAATTATGATGAAAGGTTGGTTTCCTGAGTCATGGAGGCAGGCGACTATTACACTAATACCAAAACCCGGTCAAGATACATCTTTGGTTAAAAATTATAGACCAATCTCCCTGCTTAATAACGATTACAAACTATATGCTTCTATACTTGCTAAAAGAATGGAGGGGATCTTAGTAGAGTTAATTCATGAAGATCAGGCGGGATTCTTACCTAAAAGGCAAATAAAGGATAATGTACGAACCATCTTGAATGTACAAGAATACTATGAAAAACATAATGATAAACAACTGGCCATGTTATTTTTGGATGCAGAGAAAGCATTCGACAATATCTCCTGGCAATTCATGTTGAAAACTTTGGAAACTGTAGGGTTTGGAGTTAATTACATAAGGGTGATTGGCTCTATATATTCTGAACAAAAAGCAAATATTAAGGTTAATGGAGAACTTACAGATTATTTTAGTATTCAAAAAGTTACTAGACAAGGCTGTCCCCTATCCCCATTATTGTTTATACTGGTTTTGGAAATTATGTGTAGGATGATAAGGAAAGAGACTAAAATACAAGGATTGACAATAGGGACACAAAGATATAAATTAAGAGCCTTTGCAGATGATATAGTGTTATTTTTACAAGATCCTTTAGAATCAATTGATACACTATTGGAGATATTAGAATCATATGGGAACTTGGCAGGATTCTATATAAATAAAGAAAAGACAAAGGTATTAACCAAAAACATGAACAACGAAGACAATGAAAGATTTGCTCTGAGATCCAGTTTTAAAGTGGAAAAAAAGGTAAATTATTTAGGCGTGATGCTTACCACAAACAATGCATTATTGTTTCAAAATAATTATATCAAAACCTGGAAAGAAATAAAGACGGATTTGAGTAGATGGAATAGACTGAATTTATCATTAAGTGGAAGAATTGCTGTTATTAAAATGAATGTTCTTCCTAAAATGTTATATCTCTTTCAGACAGTTCCAATAATAAATTCAATGTTAATTTTCGTCCAATGGCACAAAGATGTAAGGAATTTTGTCTGGCAAGGCAAAAAACCAAGGATAAACTTTAAAAATCTAACAGATGATAGGAAGAGAGGAGGATTTGCACTACCAAATTTTAAGTTATATTTCAAAGCAATATGCCTAACCTGGATAAAGAATGGATTACATTAAAAAATCCAAGATTGCTGGATTTGGAAGGATTTGATTTAAGATTTGGGTGGCATGCATATTTATTTTATGACAAGGTAAAAGTAAATAAAGAATTTTTCAATCATTATGTTAGAAAAAGTCTATATATGGTATGGACGAAAAATAAATTTTTGTTAGAAGCAAAAATCCCACTTTGGGTATTGGAAGTTATATCTAGAAAACAGAAAAATATGCAACAATCTTGGCCCACGTATCGACAATTGCTCGTCCCTCAAGGTGTAAAATACGAACTTAAAAAGTTAGAACATATGCAGGATTGGAATATCTCTTGGTTCCAATACCATCAAATCAATGCTTTATTTAAGCAAGACTGTAAAAATGGTTTTAACCTACTAAAGTCAGAATTTGAACTACAGTTGTGCGAGAAGGAAGAAAAACTCATTTCCAGGATGTATGGCCTATTACTATTGGAAGACACAAGAACGGAGGTAGTAAAAACCTCAATGATTAAATGGGCCCAGGACCTTGGTTATAACATCGATCTGGAAAAATGGGAAAAACTTTGGATAAAAGATATAAAATTTACTGCTTGCTCTAATTTAAAGGAAAATATTTTGAAAATGATGTACAGATGGTATCTTAGGCCCCAAAAGCTGGCCGTAATCTATAAGAATATGTCAAATAAATGTTGGAAATGTAAGAAAGAAGAGGGTTCCTATATATATTTATGGTGGACATGTAATAAATCGAGAGGTTATTGGGACTTAATATATAACGAGCTTTAAAAAGTATTCAAAACGACTTTTCCCAAGAGTCCAGAATCAATACTATTAGGTATTGATAACAATGTTCTCCCAAGGAAATATTGGACCCTCTTCATGTACTTAACAGCGGCAGCAAGACTGACATTTGCGCGAATGGAAAGACAGTCAATGCCCGTCTAAAGAGGATTGGATTCTTAAAGTACTAGAATTGGCAGAAATGGCAAAATTAACATGACTACTAAGAAATAAATTTGAAGATTTTTAAAAAGAACGGGACCCTCTTCTTGTCTATTTAAAAATACATCACAAAATTGATTTCTGTCAGGCTTTTGAGGGCTAACAACAAATGTTTCAAAAACACCCCAAAGCTGTTTTCTATATGAACTATTGGGGAGAGAATGTTTAATCTATAGGCAAGATCCGGTTATTGTTAACAACACTTCTTCCAATGATGAGATTGAAGTCTTTATTATGTGTGTTTGTGAGTGCTTGTAGCGTTTGTGTTTGTCCTTTTGTGTTGTGAAAATTGAATAAAAAGTATAAGGGAAAAAAAAAAAGTAAGCAGGGCTGCACTAACAGGCAAAGTAGTTCTAAGTACTACGAATGAAGTCTACTTTCCGCTTCTTTAGACGTGGTGGCTCTTGTCTCCTATTTATATCTAACTGTCAACACATGCATAACAAAGGGATTTTGCCTATACTCTGAGTGGCCTCCGACTTGAAACAACGTGGTAGATTGACAAAGATGGCTCATTGTCTGTCATTGCTTGAGGTGCGTTGCAATGCGTCACCCCACCCTCTCTTGCTTGCCCTGACCTCTGGGTGAGTTCAGCTCTGACACCCAATCCCCTGCCTTGCTGGCCCTGCCTGGTGGACAAGCTCAACATTGATCACTGCTCCACTTTCACTTGCCAATCTTACCTTTAGCAGCCTCCTCTGTCCTCTGGTTGGCTGTACCCAAAATGGTGGAGACAAAGTGGGCCGCTGAAGATGAGATCATCAAGGGGAAGAGGAGTGGTGATTAATGCTAGGCTCTGGCCCAGGGGGCAGGGCAGTGAGTTGTGTGGTGGGGTCAGTGATGGGGGGGGGGAGCTGAAGAAGAGACCAGGGGCAGCAGTAGAGAGGAGGTAGGACAACGGCAGCATGCAGGTTGGGTCATGTCCATAGGCCAGGAGGAGGGGGGTCATTGTCTGAGACTGTCACTTCCCATGGCAGAGCTTTCTCTACAGACTGGCAATCACCAACAACCCTCCACTGGGGTTCCCTAGGCCACTCCTCCAATATGCTATGAATTGAATTTGCATTTGACTGTCAGCACATGACTCTCAGAGAGTATTACCTATACTTTAGCCACCATCTTGAACCAAAATGGTAGATTGGCAAAAAATGTGCCTGTGGGGTCCCCTAACCCACGCTCCAATGTGCTGTGATTTTGGTTTGTATTGGGCTGTGAACCCAAACAGGATTAGAGGGGGACATACAGACAGACACAGACATAGTAACCTCAAAAACCTCTTTCCTTTTAAAACTAAACAGTCTGTTATATGTGCCTAAACTTCCCAGAATGCAATAGTGTAACTGCTCACCTTGCAAGTCAAATATCTTTCTCACTGAAATGGCAGCCACGAGCAGTGGATTCCTGACAAACACAATCTGTACTTTTCATACAGATTGCAGATGGCCAGAACAGAATTTCTGTTACCAAATTGTCCAAAATCCACAAGTCTGGGGGATGTTTCACACATCCAGCAAAGTGAGGCAAACCTCAAAGGGTGTTAAGAAATCTATTTATTGGCAAGAACTCTCTGAAGGAGAGAATATTTCATGCATTAGACATGAAATGATTATTGCCTCCAATTAAGAGTTATACCACATTGAAAATGTGTCAGGCACAACAAATTTTCTGGAGTACTTCAATAAATAATCCCCCCCCCCCCCGCCGCAAGCACCTTTTGAGATTTGCCCCACTTTGTAAGGTTTGGAAGTAGTTACCTTCCTCCTTTTCTTGGATGCTTCCCATATAACATTTTCAGCATATGCAATAACTTCTGTATATTACCACCACTCTGGGCACGTGTAGACTAATTAGTCCTAACTAATCACTACTGAAAATGAGACATAATTAACCCCATTAATGTTAATGGGACTTAATTGTGATTAACTTCATCTGGATCATGTCCACTGTCATTTGTGAACACAACGTGTCTATCCTGTGGCAATTTCACATGCCTGGAAACCACAGTATGCAGTTGGTTCCAAATATGAATTAACTAGTTATACATATTGGCATCCATGTTTTTTTCTCTATACACAGGGAGAAAATGTGTGTGAATCTTAATGAAGCCAAAAGCAAGATGTTCATTAGAGTAAGGGACACTTGAGAAGTATGGTTTTCTAACAAAGGGCAATGCACTCCTTAACTAAACAGTTTACTTAATAAAGTTAAAATTTCTTTCACCATTAGGTGTCTAGAAGAAAAGAAGTCAGGGGCCGACATCTTGACTAACAAAGCATAGGTGCTACATGGGAAGCATTCACTGGAGCATTGTCCGTGCGTGTGTGTGTGTGTGTGGTTTTTTTTGCAGGGGCAGAATTCATTCATTCATTCGATTTCTATACAGCCCCTCCAAAATGCCCCCTTCAGCATCTTCCACTTCCCCCAGAAATGCTCTGTGCCACCCCAAAATATGTCCCCAAGTCAGCCAGTAAAACTTGAAATAGCAGCTTAGGGAAACAAAATTGTTTTTTAATATATCTCTTGACCAGTTAGAATATTAGAAGCGTCATCACAGGGCATTTTTCACACATCTCTCAACTGCTCCAGAATGGAGGGTGTGTGTTCACATATTGGGCAGATTTACCCCAAAGTCCCTGCGAGCCACCAGGGAGCACTTCACACACAATTTGGGCTTTTCATTGGGCGTTAAGAGTGTAGCCCAATTCATATCTGGGGTAAACAAATCCACTTTTTTTGTCAACTTTGAGATCGCAATAAAGCCTGTCGTGTGAAGAACGGCCGGGCAGGAAACAGATTTCCCCAGCTGGCTGCCTAGCCATACATCATCATACAGGGGATAGGCAACTCTCAAATAATTTTAAAACATTACTAATTTCTTGTATGTTTACTCAGAGAACAACAAAACTTCTGAGATTTGGAATGACTATAATAAGGGCATAATATTGCAAATCACTGAAACATTCATGAAATTATTGAAAACAACACAGAGTCCTTAGTATAATCCATGCTAGATTATTTGGACTGTCATTTCTCCAAAGTCAATCAAAGCATTATTGATCTCAAACACTGCAAGGAGCATGTATTTGCAGTCATTTCTAATTGTAAGCACAAACCAGCTAAGCCATGAATTATTTAATAAAAATTTCAATTTTGCTAAATATTTCTTAGAGCCTTACAAAGACAAAGTAAACTCTACTGGAGTTATACAATTAGGATGGAAAGGTTATGAGCCCATGAAAATATCCAGTAGCCATCATATGCCTCAGGATGCTTCAGCGCACACCAATTGCTCCCATCATCTAAGGGTCCTAGTTAGTGATGATGAACCATTCCAAGACCAAGCCTGTCATCTCTGTTTTCTTCTGAAAAATAACTTCAAGAGCTGTTTGTGTGCAGTTGGTGCCCAGCCACCCACCACCTCCCTATAGCCTATTTTGCCTTTGTTATATTCCTCCTACTTCCAATCTTTAACCTTGCTGGACTGACTTTTGGGGGTATGTATGTATGTATGTATGTATTTTTTTAATTTTAACTGTATCACTACCAATTTTTATTCAGAAGCCCATCTTTAAAAAAAATTCTCTTTATGAACTTGTTTGGTCAATCGGCTACAACACCTGCTAACAGACAAGATAGAAATGGCATGGCTCAGAATTGTCCAGATCTTTCATGATCTCTTGACCGCCTTCTATCACGCTCTCAGCCTCCACCTCCACAACCACGATCTCTGGATCTAGAGCAATGCTCAGATCTAGAACTACGCTCACGGGACCTTGACCTGGATCTATGCTTCTTGTGGCGGCAGCCACAGAGCTCACGTTGCAATTCCCGAGAAATAGGTTTCAAATGCATAAAATTACAGAAACCTCCCCGTGTACACTCCATTTCATACCGGTGGCAGAAAGCTTCTCTGAAATCCATCACAGGGGAGAGCTCAGTGTGAATTGGCTGCCCATTAAACCAGCGATTGTTCAGATCAATCACAGCCTTTTCTGCATCTTCTTCACATCGAAACTTTACATATACATTTCCAGCCAGATGATCTCCAAGGTTATCACAGACATTCATCTCCTCTACTTCACCATATTTTTCTTCCATTTCTGTAAAGACCTCCTCAAAAAATTCATCATAATGTTCTTGTATTTCAACATCGCTCACTGCACAGTGCAAACCGTCAGCAGGAAAGTTTTGAGGGTTACGGTAAATGTTCAAGATGGCAATGGTCTGGCTAAATGATGGTTTATTGTGCAATCGAGAACACTGGTCTCCATGACGACATGCTCCAATTTTGAAATAAGAAGAACAGTTGACTTTGTCTTTCTTGGTACTGAAGATGGAGGCCAGATACTCCACCATCTCCCACAACCTACTCTGGCCGGCCGGCCGGCGAACACCTCAGCACTCAGCCTTTAGTTTTGTTTTAAAGAGGATATTTTAAGACCATATAGCCTGCTCTCAGTATACCTATGAAACTTGGAGTCTCTGAAATAAGCACTATCCGTTTTGTTCTATGGAGCTATCATGTTTTGAACTAAAGGGCATTTTAGTTATCACATCTAGTAATAGTAAAGTGATATTTCCCTTTTAAGTTCCAAAATCTTTTGTATCTATTGGGCCCTTCCCAATCCGTCTCAACCACTGCATTTCTCACTCCTTTGTAAATCTTTTCAGGACCTCAGGGAATTAGACACAGTTGCTTTGAACCATTCTTTCTTTTCGGCCACTTGAAGCAGTCTTTTCTTTTCTTTTTAACCATGTTGGACAATTTCTTCCACAGTCACACACTAAGCCAAAAGGTTGCCTGATGTCCTGTTATGACAAAAACACTCCCTAGTGTTTGTGTGTAGCCATGAATAGCGGCACATGAGCCATATTGCTGAGGATGTACATTTTTAAGCTCCTTTAATAGTTCTGCTCTGCTGGTGTCATTTTCTCAGTAATCATGAAGGCTAGAGATATTTTATATATCAGGTAACATCTAGCAGCACTTCCAGAGGCCAAGTGACCAGTTTTTCTTATGCTTGAGTTACTCACCACCATTTTTTTTAAAGTACTGAAAACAAATTTGAAAAGAAATGTAATCAGTCTTCAGTAAAATGGTCGCAGTCTAGTGTTAACATTTAATTTAAAAGTTACAGTCTTAAATGTAAGACTTGAAGTGCTTTAAATAATTTCTATTGAATTATTCAACATTTGTTTTATGAAAGCCTATGAATATCTTAACACAATAACTTGAAATCATTGCAACTGTGCAATGCATATAAATAAGAAACATCTGTTTTCATGGCTAATAAGTGCCAAGGGGGAAACATGTACCTTTGAACAATGTCTACTGTGGCACAAAAGCCGACAGCAAGTCTATTTTTCTACTAATCTATAACCATTAGCATTAATGGATGTCACATGTATCAATCTCCTCCTGCTCATCCAGTATAAAACCTTCAGCCGGCAAAGCCTGAGTACTACTTAAAGCATTTCTTTACTTCCTACTAGGACATCAAGGGTACTCAAAGCACTGAAAAAACTTTAGGGCCTACTGAAATAGTGGCCAGAACTGCAGGAGGCTTTTCAGACAGCAGGCTTTACTGCGGGTTTACCACAAGGCTTTACTGTGAGTTTGGGGCAAAATAGACACGCAAAAAGAGGATTTTTTAAACCCCGGATATAAATCAGGCTAGGTTCCAATACGGAGGGAAAAACCCAAATCATGTATGAAGTACTCTCTGAAATATCGCACGGACTTTGGGATAAATCTGGCCAATATGTGAACACATAGCCACCCTCTCAAAGTAAAGTAAAGTTGCGGTAAAGTTGCTGTCTGAAAAAAATTCCAGCAGAGAGTAAGACCAGCTAGACATTTGACGGAACTTAGGGTGTGGGTGTTTTCCCAGGGCATATTTAAGACTCTGAGAGGCTGTTTTTGCTGTTTCATGTGCGACAACAAAAGAGAGGACTTCCAACCACTTTAGGGTCCTTCATGAAGGTAATGCCAAAGGAGTGCAAGGAGAGACAGTTGGATACTAGCATGACTCCCGGGTTTCTGTGGCTATGTGCAAATCTACAATCCAGCAAATGGGGAGTCCTGGGGTTCTCAGGCAGTCAGGTATAGGGGTTAGCCCATTACAAGCCCACTCAGAAAATGACCCAAACTCAAAGGTTTCTATCTGGAGGTTCCACTCAGGGAGACGTTGGGCTCTCAGGCAATCAGACATGGTCTCATGAAAGCCTGGCAGAGAGTGACCCAGAGACTCAATTTGTCAAGTATTTTAGAATAATTTCAGCTTAATGAATCTGGATCCCACAACTCAGTGTTCCAAATTTGGGGCTAAGCAACCCAAAGGGGAACGTGGGGTAAGCAGAAAGCAGGTGCCTGGTTAGATGAGACCCTCTGGAACAATCATCGGCAGCTCACACCACCAAACGTCCACAGCAGTATCAGGCTTTGCTACCTCTCTTTTAATAAGGTTCTGTTCTGTGCAAAATCCCAAAGGCATAAGAACTCTGGAGACAAAAAGGGGTCCAAGGTATCAGTCTTGGACAGGGGTGTGGTAGTATTCCTTTATTGTGGCCATCAACCAGATAACAGTCACCATACAGTTCAGCAGATAGAAAGGGACTATGTCAAAGTGAGCATCAGCTAGATGTAGGTGTGAGTACAGCTGCTACCACACAGAGGAAGCAAAGAACAAAAGGGCTCTACTGTCCACAATCTGCATAACTAGCTTTGGTTCCTGATAGTTTAAAGGCTACTCCAGTCTCACATGCTTTTTTGCATTTCTTTGCTTGTCAGGAACCTAGGTTCATGTGCAAGGATGTAAGGTGGGCTTTCCACTGGTCTAACTTCTGTTTGCATGACACTGCTTCCTGATCCAGGCAGAGGCTCCTAGGCAGCTTCCTCTATGGCACTGATGCCAGTCTCTACTTTGCTGTCTGCTTGCGTGAAGCTAGACTTTCCTAATGGTGGTGGGGGAATGAGCAGACTGACTTCTAACAACAACTTCTAGAAAAAACAACAACCGAAGAGAAAAGATTCAACCTTCTAACATGACAGATGGCCCAATGTTCCATTACAGCTCTTGGTTCTGAGAACAGGAAGAATTAGCCTAATTACATGTAAGAACATAACTGCCGCAAAATAATTTTAGGAGACAATGTGCATGCAGAAGAGAGAAATATGAATGGGAACAGCTTCATCCTTTCGATAATCATTTCCAACAATTATCAAGTCTATAATTAATTTACAAATAAAAACAACAACATTAGCTTCATTTCATAAACAAATTTTGGAGAGACAAAAGCCTGTGTCCACTTACTGCATTTATTTACCAGATTTTAATGTTAACACATAAGATCAAAGAGCAGAAGATGCATTAGGATAGCTCAATGGGGAATGAGTCAGAGTAACAGCTGAGGTGATGACTCATGTGCTGAGGCCATCATTTTTTAATTTTTTATTTGCTTTTGTTTTGGCATGGTGATTCCTTTGAATGCTCTTCCATCGGGAATGCAAATGGAGCTCAATTGCTCTTGATTCAGTCTAGGGTTAGATGTTCTAGTACTGTATATGGTTAGCTCTGATCTCACTATGCATCTGTGATTCGTACTATAGCTATTCAAGACCAACCCCTGCTTCTAACTATAAGGGCTTGGGCTCCAATCAGAAAAACATATAGCAAATAAAACAGCCTCTATTATGAGCTTAAACTTCCCTCTAGCTAAATATAAGATGTGGCACGAAGAAGCAGCCCTACTGTTCACAGCTTCAGTTAGATTCTCACTTGGATTGGACCCCAATATACTTTAGAAAAAATTTTATCCTTAGGAAAAATAGTCATCAAGTCAAGATAGAAGGTATTTTAAAGAAAATGTGTCATTACTTGAAATCCGGTGGGGAGAGCAACATTCCACTTGCTGGAAACATGAGTCAATAAACCTCTAATTAGTATGGAGCAATTATAAGTTACTTCACTTTGTTACACTTTTTTATAAGATGCATTTTTCTTTGTCTCCTCGGAGAGACAGGGCTATTTGTTAATCTTTCTGAAGAAGCTGATGACATGAAAAGTGGGATTTCAAAAGAGAAGGAGAAGCTTGACTTCAGAGATAGCTCCTCGTTATCTGGGTTACATTACAATAATATATTTATACAGTGTAAGTGAGAAAACTGAAGAAACAAATGTGGATGGTTGCAGATACAGTGTAATGTTCTTGTCTTGTAAATCAGAATATTCAGCTTGGATTTTTCCACATTGCTTTGGGTTTTTCTTTGGGAGGAGGAAATTATATATATGTATGCTATAGAAATGGAGAAGCATTTGTAATGCATCAATAACCATTACCAGCATGCTATTCTAAACAAAGAAGGACCAGCAATATAGACAGACCTGGATGCAAATGAATAAAACAACATGTACTATAAATGAAGTATAGCTGTTAAAACTGAGATTTACTCAAGAGAAGACTGTTTTGGCTTAATATACCACATTTAGCTTCTTGTGAGCGAAATCACCTGTTCAGCACTATTTATAGGATTGTCCTTTAATTTAGTGAAGTGGTCCTATTGTAAGGAAATTAACACAAGCATTTAGTTAGCCACAGATCATCTTCACCAGGCCTTCACAACTTGTGGCCTACCAAGCTGAACAAGGCTATGCATTTTGGCTTGCCAGACTGACAACCCCTTTGTTTGTGCTGTCCCAGGCAGGCAGCAAAAGCAGGAGATTTATCAAGTCCCTGGGTGGCCACGATGTATGCCTCATGCCTTTGGCTTGTTGGGTCATAATTACGCCGGCCTGGGTTTATAGGATTGCTGATGAATCGTGCACAGCCATTACTGTGTTCAGTAATAGTTTGGTTCATGTTCATCTCTATTCCTATATATTCCCAACTTTGTCCTCTTATCCTTTGTGAGCCTTCAAGACAAGAACGGAATCTATTCACTTAATGTTGTTAGCTACCTTGAGCAGGAGGGAGAGAGGGAAATAAAGATTTTCACTTTATTTTTTGAATTTCTTTTGGCGCTATTGCTGCTTTTAAAAAAAGATAATCTGTAGCCAAGAAAACTCTTCTTCCAGCAGAACAGAATCCTTTGAACTATCTAAAATAGATTAGTTAATACAGATAGGTCAGGAGCCTGTGGGAGGCTAACAATGTTTCTTACAATTTTTCTTTGCTATTGGCTTATTTTTGTACTATGCCTCTTTAAAGGTTTCCCCTGATTTTCATCATCTTAATTTCTCTCTCTACTTGCCTGAGAAAAATGGTAGAGAGCCTCACAGCTCTCAGCAGGAGCAGTAGTATCCCTCTGAACAAAACCAGCAAAGCTGACAGCTGTGCTTTTTAGCACTGAGCACTCTGGCTAAATCAATACCCTGGCAGCCCTGCTGCCATCTGTGGAGTTTCTGGAGCAGACAAGTTATTTTTAGAAACATGTTTGTGCAAGGCCAATATTTACCTGTCGGCTCTGTCAAATTTTGCCATCCATCTCTGTCATTACCTCGGCTGCTTTTCATATCAAATAGAGGATTTTTCCTAGAGAAAAGACCCTAAATGTGATCCTAAAATTTGATTCCCACACTTTCAAAAACTGGCATAATTGCTGTACAAGAATGATCGGCCTCCATGGCATATTTGGGTTCCCTGAAATGCTGGGAAATACCATCCATGTTCAAGAGTCTAATCTGTTCTAGGAAAGCCCAGGCTGAGACACTATGTGAATGTCTGGAAGTCTTTCGGTCAGATATCTGATTGGTCTTGTAACTATTGCAAAGCTAGCATCTTCAAAACATCCCTAAGAATGAAAAATCTCATGTTATCCGTCTACAAGGAAACCTAAAGCAACAAAATACATGGAAGTGAGATGAGTCATAAATTATCATATCACAAGTCAACTGGCTGTCATTTTGCCTAAGAACTTGAGGGGTGCTAAATGAGGCCATACCAATTAGCACCCCCCTAGGAGAAAATCTTCTGACTTTTAGGATTGATCATCAACAGTAAAGGATCCAGCAGTCAAGAAATATGCTGTAGACTAGCACTTGGTAGGGTTGCAATAAAAGCCTTGGAAAGGTTATTTAGATGCCGTGACGTGTCTACACCTACAAAGATTAGAATGGTTCGGACAATGGTTTTCCCCATGATACTCTATGGATGCGAAAACTGGACTTTGAAGAAGCAAGATTAAAAAAAGTATTGACGCTTTTGAACTTTGTTGCTGGAGAAGACTTTTGAGGGTACCATGGACAACAAGGAAAACAAACAAATGGATCATAGAACAAATCAATCCAGAATTTTCACTCGAGGCACAAATGGCCAGGCTCAAACTATCCTACTTTGGACTCATTATGCAAAAACTCAGCTCCCTTGAGAAATCCATAATGCTGGGGAAAGTTGAAAGAAAGAGAAGAGGATGACCAGCAGCAAGGTAGATTGACTTGATTACAACTGCAATGAATGCACCACTGAGAGACCTTGAAGGCCAAGCTGAAAACAGATCATCATGGAGAGAATCTATGTGGTCATTAAGAGCTGACACTGATTTGACAGCACTTAATCTAATCAATCATAAATCAGGAGAAAATTACAAATTGCTGCACTATATCACCAGTTTGTCATTGTGGTGATGTGTTCAAGAGCGTTGGCTTGAGTGTGGGAGGACCCATATCCAACCTCACTTGTTTTTTCCACTATGTACATAGTTACAATAAAATGTTAGCATTACCTGGATACAGTGAAATGTTAGCATGAACTGGATGGTACATGCGGACAACCAGAAGAAACATCTGCTATTGAGGGTGTACCTTTCCAGCTGCCATAATCACAAGAATCATTGCAGCTGTCTTGCCATCCAGTTTACACTAAGATTTCCCCATGTACCAGCACAGTCATGCACACAACCATATGACAAAATAAATAGGGATTGCCTGAGTGAAATTACCCAAGAGACGGAACTCATTGGATGTCCTTGGACAAATCAATGCTAGGCATTGGCTCAGGTTAGACATCATGAAGAGCTAGGATTTAATTTTGTTTTTCACATATTGTCTCTTAGCCTCAGATGTGCATGCTCAGTTCTCAATGAAGGAAGGAAGGATTCTACTTCCAATTCTGGCTTAGAACAAGTCAGGATTAGTTCTTTGATGTCCAGATTGGGTGAACCTGGCTTAACTCTGTCTAGGAGAAATCAGGATCAAAACTCTGGCTAGAAAAAGCCAGGATCTCTTGGTTTGAGTGTTATGACAGATTCTGGCTTGGTTGAAGGGTGGAGTGATGTGGGAAGTGAAGGGGATGGAAGAGTACACATGCTCAAGACTAGAAGACAACATGTGAAAACAGGATTTGATCCTGGCTCTGAATGGCATCTGAACCAGGCTACTCTTTCTCAGGGTTAATTCACAAGACAAACTGCTTGTTGATCAATTGATTATGGAACATTTGCTGACTCATGACTCAATATGTGAACTACCTCCACTGAATATCATGATATTTGGGCTGATAAAAAAAACTTTTATCTGTGGTACTTGATAGCTCTTTCATAGATGCAGCTTGTCAGTTGATGCTGCAGCCTTCAAACAATGCAGATTTAGACTAATAATGTGTCTGGTCAAATATTTCTTTGAGGATCTAGTCATTGCATTCCCTACATTAAATCCTGTCTCTGCACACATTTTTAGCCTGTGCAGGCCCACAATATGTGTGCATAGGAGATGAAGCCAAAATATAATAACTATCAGGCTGTCTTTATCAATTGTGGTGAGGAAATTTTCTCCCAAAGTCTGTTCAAGTTCTGAGGTGTGAAACTGAAAGCCTGGGAAGAAAGAGGATACATTGTAACAGGATAAGAAAACTTTAAATAATAAATAAACCAACCATCTTATCCTGTTTAGTTTCAATATCTGGTGAGTCAAAGAATCTGATGTTTCCCAGTTCAAAGAATTCTAACAAGCAATATAATTGTTTGTCCAGCAAAGGGACTTATGATTAACTGACCAGGATGTGCTAAACATGGGGAAGGCAATGGACAGTAGCACAGAAGAATAGTAGAGGTGAATGGTATTTAAATGTGCATCTCTGATATTAAATTTTTTTTCAAAACCTGAACTAGCCCACTTAGTGTAATTTAGTTCTGTTTTTGAAAAAAAGGCTTTTAATTGTTAAGAGTTTCTATACTGGTCTTTAGCAACCTGTGTCACTGACCAATTGATTCAAATGTGAACCCTCATGTTTAATTTTTTCTTTCCATATAGAGCCAAGAATCAGGCTAAAATGTGTCTTAATGAGGGGAGGGAAGAAGAGAAAGTGATATAGCACTTATAGCACTCTCAGAGGTGTACCGAAGAAATTTTGGAGCCTGGACCTAAAGGCCTCTGGAGAAACTGCACCCCCACTGCAAGTTAGGCATCATCCCCCTACACACAGAGAGAGAGTATTTTTAACACGTGGGTTCTTGAGGGCACATACAGCAACTGCTTACAAGAATGTAAGAAAATAAAACAGGTTTATTTATGCAAAATATTTTAAAAAATAGACACATTTCAACATGCAACTTAACATATCCCCATCCCACATATTTCTTTCCTGACTCCCCCCTCTGTTTCTAAAGAGGTCACGCTTGGACACCTGGCATAAGTCACAGTCAAGCTTGGCCACTTGGCAGCCCAGAGCAGCGTGGGCTGGTGGCACAGCACGGTGACCACACCACCCAGAACAGATTAAAGAGGATTGGCCCCCCCCCGGTGTATGCAGAGACCCTGGACATCTGCCCTGTCTAGGGGTAAGAGCACCTCTGAGCACTCCCTGTTGGCACCTGTAAGGGCATAAGCATTTCCTGCCTTGTGATAAAAGCAGCAAATAGAAGTCGCTCATCTCTAGCTCTTCCAAGATTACGTCTTTTGTACTGACTTCAGTTGAATGCGATCTGAACAAAAGCTCTCACCAGAACACATGCTCTTCTTTTGGTTCTAGCGCAATGTTTGTTATGAGAAGGGCCAGAGTATGGATGCATTGTGCTCCTCCCTCTAGAGCAGGGATTGGCAATGTGTGGCTTACCAGATGTGGATGAAGATAAATTGTGGCTGATGGGGGTAATGGCAGTTAAGCTCAGCAACATCTGGAGAGCTGCATGTTGCCTATCCCTGCTCTAGAGCAGGGATTCTCAACGTTGGGTCGCCAGATATTATTGGACTTCAACTCTCATAACCCCCAGGCCCATGGCCTTTGGTTGAGGATTATGGGAGTTGAAGTCCAATAACATATGAGGACCCAACGTTGAGAATCCCTGCTCTAGAGGATCTGCCAGCAGGAGCATGGCTGCCCTGTGTCAAGATTTGCTCCAGTAACCCTGAGTATACCTGACACTACTTAGCTGGATGGAAATTCGTCCCACACCACTGGTGATGGTGACTCTGGTGAGGTTCTAACATCCCCTCAACAGTCTTCCTAACTGTAGCCTGTTTATTTTGTCATGCTCATGTCAAAAGGAGTTACTGACTTGTATGGCAGAAAGCAAACATGCCACATTGAAGAAAGCAATGTGGTGAAGGCAAAACCCACCTCTAGGCACTGAGTGGCCAGGCCTCTGCTGACAACTCATGAGGGGGCACAATGCATCAGCATCCTCCTCACCACCTGTCACAATAACAGGTGCATTATCAAATAGGAGCATGTCTGCATACTGTCAATACCATTTATCTAAGCCTTACACCAGGACAATGCCTAACAAGAACCAGCAGTAAATTCTCTCCTATCAGTGTATGGCTCCCTTTTAAATAGTTTTGCAAGTTAGCCTACCAGTTAGCCCTATTCTCTAGAACAACCATTTTAAATATATACTCTTAGCCTCCTCCTTGCACTACTGGGGCAAAAAACCCCAACTTTACATATACACTGATGGGATCTGAGCTGTCGATGACTGACCAGGAGAGGGATCTTGGGGTCGTGGTGGACAGCTCATTGAAAGTGTTGACTCAGTGTGTGGCAGCTGTGAAAAAGACCAGTTACACACTAGGGATCATCAGGAAGAGGGTTGAAAATAAAAATGCTAACATTATCATGCCCTTGTACAAATCTATGGTGTGCCCATATCTGGAGCAGTGGTCTCTCTAATTTTTTTAATTTTTTTTTCCATTTTTCATTTTTTCATTTTTGCAGAATAAGTTTTGTTCTGGGGGCAGTGTCAAGGCACTGTGTGAGCACATGCATTCAGAGTGGGGCCTTCCTAATTCAACCTGAGCAGGATCTAGAATTAACTGAGCGGACATCAGAAAACGTGTGAGCGTGTGCACATGCACACACCTTAGAGGGAACAGTGATTTGGAGTACTGTGTACAGTTTTGGTCACTATATCTTAAGAAGGATATTGTAGAACTGGAAAAGGCACAGAAGAGGGCGACCAATATGATCAGGGACTTGGAGCATTTACTTTATGAGACAAGGCTACAGCATCTGGGGCTCTTTATTTTGGAAAAGAGGCAACTAAGGGCAGACATGATCAAGGTGTATAAAATTATGTATGGAGTGGAGGAAGAGAAATTTTTCTTCCTCTCTCACAATAATAGAACCAAGGGTCATCCCATCTCTCACAACACTAGAACCAAGTTTCATCCCATGAAACTGAAGGTCAGTAAATTTAGGACCAACAAGAGGAAGTACTTTCTCACACAGCGCATAATAAATCTATGGAATTCCTTGCCATGGGATTTGGTGATGGCCACCAGCTTGGATAGCTTTAAAGGGGGCTTAGACAAATTCATGGAGGACAGGTCTACTAGTCCGGTGGCTGTGGGCCACCTCCAGCCTCAGAGGCATGATGCCTCTCAATACCAGTTGCAGGGGAGCAACAGCAGGAGAGAGGGCATGCCCTCACCTCTTGCGTGCAAGGGATCTGGTGGGCTACTGTGTGAAACAGGGTGCTGGACTAAATGGGCCTTGGGCCTGGACTAAATGGGCCTTGGGCCTTGTAAATTTTACCATCTTTGCTACATCTTATCTGATTTCTTTATTTTTTGTAAGGTGTAGCCAGGATGGATTACTGAAGCAGCAAGATTTTTCAATAAATGCTTTAAAATAATAAAGATGACACAATTCTCTGCTAATTCAAGTTTCATATTCAGTGCCTTGGGGGTAGGGGGTGGGGAGAGCCGACAAGTAGGACATGCCACAGAGATTTCTCTGGGATGGTATTTTTCTGGGATAATCAGCAACACAGAGCAACACAATGTGTTTCAGCTTTTTGTTTTGCTCCCATCATAAGCTCCTTTTACTAAAATGAATGTCAAAGGGGCAATGAAATGCTGTTTCCCCATCATCAATACATGCATCTCCCCTGATGAGAGACACAAGAGAAATCCACTTATGTAACATGGTTTTAAATTGCTTTTGAATTGTTTTTAAGTATGTCAAAACCACAACAAAGCCATCCCCATTCTTAGAAGAGGTATATAAATGGCTCCAGGACAGATATTAGAGAGACACCCCCCCCGCGAGAAGCTGCTCATTATAAAACTGAACACAGAGTGCTGCTTTTATCTGTTGTCTTGGGTGGGTGGGTGGGTGGAAGGAAGGAAGACTGCTAAGAAGCTCTAGTAAAACAAACTGTACTCAACCAATCAGGTGTGGTAGCTGCATAGCCTAGCAAGGAAAAGATGATTCTATTGAGTCAGAGCGGCCCATCCTGATGACCTGGGCGGCGGCGGCCGGTGGGGGGCACTGAACAAGACACAGCTGCCTCTGGTTCCCAACAGCTCCAATGCTCCTCCCTCCTCTCTCTCATTCTCCCTCCCAAATTAACAAGAGTTGCACTGCTTGCAGGCTGGCCATTCATCAGGTAGAGCTGTGTGGACTAGTCAATGACTAACCAGTCTGCACAGCTCTGTCTGATGAACGGCCAGCCATTGGGGTTTCAGAGTGCCTACACACATACAGTTCCACAACATATACGTATCCCTTTTGTGCATTTAGCTGAATTAAGCTTGCCAAGCCAGAGTGTAGATGTGCAGCCCTGCAAATAAATGCTCAGTGAACATATTGCTTTACTTTGTATTGCTTACTATGAGATGGAGTTCATAGGTCCATAGAGAAGTATAGTGACCTACAAATAACCCAGCCAAGTCATTTGGAAGAAACACATTCAAAATTCTCAGATCTTATAAGGAGGGACTTATAATCTCAGGATTACAACTTTGCAATAACTTAATTGGGTAAACACTTGCCAGGTTCAGTGCCATGATCTGATACATTTTCTATGGCATTGTGAAGCCTCATTGCTTCCTCACATCGCTGCTTTCAATATAATAACATAATGAGATTATTACTGTATTGTTTCAGTGGCTCAACCATGAATTCTTTCAAGTCCGCGAACATTCTCTCTAATTATGCTTTTCTACAGGGGCTTGAAAAATTGGACATTGATCTTACTGCAAGCATCAGCCATTACCACATTACTAGGTGCTATTTCTGTAACAAGTAATCATAGTGACAATGATAAACCCACTTTAGAATTCCGTTCATATAAACAAACAACTCTTTTAAATCAAAACACTTTTGATAGTAGGTTAGGAAGAGAGGGCTCACCTTGAATAAACTGCTTTTAATCTATTGACCTCCAAACCCAGAAAGTGCTACAGGAACAGAATAATTACAGGCTTGTGCAATGTGTAATAATAGAAAAGAAAGTGATTCAAAACCAGTTCCGTTAGACAACAGAAGAATACTAGGTACACTAATTATCTCATTCACAACAGCAAAGATTATACATTTATTTATTTATTTATTTATTTTTATACCACCCAAAACTTACATCTCTGGGCGGTTTACAACAAAATAAAAACAGAAAAAGTAAAACATTAGTTGAAACAAAAACAAAAAGTTTAAAACATTACAATATAAAAATTTTTAAAACAATGTTTTAAAACCGCATTAAAACCATTAAAAATATTAATTAATTAAGCCTGGGTGAACAGATGCATCTTTAAAGACTTTTAAAAAGCTGTCAGAGATGGGGAGGCTCTTATTTCACTAGGGAACGCATTCCAAAGCCTCAGGGCAGCAGTGGTGAGGGCCCGTCCCTGAGTAGCCACCAGACAAGCCGGTGGCAATTACAGACGGACCTCTCCAGATGATCTCAATGGGCGGTGGGATTCATGACGAAGAAGACGTTCTCTTAAATACCCAGGGCCTAAGCTGTTTAGGGCCTTATAGGTTATAACCAGCACCTTGTATTTTGCCCAGAAACATATCGGCAGCCAGTGTAGCTCCTTCTAATTGGCATTATTTCCATACAGCAAATACTGTAGACATTCTATTGTAAGGGAATTTTTGCATACGTTGTCTGTACATCAGCACTGGTGCTAATGTGTAACCATTCAGTGGGATCTGCATCATGCTGGTTCAGAGTAGATATAATGGTGGCTTCTGGCTTCATAGATGCATGCTCCTCCTGATCCAGAGTAATTTCCTTCTCCCCACTTCCCAGCATTAATCCTGAATTTTCCATTTTATACACATCAGTTCAAACCATGGTTCCATTGTAACCATGGTTTGCAATCTATTTCAGACCATGGTTTCAGTCTCGTCTAGTAGGAAATCAAGGCTTGCATGATGTGTAAATGCAGTATGTGCTCAAAATGCTTGCCACACTTTATCACAAAAATCATTAAAACATCATTGCAAGACTACAGCTAAGCCAGTATTAATGAAGCTGCAAGTAACTCTACTTTGACAGCTTCTAACCTGCTTTTGGTCAATTCTACAAATGGATTCTAGATGAAAATGTAAAACATTTTAAGAAACCTCCTTTATGTTGCATAGTTAATTGTCTCACTTGTTGATTGGCTGTGTTCATTGCTATGGCTGTGTTTTAGAAAGATAAAGTTGTCCCATTCTGAATGCAACAGACTTGGCACACAGAATCCTATTAATTTACCTGCTGCTATTGCTAGATATGAATGAAACACTGGAGGAGAGAAGGAGAGGGGGATGTAAGAGAAAAAGAAACTTCAGTTATTATTGATGTTAATACTCAAATATTCAATTTTTCTCTCCACAGCATTTAAAAAAATCAGTTCAGGGGGGAAAAAGGACAACAAAGAAACACACATACAAGAAAGCTGGGAAACACAAAAATGAAGTATGACACAATCTGGTATTTAGCACAGAAGTGTTCATCATTCATAATTAGGGGTTTGCTTGCTGACAGGAACAGTGGCATAAGATAAAGGAAGATAAACTTCCAGATTCATTTCCTGAAAAGCAGAACTTGGAGAAAATGATGTCTGTTAAATTCAGCTGAAATATTGCCAGTGACTTTAATGAATTTTTTTTTTTTTTAAAAAAAAGCTCAGATCATCTAGGCTTATATTTCTCAGCCAGACACTCAGAGAGTGCATCATGAAATTTATTTACTTTTAAAAACATACATGTTTTGTTACATTTTAAGGATTTTTATGGCATCTACTTGTTGTTGACCACCTTGTGTATTTGCTGGAAAGGTAGCATGTAAATGTTTTAAATACATAATTAAGTAAATAAATAATTTGATGGACTTCTATAAAAGTATGTGAGTTTATTTAGGAACATAGGAAGCTGCCATATACTGAGTCAGACCATTGGTCTATCTAGCTCAGTATTGTCTTCACAGACTGGCAACAGCTTCTCCAAGGTTGCAGGCAGAAATCTCTCTCAGCCCTATCTTGGAGAAGCCAGGGAGGGAAACCTTCTGCTCTTCCCAGAACAGATCCATCCCCTGAGGGGAATTTCTTACAGTGCTCACACTTCTAGTCTCCCATTCATATGCAACTAGGGCAGACCCGGCTTAGCTAAGGGGACAAGTCATGCTTGCTACCACAAGACCAGCTCACCTCTCTTGCTTCACTAAGTTCTTTGTCAGGCAGAAAATATACAGACTCAATGTGATTACTTCTATAATACAATCAAAACCTATGGTACTATCAAAGAGATATGCTGGTCTTGATTTCTATACCGCCCTTCCAAAAATGGCTCAGGGAGGTTTACATTTTGAGATGTTTTTGCAATTGCAGTTCCCCTAATCTCCTGTTTCCTGTTCATTCCTATGTCTCGCCAACCACGGGGTTTTGTGGGAACGTAACCCTAGCAGTTGGCGAGGGATGATTGTACCTCAATTAACTCAAGAGTGGTGCAACAGTGGGATGAGGTAGCGCAAGAACTACTAGGTATAGACACTAAGCTTCACTCCCTATGCTGTTCCTTGCATAAGCCCACTGAAGTTTGCGTGGAAAAGTCCTCCAACGGGAAATCCGCAGTGTTGTGTTGCAAATTCCCCAAATAAGTACTAGTTGTGGAATATTTTTCTTCTTCTGCTTCAGTGCAGAGTAATTCATGCCTGCTTCTTGTTCTTTTCATGCTGGGAGAGCATACAACTAGAACTCTAAATGTGGAAGGAAGAGTCTGCCTATGTTCCGAGTCCAACCACTTTGCATGTCATTGGAGTTTTGTTTTTATCACCAATGGCAGAACTGTGCATAATCCAGTGATTTCTAAGGATCCCCCAAAGTGACCTCCTCATGGAGCAATCCAAGCAATGCTCTATCAACAAGCATTTTGCTTCAACAAAAGTAAAGGATTATGCTTGTAAAGAGCAAGCAGTCGATATTTCCAGCTTTTTCCAGTGTTTCAGACAGTTCTCTATTCAACCCAGCACGGTGCCCCTTCCAGTGATTTGCTGATAGTATCTCCCTTATGTTTCTTTTGAGATTGTGATCTTTTGGGACAGGGAATCCTATAAAAGAATTTTAGTTTAGTTTTTGTTTTTAAGAGGCAGGGGACCGTCTTCTCATTCCTTTTGCTATGTACACAGCTTTCATAGTTTTTTTTAATAAAAAAGAAAAGAAAAGTGACATTCAATATTTAATCAACACTAATTAATGCAAGGGGAAAACCCCATATAAGTTGTATGTATTCCCTATATAAAGTCCTCAGGTTAAATTAGGGATACATCCCCAGGAGAGGAACCTGTGCTGCCACTTGAGCATTTCAACAGGAAACTAAAATGAGGGAAGCCATGTCCAGTGAAGAAAAGAGCTCCCTGACTGTTTCAGGATAGCTGTACAGATTCTCAGAATGACACCCACATTTCTGTAGTGTAGTACCTATTTACAAATATATAAGTTGAGCAGGTAGCAAACAAAAGGCACAATCCCATAATTCCATTCAACAAGACAGAAAGCTGAAGCTCTATCCCAATATTCACAATTCTAATCTCACCCTTCATGAATACACCTTGAAGCTGTTCTCACGAACAGCCAAGAGCGGGCTAAGGTAGCCAAGCCCACTCTTGTCTGCCTGTGGGAAGCAGCAGGAGGCAAGTGACTGGCAGCACCACGGCACACCTGCTTGTGGAGCCTGCAGCTTAAATGAGGTTAAAGGAGCAAATGCTCCTTTAGCCCTGTTTCTAGCCCACTTTCCAGTAGGTTTATGAGATCACCCAGCTTTCTCTCTCTCTCTCTCTCTCTGTGTCCATGTGCCCGTCCATGTGTCCCCCACCATCAACTTCTCAATGCCTGGACCAATATGAACCAAATCGGGTACAGTTGTAGGGACACATAGCGACACCTCAAGGGCATAGTTTGTTATCATGTCATCCACCCCAATCCAAGATGGTGGTCACGTGAACATTTGAGGTGCAAGCTGGCTAATTTGTGGACTGTCTAACGCATTTGAACCAAATTAGGCATAGTTTGTGATTATGCCATCCATACCGATTCAAGAGGGCGGATGTGTAAACTTTGGAGGTGAAAATGGGCTAACTTGTGAACCACTTAACTGATCTGAACCAAATTTGCTGCAGCTGTAGGGACACATAACGGACACTTCAACGGTGTATATTGTGACGATGTCAATCAACCCAATTCATAATCCAACCCCTGCTAACTTTGCAAAGAGGCACCTTTTAATGTGGTGATTCTCTTAGCAGGGGCAGAGTAACTAGCCCTATCCACCCCCAGCACAGTACCTCCCGTGACTGTCGCTGGTGTCTAAATTATGTTTCTTTTTAGATTGTGAGCCCTTTGGGGACAGGGATCCATCTTATTTATTTATTATTTCTCTGTGTAAACCACCCTGAGCCATTTTTGGATGGGCGGTATAGAAATCGAATAAAGAAAGAAAGAAAGAAAGAAAGAAAGAAAGAAAGAAAGAAAGAAAGAAAGAAAGAAAGAAAGACACGTAAACTTCTGAGGCACAAGTACACCAACTTGTGGACAGTCTAACCAATTTGAACCAAATTTGCTACAGTTGTATGGACACATAGGTATGCTCCAATGATGTAGTTTGTGATGATGCCACCCACCCCAATCCAAGATGGTGGACGTGTGAACTTTTGAAGCACAAGCCAGCTACTTTGTGGATCTAACTGATTTTAACCAAATTTGATACAGTTGTAGTGAGTGACACACAGGGACACCTCCATGGTGTAGTTTGTAATGATGTCATCTACCCTGATTCAAGATGGTGGGCACATGAACATTTGAGGTGTAAGAGATCTAACTTGTGGACTTTGATTTGAACCAAATGTAGTCCAGTTGTAGAGACAGTGAAAGGAAAGTAGGCTGATTAGTTCTTACTAGAACAACTTGTTTCGATCATCTGACAGCCCCAGTTGCAGACTGTGGGGCTCCTGGCCGGCAGCGGGGCATACCCTCAATGCACTGTGTACTCATGCAGTATATTATGGGAGGTCCGGGGTGGGGGGGGCAGAACAACGCATTTCAGCCCCCAACCGCAGTGGAGTATTGTCTGGGTGCACCATCCGCACACCTAGTACCCTTCATGGATTGTCTGCGGGGAAGGTAAAGTAACAAAATCTTCTTCCCTGCCCACCCACCAAGCCCTTCTAACAGATCATGAGAAAGGACTCCTAGTCTTTAATGAGAGCAAATTTCAGATACATCATTATCCTGGATAGGATTTTAGGTCATGACTGACTCACTTGTAATCAACAGGGCTAAGAGTGAATTCTTATGTTCACTTTTCATGAAAATGTTGTGAGTTCTACACAAAGTGTTGTGCCCCATCCTCACCCCCATCCTCACCACCACCACTCACATATGCTTGGAGAATAAGCAAATAAATAATTTCCTGTCATTTCAACACATACGAATCATATTTTCAAAAAGCAGCAGCAAGATTGCCTGGCAACTAACTGGTTCGCATATATGACTGTATGTGTACTGAGGGCTGACAAGCACTCACATTAAAAATTATGAATTACATTATGGATTAATGCGGTAAGGAAATTAATATAAATATAAGAAGATAAGATATAGGCATTGGCCACATGTGTGAATGGATCCTGGTCCCTCTAAATCCATCATAAAAGCATGTCATGAAGAGTTGATCCAGGAGAAGTTTTATCTCCAGCAGATATAATAGTGTACACACAGTATGACAACACACTTCTGATCCAATTATTCTGTGCTCTGGTCCATGTTATTGATGCATTTAGCACACAGGATTTTAACAGTGGTTTGGACAGGCATGCAGTATGGTTGAAAGATATGTCTATGATAATAAAAAGGCAGAATTGAGCTTCAGAGGGAGATCAGAATGAAATTTACACATCCTGATGATCACAGGAACTATGTGCTGTGATAATCTTTTGATAGTCACAGCTTATATCAAACAGTAGTAGCAACCTCTGGGATTTTTGGTTCAATGAATCTTTTAAATCTTGTTTCAGCCAAGCATATGAAACATGCAGTTCAAGTTTTAATAAGCTATATTTAAACTGCGAAGCTGTGCTTTCTTCAGCACTTTGAATCTATTATGAGTTTCTTCTTGTTCTTTTGTCTAATGTTTCAGAATGTGGCAATTTGGTCAGTCTACTAAAACTAGAGTTCAAATGAATGATACTGGTTTCATACACAAGGAAGGATCAAACTTTTGTTTCATTTATTATACATAACACATAATAATTATAATATTTACTGGTACTAATGCTGCTAAATTGTTCATTCTGGCCCAGATGACGACACATACAATATCTCTCTTTTTCTATTTCTATTCTGCAAGCAATCACAGGTGTTACTCAAATGGTGAAGCTATAATAGCTCACTTGAGGAATTCTATTTTGACTTAGCTTGCAGCATGCACACCTGAAAATACTGGATCCAATTTGATATTATAAATATCATAATTGGACTTGGGGACCCTTACAATTTCTCAGAAACATTCCCTCTTCTGAATGAATACAGTAGCTGTGAATGTTATTCTCTGCATGTTTTTCTTTATTTGATAAGGTGTCTTTGCACACCCACTCTAATGCAAAATGACCCCACTCCCACCGCCGAGAGAAATCATTTTGAAGCAGCAAGGGCACCTTGCTAAACAACAAAAAAGTCATCTATGTCAAAGAGAGAGAAAACATCTGAATGTAGTAATGGCTGGGCATACAGGTAGTGGAGGATGGCAGGATTCTGTGTATTTAATTTCAAGGAAATTGGTCCAGCCATTGATTTTTTTAAAATCCAGTGATTCACAGCTGTGACTTCTTTTTGCCATGATAGCCAGATGTTAGTGCAATCTTGGCTTAATTTTTAAACGTAATTAAAATCAATCACTGGACTGGTTTACTTGAAGTTATATACACAGTGTCCTGTCATCGTCCACTTCCTGTGTGCCAAATTTCAGAGCTCACTGCCCAGCCACTACTGTGTCCAGACTTCTTTCTTTCTTTCCATAGATGGCCTTTTCTTTTAATTGACAAAGTGTCCGTGTGTGTGTGTGTGTGTGTGCGCGCACGTGCACACCCCCACCCCGCTGCTTCAAAAGCATTTCACTTTTGCTTTCTTCATTTTGCAATAGCATGGGTGTGAAAGGACACCTTGTCAAACAAACAGACAGACAGACAAGCAAAAGCTCAAAGAACAATAACCGTGGCTGCTATTACCTACCCTTGAGTGGGGGAATTGCTTGAACTGCAAAAAGTTACTGTGGACACCATTTTGTATTTCTGTTGCCATTTTCTCTTCAGGTTTTCTGATAATTTTAATGATAATTTTAACTATATTTCTGGAAGGAATTGTGACAATCCCAATATATTGGATTGGAATTATTCCAAATACATCTGATATCGTCAATATCGGATCTGAGATCACTATCGATATATCTAACTGCACAGGTCTATTAGCTTGCATTCCTCATCAGATTTTTTTTTTTTTAAATTGGGGAAGATTATCTAAAACATCACAAAATTGTCCATCAGGTTAAGGGAACCTTGCCTATTTTACTTTATTGCAACAAATCCTGCCTTATTAGGTGTGTGCACTTAGAAATGTAGAATCTCGGGAATTTAACACATACACTTGAGGAGCAAGGCCCTTTAATGCATACAAAAATAAGAGCCTTGCTGGATCAGATCAAAGATCCACCTAGTTCAGCAACCTGATTCATACTGTGGCTAATCAGATGTCTCTGGGAAGTGCATAAGCTTTGCACAATAAGAACAGAGAGATGCTGGAGGAGAGATCTGGAGATGAAGGAGGAGAGCTGGTCTTGTGGTAGCAAGCATGACTTGTCCCCATAGCTAAGCAGGGTCTGCCCTGGTTGCATATGAATGCGGGACTTGATGTATGAGCACTGCAAGATATTCCCTTCAGGGGATGAAGCCGCTCTGGGAAGAGCAGAAGGTTTCAAGTTCCCTCCCTGGCTTTTCCAAGATAGGGCTGAGAGAGATTCCTGCCTGCAACCTTGGAGAAGCCGCTGCCAGTCTGTGAAGACAATACTGAGCTAGATAGAACAATGGTCTGACTCAGTATATGGCAGTATATGGCTACTAGCACAATTCATTCTCTATTCCTTGGCTCAGAAGCCTTCTGTCTATTGAGAGTGTACTGTTTTGCTGTTTGTCATAAAAAGGATAAATAAGACAGGAATGGCTTTAGAGGAGTTATTATGGATTCCTCGAGTACTAGCAACAGTGTTGGGAGTAATAGCACATTCTCTTCTCTGCCAGGGGTTCCATTCTCTTTAGGCTACATATTTCTAACAACCAAGGCAGTGTTATTAGCTCCCTGTTGTAAGTCACTGCCTCGGATGCCTGGGCAATGTCTCTCAGCCATTTAGCATGGCCAGAAGTAACTTGTAGAAAGATCATGGAGTCACTTAGGTAAGCTCCAGTGTTGAAAACTCACTTTGGGGATATGTGGCGTAATTTCATAACTTCCATATTTGCGCCTTGATGTGGGCTGCTGAGAGTTGTTCTAGGCTCCTTTATTTTTAGCCACTCCAATCCACTATTCTCTCAGTCGCAGCCCTGCTCCCAATCTGCAAAATGAGGATAATAATATCAGCTGACCTTATAGGGTTGTGGTAGGGATTACAAGGTTAACGAAGATCAAAGCACTCTGAATATTCTAATGCAATACCTAAGTTATTACTGTTTCACATAGACAAGCCTTGACAAGTGACCTGTAACACATGGAAAGAGAGCTCATTTTATGCAAATGCATACATAATAAATAAGTTTGCTGTTGGCACCATGCATGTTTGCCAACCATTTATGCCCTGCCCAGTACTTTTATTCCAGCAAGAGGAGTACCAGGAGGAGTACCAGGAACAAAGCCTGCCTGGAGGTGAACAACCTTATCTAGAACACTCCGCACTCTTAATCCCAGACATAAGGGTGTGTGCTGAGCTAACTCTCTGCAGAGAGAAATGCACTGTTTACATACTCAGCAACATTCTTTTACTACTTTATGTATCTGTAGAATTGAAAATAGATTATTTGGCTGAGCCCAATGCAAACCAAACTGAATAGCATTATGTACTCAGCCCTGTGGATGTACACTTGCACATGCAAACTATGGCCAGAGAAACCACTCCAGAATGAAAGCACAGTAGCAGCCACAGAAGTAGCTTTCCTATTATTCCACAAGCTGTTGGAATGGGTTCTACCAATGCACAGGTTATTGGAATGGATCCACTTCCTTCTTCGAGGAGTCCAGCTGAGTTAGTCAAGCTGCATGCTGGGAAAAGAGTTTTGATGTAACCTAGTAGATGGGCAACACATTTATCCTCTCAAGTATTTAGCAGAGCATCTGGTCTACATTTCACTGCCTGAAGAGGGATAGGGAACCAAAGTTAGAAATTATCTATCCTCAATTGACATCCCAGCATATTATCGTCATAGTTAAATTTCAAAGGGTGTATGGCAGCATTTGTTGTTTATCTTCCTGTTCTGCTAACTTTAGTCTTCTTTTGACTAAAGAACATCACTGCCAAAATATTCACATACAATCCATTTACAGCAATAAGAGCTTGCTGCCTGAAGCTAACTATTTATTCTTGGGCTTCAAGGGAATGTTCCTATTGTAAAACTGATAGCACTTTCTTATTCTTGATGCTTTCAGTCATCCATCATATTGAATGCCTGTCCATATACTTTGGCAATGATACAGACAAAGGCTTCATTATACTTTTTTCTCTAAGAAAATATGGAAGATGCTTTCATGAAAATGCAGATCTAAAGGACGTATCAAAGGCCAGGATGGAGAGTTTCAGTATGAGAAAATTGAGGTACAAATGAAAACTAACGCTTAATGGTTCCTGGGATATACAATGATAGCAATGGAAGGGCAGTTACCATGTCTTTAGACCGTGTGCCCTTTGGGGAAAGGGAGCAATTTTTTCTCCATCCATCCGCCCATCCACTTATTTATTTATTTCTGTATCTATGTAAACTGCTTTGGGAACCTTTGTTGAAAAGTGGTATATAAATACTTGTAGTATTTGTATTTAGCTTGAAATACGAGCTTATTTAGCTTGTATTTATTTGATCAATTTGTTTCAGCCAGCACTCACTATTAATAGTTGCCCTTTTTGTCTCTCTGTGAAATTAAATTAGCTCAGAAGAATACAATTACAAATGCCTGAGCTCCAGTGAACCAATTATTTGGCTGCATGGAGATGTCATGGTCTCTCATATTTCTAGAACACATTATGCATCAGAGCTGGTTATAACAGCTAGATCTCCCACTAGAGTAGAGCTGCACAATTTTGGCCCTCTGGCAGATGCTGGACTACAACTCCCATGATCCATGATTATTGGCCACTGTGGCTGGGGATGATGGGAGTTGTAGTACAAAACCAGCTGGAAGGCCAAAGTTGTACTGTCCTGCAATAGAGCATCTTCAGAAGGAAAAAACCAAACTCAGGTGACTGGAAGTTCCATCTAGACTAACAATGTCAACAAAAGAAACTGGCCATACTTTATGCCACAAATGAACAAGCTGGATATTCACTGCCAGTGCACACATAGAACCAACATGCCATGGCTATGCATAGGTTCTCATCTCCACCCCGACTGAAACCAGAATTTGTAATGTGAAGTGAACTACCACTTCCTCCACAGGTAGCCTTCATTCAAGTTATTTATTTATTGTTTGATTTATATACCACCCTTCATAAAACTTACCCAAGGCAGTTTACAAAAGTTAATATAATAAAAATAAAATCACATTAAAATATGACAAATAAATAAATAAATATTAAAATCAATAAAAACCATGAAACCATATAAACACCAATAAACAACAGCAATAAAAATAAAAGAGCAACTGGAGACTGGCAACCCCGTAAGGGGTAAAAGCCTGAACAAATCAAAGTGTTTTCTGATGTTTTTTTTAAAAAGCAGCCACATACACCGACCAGAGAATGGCTAGCCACTGGGAGAGCATTCCGGAGTCCTGGGGCAACAACAGAGAATGCCCTCCTCCGTATGTACAACAATCAAACTTCCATCAGTGCTGGCACATAGAGCAAAGCCTCCTCCAATGATGTTGTTGGATGAGCAGAAACCCTTGGGAGCAGGCGGTCCTCCAAACATCCAGGGCCGGAATCATTTAGTTGGGAGAGGAGAGCTGGTCTTGTGGTAGCAAGCATGACTTGTCCCCTTAGCTAAGCAGGGTCTGCCCTGGTTGCATGTGAAAGGGAGACTAGAAGTGTGAGCACTGTAAGATATTCCCCTCCGGGGATGGAGCTGCTTTGGAAAGAGCAGAAGGTTTCAAGTTCCCTCCCTGGCTTCTCCAAGATAGGGCTGAGAGAGATTCCTGCCTGCAACCTTGGAGAAGCTACTGCCAGTCTGTGAAGATAATATTGAGCTAGATAGACCAATGGTCTGACTCAGTATATGGCAGCTTCCAATGTTCCTAACTTATTATGTAGATAGGCTTGTTCGCCCAAGCTCAGACACACATAGGCTGTGGTTTAACACTTCAGATTCTACATGCAGATTTATGTAGCTCAAACTCACACTCTAAAAAGACTCTTGAGGAATATATGGATAATAAAAGGCGAATGTATGTGTTGTGGTTGCTAAGAAGGTTCAGTTGCTAAGGGGGTGTGACTATACATGGATAGGTTGCTGTGAGGGAAGAGCTAGTAGTTCTGTTTTGGCAGCTGGGGATGACAGTTGAGGCAGCTGGGCAGAGGTTAGTTGTGAGCTAACGGGGGGCGGGAAACGAGGTAAGGAAGAAGAATTAAGAAGAAAAGAAAAAGGTAAGCAGCTAGGCAAGTAAATGGAAGAGAGAGATGTCAGGTTGAAAGTAAGAAGGAAAGAGGAAAAGTCTCTTCCATCATTCCAAGTAAGTAATTATTTCAAGAGAAGCACAGCCAAGGCTAAAACTTTCAGAAGGGGAAGAATACTAGAACTAAAAAAGTATATGCTTAGAGTTTCAATAAGAGAAGTAACTAAGCTTATAGTCACAACCCGTAAGTAACTGAAAATAGAAAAAGTCATTCAAAAGAACATAAGAACAGCCCTGCTAGATCAGGCCCAAGGCCCATCTAGTCCAGCATCCTGTTTCGCACAGTGGCCCACCAGAGCCACTGGAAGCCACAGGCAGGAGTTGAGGGCATGCCCTCCCTCCTGCTGTTACTCCCCTGCAACTGGTACTCGGAGGCATCCTGCCTTTGAGGCTGGAGGTGGCCTATAGCCCTCCGACTAGTAGCTCTTAACACCTCTTAAAGCCATCCAGGTTGTTGGCTGTCACCACATCTTGTGTTTAAGTTGTATTTAAACGTTATAAAAGTAACTAGAAGAAATTATTATTGAAAAAACTCTTAAGCATTTTAGTTCTTATGATCTCTTGACTGGATTTTCCTTTGTACCTATTGACTCACCCACCTATTGAGTCGAAGACTGGTAAAAGGAAGAAGCATTTAAATAAACGACTAAAAGGATTAATAGAGCCTGAGGAAGAGGAGGAGTATCCACCCTCTTGCATCCCACCACATTGGCTTCCTACATATTGGGGCTGTGTGTGAACCTAAAACAATGACTGAATCTGTATTAAGGTCACAATACATTTTCAGTAGTGAGATTGCAGGTTTCTATGCTGTCATTTATGCTGGCTGCACTGCTGAAGTCAGCATGCAAGTTCTCTGCAGGCAATTAGGGCTTTCCCTCACAATCCCCATGTGGAAGATGCGAGGGAAATATTTAGCAGTCCTCTCCCAGCAGCAGCTCCCAGTGTGATTTGCTTGTACAATCCAGCAGATCACTTTCAATAACCCTCAGGATCAACTCCATCCTGGCAAAGACTAACCAGGTGTTAAAAAGTGATTTAACCTTTTGTGCAAGCTACTACCATAAGAAAAGAGACATTTCCCTTCTCTCATTCCTTCCTACTTGGAAAATATGTATGGAGAAAGCTCTGATTGCATCTGTCCTTGCTCATCTGGTATTTGAGGTGATGGCTACTGATCAGAAAAGGCTGCCTGCCTACTGCTGGTGCTCTTTTTATGGTGACAAGAAGGCAACTGTAGTTGCCCACTAGAAATGTAGAATCAGGATATCCTAGTAATGTCTCATTTGCAAGAAAAGGGCAGCAAAACTATGAAATTCAGTTTCTCTTATTTCACCAACCACCACAATTCATATTCTCATTCTTTTTAAATTTGTACTGGGGTCCAGTTTCTGAAAAAACCTAGCTGCACCACTGGGGCCGAGTGGCTGGTAAGAGGTGAGCACCCGAGGTGCCACAAGGTAAGACGAAGAGTGATAGTCACCCACATCCTTCCTGCTGGCTAAGCTCTTCCCCATTGTGTTTAAGATTTTCCTTTTTAAAGATTTTCCTTTTTAAGATTTTCCTTTTTAAGATTTTCCTTTTTAAGATTTTCCTTTTTAAGATTTTCCTTTTTAAAAAGCCTGGAAAGTCAGTAATCTGGGGAAGGATGCATCTAGGCAGACTTTTAACTGGTGCAGCTTCCCTAAACACTTCCTAGAGATGCCCCTAATGAATTTCTGCTTGATGCATCTCTCATCAAGGCAAAATCTGGGTGCATTTCTAAAGCCACCATCATATACCACACTATGCAAAGTCTGTATAGCTTATATTTCTTTCTATCTATCTATTTCCCCATTTATATCCTGCTCTTCTTCCAAGGAGCCCAGAGCAGTATACTACATACTTGAGTTTCTCCTCACAACAACCCTGTGAAGTAGGTTAGGCTGAGAGAGAAATGACTGGCCCAGAGTCACTCAGCTAGTATCATGGCTGAATGGAGATTTGAACTCGGGTCTCCCCGGGAAGTTAAGACAAGCACCTTAACTTGCAATTTCCATTCTTTTTAGAGCACAAGTGAAAAAGTAAAGCATCTTAACTCTCATCTTAAACCAAAGGTTTTTGGATTACTGAATAAACTTTGTGAAAAGGTTTAAGGAATACACTAAGTGGCTAGCTGCACAATGTGCTCCTTGAGTCTACAATGATATAAATGACAACTAGAAGAGGTAATAATCACGTGGCTCCTTGTTACTAGACCACTCCTGAACAGCTGCCAAAAATTTCTCTTTTGCATGCTACACAGAACGAGACAATACATGAACAATTGCGGGCTGTAAAAACTGTCAGAGTTGACAGTTTGTATTGTTCAGGAAACATCTGAGAAGTGCAGAAGTTTTCAGATTAGCACTGAAAAAAACCAGAACAAAATAAGTGTGAGGCTAATCAGAGCACTTTCATGGCTCCATTTACCTTGCTTCCTTGTTTTCACCTATTTTGTCTTCTATCAGAAGATATCAGAAAGACAGCTATCAGTTTCTGCATGCATGAACCACTGAGGGAAATGGAAAGGCTGGGAGAGAAGAATGTGGCCCACAGCTACAGTTCATTTGTTAAGATGGACAAAACATGCACATAGACAAAATAAACCAAACATACAACTTCAACCTTATCTTTCCAAGTCAATTTTTCTGTAATGTACATCAACTACAAATGAAAGTAATTTCTGGTTTATTAAAATATAGATGGGAGCATTGTTCCCTCTAAAGTGTGCACACGTACATGCGCTCACATGTATTTTGATGTCCGCTCAGTAAATTTTAGATCCCACTCAGGTTGAATCAGGGAGGCCCCACTCTAATGCATGTGCGCACACACTGCCTTGATACTGCCACCCAGAACAAAACTCATTCCACACACAGACAAAAAATATTAGAGAGAACACTGGATGGGAGGATGGCTATTGTTATCTATTTGCATATTCACCTCACAAGAACTATCAGGAAAGGGAATCTAAATACCATATTTTACCAATTTGTAATAATGATAATGGGTTATAACTGGTTATAAGTGGCTATAATTGCCACTTGAAGGTGGGTTTTTTTGGAAAACACTTTATTTCCCTGGGTCTACTGCTGGAAATACTACTAAAAGAGGCTCATCTCCTACCACCACTGTAAGAGTCCTACTTCTCCAATAGCAATGTCCTCTGAAATACATTTTAAATACTGCCAGAAAATCCCAAATTCATCCTGAGATCCTAGGGAAATGCTGGATGTGACACACTTTGTAAAGAGTTTATTTGTCTTAAAATCCTCCTCTGTCCACTTTGCATAACTCTGCTGCCACCAATCTGTAGTTATGGTTAATATTAAATCACCCTTGAGTCTTACTCCTCCTATAGTAGGTGGCAATAAGACATGGACGTGGTTTTAATCACTGTTGAAATGCAGGACTATGTTTATATAAAATTAACTTTATTCAGATAATTCAGGTTTTTTAGTCAGAAAACTGACTAGTTTTAGCCAAGAAAGGAGAAAAAGGGGAAAACCAAATAATATACTGAAGAGGTTGGTTAAGTGTCAGGTCTCAGTCCTATTCCTCATTGAACCCACAAACCATATTCCCTTTCTTTCTGGAGCCACTGTAACTCAAGCCCCAGAATAACTGATCTGGTTTTCTCCTTCTTCCAGTCAGCTGTTGGTTTTCAGTTTCAGACTGCTGAGCACTGAAGATTCCATGGCAGATTTTTGGTTTCTGAAGGCTAACTGCTAAAGCAAGGGGTCTGGGCCTGACAATCAGCTCCTTGAACACTTCTTGAATGGAGCTCATCTGCTTCCCCTCAGCCTTCCCCAAAGATCAGCTCCCCACTCCCCCCAAGCCACTTTTTCCCCTCAGCTCTTTTCAGATTCATCTCTTGAGCTTCCTCAGACTCACTCGAGGCACTGTATCCAAACAACCCGCTCTCATCAGAATCTTCAGCCAGAGTTAACCAGAGTCTAGTTGTAACTCTTTCAACCAACTGGCCATTGTCGTCCCCTGTGGAGCTCTTCCATTGGTCTGTTCAGGATGTCACTAAACCTGTAAGTTTTTAATGGAGGTTCTATACAGACAGAACTAGTACCAGCCATCCAACCAGCCAAGTAAACAAATCCTTCAGTAAATTATAGTGTATCTGCTCCAGTTCACAGAGGGAACCATAAAATGTAACCCTCTACACACAATCATCAAAATAGTCACAGAATAATTGGCCCCCCGCCCCCGAATGGATACAGTTGGCTAGAGGATTTCTTCCTTAAGCAAATATTTATTACATTTTTTATATTCCACCTTTCTTCTATCAAGAAACTCAAGGTTACATAATAGGATTTCCAAGTGGTCTCTCATCCAGACACTGCAGGAGTTAAACTTTTAGCTTAAGCTTACTGTTTTATTATGTTTACTATGTATAATATTTTATTTTAATGCTTTTTATGTCTTTTGTATGGCCTATGGCTGTAATAAAAATTGAATGATTGATAGTTTAAGCGAGTTTGTTCAAGACCATGCCTTGAGGTGAATGGGGCTTTACTAGATTTTATGGAAAATGTGTGGCTGTTGCCACATCCTTGTGTCTCCTCTTCTTTCTCTCGCCACTACTATCTAATAAAACAAATGGTGCAATGTGACTCCAATTTTCCCTGTTCCCACTCCCCTTCATTGGCTGCCACATGCAGGCAGTGTGACACTTGGTGTGCAATTATTCCACTTCACAGATTTTGTTTTACTACACATTACTCAAGTAAGAAAGGAGGAGGAGATGACATGGGGCTGCTGTTTTCAATGGTAGCCATGTGTTTGTGTTTGCTGTAACATCTAGCTCCACCATGACAAGAGCTAGAATGAGCTTGTATTGAGAAAGAAGTATTTTTGGAAGGCTTGGAGTCACATTTTTATTTCTTATTCAATACCACAAACAAACAACATAAGAATGCAGGGTCTTACCTAACTGACTGGCAGGGTGGCCAGAACCTAAGGGGTATACTCGTGGGTCAAATGGGCCGTAAGCCAGAATTTGGCTTTTAAAAAGCCAAATCTGGCCATCTAGCTGACTGGTATATTTATTTTAAAAATAAAATTCTGCAGGTTGACCTAACAATCATCTGTAGTAAGCAGCTTTCTTTATTTACTTCACTAAGTTATTTCTTTGGTGCACCATCTTCGTTCATGCTTTGTGTTTCTGGCATACTATAATTCAGATGATGCGGCATGGTTGTGTTTAATGTACAGATCCTGCAGCCTCGACCTGCATGATCTTTGAACTATGTCCAGCTCTACAATTCTGTCAACCACCAGGAGGGAGAAACTAGTGGAAAGAAAGTAAATATAACATGCAGACTAGTTATCATGAAAGGTCCATAGAAGCAGAAAAAGCTTTCATTATGGTTGGGAAAAATCGGCAAGTGAGTCCATCTTAAATGACCTAAAGTCAGTCACTCAAGATGGACCTTCAGTGATGAATCTGGCAATTAAGTATATTTCTCTAACCAAAATGACAATGTGTGTCTTGGGGTTAATATCCTTCAACATTCTCAATTCCTTCTATCACAGAACAGAAATAGATTATGCAGCTTCTCACAGAAAAGTTATATGACTGATTTTATTAAGGACAGTGAGATGCTATGTAGTATATCAATATTTAGGGGCTTTAACACCAAGGGATGTATGTCATCATGTAGTGGTTTTTTTTAAGATTGAATCCAAAGTGGAAATGAAGTACAGTAAGAATTTAGCTTCCCTCACCATCAAAGCCTGTCTGCAAAAGTGATGGTTGCAGACGGGGGGCGGGGGTTAGTTTATTCAAATGTTTCACACCTTAATGTTTTGGGTGTCTTCCAAGCACCTTGGATACATCAGTGGTATTCTATAACCCCACTATAGCACTGTTGAGCAATGGCATAAAACCTGCATCCCTGAGCAGCATCCCATGCCTATGAAGAGAGCCATTCCTTCTTTAATGTCACTGTTTAAAATTACATTTGTCCAGAAGAATTTTGATACACATTCTGAGAAACCTGGATGAATGGCTTAAGGCAGGAAATAGGCAGATCTGAAAGTCACATGAGTTAAGTGAACAGCAAGGCAAAATCTACTATGTGCTTTCACTCTCTACTATAAGTATATATTAACCATGTTGATTTTGCTTTAGGGAAGGCAAAAAAAAAAGTATTTTCAAATAAGATTCTGAAGGAAAAGTACAATTCGTGTCCTTAGACTTTTGGAGACAAAGTCCATCCATCATATTAAGTAAATTTCATATCAATTAGTCCAAAAAAAGCACCTTTAAAATCCCCCTCCTTTCAGCTACAGTGCATCCTGGTAGTTTTTGCCAAGCTTTCACAGTTGCAGGAATTCAATGACTCGCTGAAATCCTTGGGGCTGGTGCAGCTGAAACCAATTCCTTATGAAGCTGTACAGCCCTGTACTGACACAAATAAAGCTCTCCCTCAACATTCAGGCCCAAACTGTAATTCATAGGTGGCTTTAACTGCAGCACCAATTTCCTTTTTAACTCAGCCTGGAAACCAATCAGTTACAATCCATGACCCAAAGCTTAGCAATTAAAAGCCTACCCCTCAATTCCCTTGCTGGTCAGCTGTTAATGCACTGAGACAGACAAGTAAACAAATTGCTTTAAACAAGGTTATAGGAGTTCTAGGAATTCTAGCAGTCAAACAGTATTTGGTTATCAACAGTAACTGAAGCTGACAGATTTGTATTCTATTTAAGTTACATCCCTAGAGTGCTAGCAAGCACTAACTGAATGTGTTTGTGCTATGATGACATTAAAATAGATTTCTTTTCCCAGTCATCATGAATATAGCAAGAGAAGGCAAGTCAATCTAATTGTGTGCTTAAAAGTAAGCACTTGCTTTAATGAAAGGTGCTTAATTTACAGTTCTGAGGGCTCAGTTTAACTGTTCAAAGATCATAAGTAGCAGCAATGAACACAACATACATTCCTTATATATCTCACCACTAGGAGTCTAAAGTTCAGGTGATATATTCTCTCTCTAGAATGCTATGATAGAATACTCAATGGGAAAGATGCTGATAAACAAAGAGGAGTAAGTTATGAGTCTTAACAAATGATCATGCCTCCTTTTAAAGATAAAATTTTGATCAGTTACATCAGAGTCAGATAATCTTAAAGTTCTCAGTAATAGCTCATATATCAACCCTACCTTTAGCAAATCCAAAGCAACTTGCTACCACGTATGACTAAATATCCGCTAACAGCTGATTAAAAGCTGAATGAATAACATCTGGAATTGACTGCCAAATGTAATAAATATTGATCAATGCCATATGCAAATCCAACTGATCTTTTCCAGAATTCTGTATAACATTTATACACAATAAGTTGTAGAGTCTTGATTACAGTTCCTATCTCACTTGGTCTCCAGTGAACCACAGTTTGGTCCAAGACCATATTACTATTCAGAAAGACATCTGAGATCAGCCTTCATTCATACAGCATATTTGCCTTCACCATGCGCATGGGAAAGATTTGGACCCCAAAAGAGCATTAAAAACAAAAGTGGGCAAATCAAGGTTGCAAAGATGCAGAGTGTGGCAATTTAGTGAGATTGCTTTGCACAATTTCAGAGCAAAGAGCTATGTTCATCACATTGTCCGGAAATTGATATCTAGGAATGATGTGCTTTGAAAAGCTTTGTGTATCCCATGTGAACACCAAGAGTCCCAAAGATTCTAGCCATATGGAGTCTGAAAAGTAATACACAAACTTTGCCTGACCCATATTATTTTTCTCACTTTCAACTCTCCCTGGCTCTTCTCTCTCTGTTCTGAAAAAGAGACCTTAAACCAATATGAAGTCCTCCTAGCAAAGAGCAAGGCTCTGACCAGTACATACATTTGGGGTAAAAACATTTCAAAGGAAGGAGAGGTTTGTCATATGGGCTTACAAGAAGCAGTTTCTGTTTTAGAAGGCAGGAGATTTAAGTTCCAGTTTCCAACCCACACAAGACAAGAAAAACTCTTTGAATCTTCACCATGCTCACCTGTTCAAGGTAGAAACAGGTGGAACACCACTCAGGATCAAAATTAATTCATTTTTAAAGTAGTTGAACATAAATGCAGTGGCAATTCACTGTGCTGAGAAAACAGATTAGCAGACACACTGTTGTTTAATCGTCTGAACTGGCTATTTTTAAAAAACAGCCATTCTAAAATTTGTCCCTAATGCAAACATTGAACATTACGTTAGGGAAGCTGCCACATTATTTAAAATATTTAATTCTATGTGGCTTTCAATAAAAGATTAAGTTTTATATATATAAAACCAGGATAACTGATGGAATTTATTTAAAACTGCCCATGTCCCCAGTCCTCCTCCTCATGAGAAATCAAGGCAGTACTATCTGCTAATGAATAGTTACTGTACCTTTATACATTAAGAAAGTCCTGGTTTAAAAACAAACCCTGTTAAGACTTTTGCAGCTATTGCCAGTTGGTACTGATTTCCTTTTAGGCTGAAATATCAGGTTAAAGAAATGAAGGATATTTACTTACAGAAATCCTGTGACTCCATCATCCACGACAACCAATTTCCCTTTGGTACTATAGCAAGAGAATGACTTAATGCTTTCTTGCAGAAGGAGCAGTATTCTCAAACAGCAGATGGCCTCTGATGAAGCTCTTTAATGAGATCCGTTTTCAGTTAGCCATGTGAAAAGAGAGCCCTTTTGCACACCTTTGCCTGGTGTACAGTTCAAGTCAAAAAGAATAAGCATGTAGCTTTGCTTATGTTTAGAGTGCAGAAGCCCAGTTGTGCTCCGATTGGCAAGCACCTAGCAAACAGCAGCCAATCAGTGAGTTTGCTTTTTTCAGGGAAACTCCTGCCCATTTATTTAGCATCTTCAGAGACCATATTTCCTAGGAGGGGAGCCTTGCTCCCAGTATCGTAAGGGTGGGGGATAATAGTGCAGTTTCTCTCTGTATATCCCTCACTCCATTAGCTTTCCTGCTATATATTTATGGACGAGGAATTGCCTAGGGAGGGTTCGGATGCATTCCCAGCTTCCACCTTGTAGGGCGAAGAGGAGGGAGAGCGCCAGAGCTCAACAATTACTGATTCCATCACCATGGAAACTGACTGGATGCAGTGAGCTGGATTTGTGTAGAACATCTGCTGCCAGGCTCATAATCAAATGCAATCTCATCTCCCCACTCCCCCCCACCCCTCCGACTGCTTATCTGATTGGGTGTTTACTCTTTATGCATGCTCTGACAGCTAAAACATGAGAAAAGGAGTGTGTGCATGTGTAAGAGGAAACATACTATCTAAGAGCACACCACTACATTCTGCTGAATATACATGCACATGGATGTGGCTGTAAACAACAGATAGGTAACAACTTCACACATATTAAGATAAAAACTTGAAAAGCCTTTAGACTAGAAGACTTCAAAGGTACAGTGGATCACTGTATACCTGCCAAAATAAATGAACACTTTTTACATATTTATAATATAAATTGGAAAATGTAAATTGACCTATATTTTGACCCATATGTGCTGTAAATTGACCTATATTTAACCTATATGTGCTGTCCTTATTTCATTATCGTCCTTATTTCATTATTGCCACTTATATTGACAATCCGTATACTAGTAAGTCCTCTTGCTCAAGAGTTCACAGACACAGTCACACACTGCAGTTTTGCCAAGGTGCACCATTTCAAAATTTAGGTAGGGAGAGTGGCATATCTTAAGGATCCTCCATATACCATATAGTCTAGGTTTGAAATGACAGGGAAACACTCAGAGCATAGATAAGCACAAGCTCATAGAAATGGAAGCAATAGTCACCTCTGATTAGGACACAAGAGTAGTTTACAAAAGTTATTGCCTTTCCTCCCCTTCTTTCTCAGTGTTAATGGAGAACATATGCAAAATATAACTGTGATATAACACATTTCACCCTGTGGGTAATCTGGGAAATGTCCTTATTGGTGTGGATACATTATTGTTTTATATTCTGTTTATGATTGGAGGCTTGCGTAAATCAGTCTCTCAGTGTGAGATTTTCTTAATTTCATAATTTCAGCCAAAGCAAGGAGGCATATAGATATATATGTAACTTCAGGCTTTAGCAATTCCAGTGGGTCTTCCCGAGTTAAGCCTATAGGTCACATGGACAAATGGATGACCCCAGAACCTCATGAGGAAATTATGACCTTTACAGTGACTATAATATGTAGTCATATAAGAGTTAAAGTGAGGAAGATCAGTCTTTGGGAAACACACATAAGCACGTGCAAAAAAAGAGAAGTCAGCTTTCAGGAAGGTGTGGGAGGTGTGCCAGGGGAGCATTCACAAAACCAAACACATGAACATGAGCTAAAGATGAAGGAAGCATTTGTAATTCAAAATAACGATACCTATTCCAGTTACTACTATATGGAGCAAGTTAGCAAGCAGTAAAGGACAGAGGATGCTATTACATCATCTTTAATTTTTGTTTTTACTGTAAATAATGCATCTTTTTCAATTACGTTGCTTGACTTTTGGCATAATAATAAACTTAGTAGAAATGTATCCCTTTTATAGAAAAATCCAATCTTTGTGGGGTTTTTTGTCTCTGCTATCTTGGCTATTGAAACTGAAAAGTATGCAAAAAGTAAGAAAGGGGGAAGGCAAGACACAGTTTATTTTGTGCCGGTTTATAATTGTGCTAAGCCTGGCTTGATCTCAGGCATGTGAATTCTGCTCTAAGTATATTGTGATAGAATGATAATTGGATACCATATAGAATTTGGTGATTGGACAGAATACAGTTGGAATTGTAACCACCAGGGATTATCTGCAAACTCCCACCCTCCATGTTCCCTATAAGGATATACAGGTGAAACTCAGAAAATTAGAATATCATGCAAAAGTCCATTAATTTCAGTAATGCACATTAAAAGGTGAAACTGATATATGAGACAGACACATTACATGCAAAGCGAGATAAGTCAAGCCTTAATTTGTTATAATTGTGATGATCATGGCGTACAGCTCATGAAAACCCCAAATCCACAATCCCAGAAAATTAGAATATTACATGGAACCAAGAAGATAAGGGTTGTAGAATAGAACAATTATCGGACCTCTGAAAAGTATAAGCATGCATATGTATTCAGTACTTGGTTTGGGCCCCTTTTGCAGCAATTACTGCCTCAATGCGGCGTGGCATGGATGCTATCAGCCTGTGGCACTGATGAGGTGTTATGGAAGACCAGGATGCTTCATTAGCGGCCTTCAGCAATTCTGCATTGTTTGGTCTCATGTCTCTCATCCTTCTCTTGGCAATGCCCCATAGATTCTCTATGGGGTCAGGTCAGGCGAGTTTGCTGGCCAATCAAGCACAGTACACTATATACTTTTCAGAGGTCCGATATTGTTCTATTCTTCAATTCTTGTCTTCTTGGTTCCATGTAATATTCTAATTTTCTGGGATTGTGGATTTGCGGTTTTCATGAGCTGTACGCCATGATCATCACAATTATAACAAATTAAGGCTTGACTTATCTCGCTTTGCATGTAATGCGTCTGTCTCATATATCAGTTTCACCTTTTAATTTGCATTACTGAAATTAATGGACTTTTGCATGATATTCTAATTTTCCAAGTTTCACCTGTATAAATTATAATAATCACCACACTGCATGTCATAACCCATTTTATCACAGCAACTTAAAAATATTTTCAATAATTAAATAACTGGAAACAATTGTAAATTGTTAAATAAAAGGACTCTTTTTCTACTTGAAATTCTGGTTAACACTTCCAATTTAAAATTAATCCACTCAAGTACAACATGGAAATCTTCAGAGACTGGATTGGAAATATACAGGGTTGGCAGATTTTCAGAGACCTACTTGAGTATTTAACAGACTATTAGAGAACAAACTGCCTACCTAGAGTGTGGTTACTGTGTGGATAGTAGAGTTTTATTAACCCAGAAGAGCCGATATAATCAAGGCAAGGAGTAAGTAAGTTCCTTCATCAGAGTGAGCCATTCAGTAAAGAAACACCTGAACCTAGAAGAGGTACACATTTTAAGCCCACCTTTTCAAAAGGCATAACTAAAGCAGGCACTAAAGGCTACATCCCACAGTTTTCAGGGGATCGGTTGTTGGATTCAGACATTCAAAAGCTTTTTTCTTGCAATGTGCTCAGACTTTCCACAGGGATGCATTTTCATGGAAAATGTAACATGTGAACCAGAATGACCATGGATGATGCTTCTGGGTAGCTGCAGCTTGATCCTTGAGTGTCCTTGGGTCACATATTTACATTTCCTCCAAGAATGTGTCCCTGGTGCACTGCATGAAAATATCACAGGTCTGAGCTGGCCCTTAAATTGTGAACCGCCCTGAGACCTTGGGTTAGGGCGGTATAAAAATGTGCTAAATACAGAGGCGTAACTAGGGAAAACGGCGCCCGGGGCAAGCACTGAAATGGCGCCCCCCCACCGCGCCCCCCCCACTGCCCCCCCAACATACTACATTATACTTAGGTTTTTCCTCACAAGCGCTCACCGCCGCCGCCAAGCCAGGCCACTGACTGGCCGCCAGGCACCAGCAAAGCAAGGGGGGGGCACAGGCGGCGCGGAAGGGACTGCACGTGGGGAAGGGGGCACCGACGCGCTCCCTTGACTGCTGCAGCGCTGCTGCACTGAGCAGGAAACATTTATATTAATAAAAAATTAATTTTTTTAAAAAAAGAATTTGGTCATGGCGGCGCCCCCCACGTGACCAGAAAAGATGGCGCCCGGGGCACGTGCCCCCCCGCCCCCCCTATAGTTATGCCTCTGGCTAAATAAAATAAATAATAAATATGCCTGTTCACATTGGATTGTCCACTGGCTGTAAACCAGCAAACACTGTTGCTGGTGGGCATCCTCACTTCAGTGGGATCTCGGCCCAAGTGGTTGAATATTCTTCCTACTACCATCTATCCATGCCCACCCCCTATCCTTATTTGTTCCAACTTTTCTACAGGGACCTTCGCCTAAAGTACTGTATATGCTCTATGGTCTCATAATGAACAAGAACCAATGTTTCTGACAGCTTATTCTTGCACAGTGGTCCACTCTTTATTCTACAAGGGCTAATGCTCATTTCCTAACAGCAAACACTGCTATATTACTGGTCATATACATTGACACTAATGACTCCAGTGTAATTCAATGGGAGGGGGACCCAGCCATTATAACACCACCAAAAACAGGAGGGAAATGAAAAGGGAGAGCCATCCATTTGTCCCCACAGAGTAAGAAAACATAAATCCCAACCACCTGGGATGGAATTATAATTGGGCAGACATGTTCAAAGAATACAAGTACATAGCCTTTCTCACCTCCCCATTCTCTTGGCCACTTGACCACTCCTGCTGCTGCTGGATGCTTGACCACCACCACTCATCGCCCGTACTGCCTCTCTGCCTTTGCTCCTGGTCAGTGGGAGGAAGCCTTTAGCCCTCCCCTTTTCAGCCAACCAGTCAGCACTACTGCTGCTGATTGTCTCCACCTCCTCCTGCTACTTGCCTTGGCTTCCAAACCCAGCTACTTCTGTTGGGTTGGGAGCCTGCTGGGAATGAGGGCATGCGTTTGCCTTGATGGAGGCACAGGGCACATGCACACCCTCATTCCCATTGGGCTCCTGGGCTTGATGGAAGCAGAATGGGCCTTGGAGCCCTGGCGAGCAAGCGGGCAGGCTGGCATCAGGAGTGGTGGTGAAGTGGTGCCAGGAGATGGCACAGGTGAGTGCTGGTGTGTGTGCATGCTACCACGGGTATGAGCACACCACCGGGGGGCACACCATGAGGGAGGCCGCATGTGTTCAGTACATGAACAAGGGCCTGTTCTCTCTTCGCTGTGCCACTGCCAACTACTCACCACAGATTTTTTCCAAACCCAAGTCATCAGTCACAGAAATTTTTTTTAGATAATCCCTTAAGACATTGGATATTGTGGCCTGCCTTACAGGGTAACTGAATGAAGGAACAAGATACGGAGAACCTTTATTAGGGTGGGCAGCAGCCAGAGGTGCTGCTGCTGGAGCAGGCTGCCTGCCTGCAGGTGGCCACCAAAGGGGCCTTCGGGGGTGGGGCTGAGGGCTGAGGCCAACTTATTGCCTTGGACCACTGGAAGGAAGACTTCATTGTTGCCTAGTTCTTAGTTAGACCTGGTACAGGTATGTGTCTTGGGCTGAACAGAGGTAGGGAAGTGGGTGATGACCCTGGGGCAGCTATACCAGTGATGGTGGGGAATCGAAGATATGGGTTTGGTAGGCCAGTAGGCTGTTATAGGGGAAGGGAATTCAGAAATTTAATTGCTGTTTCCCCTTCCAGCAGGCCTACCACCTCTTTGATTTTGGAGAGCACTGCCACCCATCCACAGAACCTTACCTTATTACTCTGTAATGCCAGGTCGGTTCAAAATAAATCTGAGGTAGTCCATGACTTGATTATGGATGAAGGATGTGATATGTATTACAGAGACCTGGTTGGGAGAGGCTAGTGGTCCAGTTTGGTCCCAGCTTAATAGGATTCCAAGAAGCCGGAAGGGTTTAGGGTTGGCTCTGCTAATGAGTCTGTTGATGCTCTGGTACAAAGATAAAATAATGAACTCACTAGAGCAGTAGATGCAATAGCACCTAAGTGTCCTCTCCGACTTGCCTTAAAGTCAGCCCCGTTGTATTTGGATGGGTTATGGGAACTGAAGTGGCAAGGTAGACAATTAGAGTGCAAGTGGAGGAAGACTTGGCACAAGTCTAATGGGGCTCAACACAGAGCACATTTGAAGACCTATGGTCTGGCAGTACAGGTGGCAAAGAAGCAGTTCTTTTCTGCCCACATTACTTCCGCAAATTCATGTCCAACTGAGTTGTCTAGTGTTGTGAGGGGGCTAGTATGTACCCCCTCCTCCTTGAATTTAAATCTGGAGCCATCGGTCACTCACTGTGACATTTTAAATGACTTTTTTGAAGATAAAATCTCTCAGGTTTAGGCCATGCTGGATTCCACAGTTACTGAAGAGTCTATTGTGGAGGTGTCCAGTAATTTATCTATGGGGTTAGATTGGATCATTTTCAGTTTGTGACTCCTGAGGAAGTGGACAAAGTAATTTGGATTGTACATCCTACAACCTGTTCCCTTGACCCTTGCCCAACTTGGCTTATCACATCTGATAACCATTTTATCAGAGAGGGCCTGGTAAATATTCTCTGAGGAAGGGCAGGATGCCTCTTTGTCTTAAAGAGGCTATTATTAGACCACGCTTGAAGAAAGCTATGCTGGAGCCCTCAGAGTTAGCTAATTACAGACCCGTTTCTAATCTTCCATGGTTGGGCAACATGGTTGAGTGGGTGGTGGACTCAGCTCCAGGTAGTTTTGGATGATGCAGATTATCTAGACTCATTTCAAACTGGCTTTTGTGTGGGCTATGGGGTTGAGACTGCCTTGGTTGGCCTGATGGATGATTTCCAACTGGCTATTGATAGAGGGAATGTAACTCTGCTGATCCTTTTGGATCTCTCAGTGGCTTTTTATACCATCATCCATGTTATCCTTCTGGGTCACCTGAGGGAGATGAGATTGGGTGGCACTATTTTACAGTGGTTACGCTCCTACCTCTCTGGCAGATTCCAGATGGTGTTGCTTGGAGACTGTTCTGCTAAGCGAAAACTGAAGTGTGGAGTTCCACAAGGCTCCATATTGTCTCCAATGCTCTTTAACATCTATGTGAAACCGCTGGGAGAGATCATCAGAAGGTTTGGTGCTGGGTGTTATCAATATGCTGATGACACCCAGATCTACTTTTCCATGCTGACCTCATCAGGAAATGACATATCTTCCCTAAATGCCTGCCAGGAGACAATAATGGGCTGGATGAGGGATAGCAAACTGAATCAAATTAAGACTGAGGTACTGACTGTGACCCGAGAGATGGTTTAGATCTGCCTGTTCTGGATGGGGTTACACTCCACTGGAAAGATCGAGTACTTAGCTTGGGAGTGCTCTTGGACCCAAAGCTCTCCCTGGTTTTTCAGGTTGAGGTGGTGGCCAGGAGCGCTTTTAATCAGTTGTGCCTGATATGTCAGCTATGTCCATTTCTAAAGGCAAATGACCTTAAAACAGTGGTACATATGCTGGTACCCTCCAGGCTTGACTACTGTAATGTGCTCTACATGGGGCTGCCTTTGTACCTAGTCTGTAAACTACAATTGGTATAGAATGCGACAGCCAAATTGGTCTCTGGGACAACACAAAGGGATCACATAACTCCAGTTTTGAAAGAACTGTACTGGCTGTCAATATGTATCTGGGTGAAATACAAAGTGCTGGTTCTTACCTATAAAGCCCTTAATGGCTTCAGTCCAGGCTATTTAAGAGAGTGCCTCCTTTGTCATAAACCCTGCCGTCTGTTACAATCTTCTGGAGAGGTCCGGTTACGGATGCCACCGGCTCATTTGGTGGTGACCCATGACTGGGCTTTCTCTGTGGCTGCCCCAGGGCTTTGGAATATGCTCCCTACTGAAAGAAGAGCATCTTCTCTGTTTATTTTCAGGAAGAACCTCAAGACTCTCCTGTTTTTGCAGGCTTTTAATTAGAATTAATTTTAATAATTTTAAGTTGTTTTAATATCTATTTCATTCTATTTTTATTTTCATGTACTTTAATCTGTAACTTTAAAAATTTTTAAATTTTCTATATCGCCTAGAGATGTGCATATCAGGTGGTATAGAAATATGACAAATCAAATCTGGGGTGATTCGGATGGGTCAGATTCGGACCCAAAAACTAATCGGGGGTGTGCAATTTGAATTTTTGGTGTTTTGATTTGGATCCAAATCAAAACACCCCCGATTAGTTTTTGGGTCCGAATCTGACCCATCCGAATCACCCCAGATTTGATTTGGATCCAAATTAATCCAAATACAAATGGATTCCGATCAAAAAATGGGTCCGAGGGACAAAAGAGTGGGGTGGGGTGATAGTGCCTAATAGGTGGAGGCTACCACCCAAATTGCAGAGGGATTGGGCAAAAGGCTGATTTTTGGTGAATTGTTGAAGTTCTGAGTGTAGATTCTCTGGTAGCAAATCAGATTTTCAATACAAACCATGAATCAACTCTCATTTGCTATCAGAGAATCCACACTCAGAACACCTCAGAAACAACAGAACCCTCTGCTGGCACCCTCTGCTCACTACACTGCCACCCCAGTGCCACCCAATTGCAGTTATGGGGCTGCTGAAACCTACATGATACCCTATGGAGAAAAACCTTAAAGATGCCTAAACTTCATCACCAAAAGTCAGCCCTCTGCCCAAATCCTTTGAAAAATTCTGGTAGCTTCCTTGCCCCCCTTGGGCACTACCACCAACCCCACACCGTTCTAGGCCACACCTTTCCCCCCGACGTGAAGCAATACACCTCCATTATACCTTGTGGGGGGAAACATTAAGGAAGCGTAAACTTCAACAATTCACCAAAAATCAGCCCTTTGCCCAATCCCCCTGCAATTTAGGTCGTAGCCTCCACCCATTAGGCGATACCACTCCACCTCACTCTTCTGCCCCAAATCTGCCTCAAAGACACTAAAACTTCAAAAATTCACCAAAAATCAGCCCTTTGTCTGATTCCTCTGCAATTTGGATGGTAGCCTCTACCCATTGGGCACTTAACTTAAACTGAGTAGTAACCCACTGCCTTGAGGGTGGGAGTGGGGTGTAGTTGGCACATGGCAGTTGACACTGCCGAAAAGACAGTCAAAATGAATAGACGAAATGAAGGTGTGTAATGAATCCTCAAAAGGATTCATTGAGTGAAAATTATTATACACCAAAGAATCCAAACACCTGAAAAATAGTGACCACACATTTTGCTCCATAACTCCACTTCTATAAGGGCTAGAGCTTAGCTTTTTTTTTTAAATGAAAGCTGGCAATCTGGAGGAATTAATAAGAGGGATCCAAAACTCGAATCGAATCATGCACGACTCAATTTGTACCTGAATCAATTTGCACATCCCTAAAATAGGTAGGTAGGTAGATAAATACATAAATAAGGGTTTGTACCTCTTGTACTAAAAGTGCTATAGGATAATGAAAAGCAATTCTGATCCTGTATGCTGGTGCAACTGATGCCATTTGTATATAGCTTAGTCCCCCACCGCACCGCTAAAATTATTGTAAACTTTTCATGTATATCTTTCAGAAAATTACAAGTGATTATTGTCATTGTTCTTTCTAGTAGAAAAGACCAGCTGTTGAAAAGCAAAGCACTTTCTGAACTTCCATCTTCAACAAACCTGTTTCAGATACAGCCCACACAACAGGTCCAGTTCTACCTACTTTCTGGCTTGTGTTTCCTAAGGCTGTTGCATCTGATGAGAGTTTCTTTTCATCTACCAAGTCTTGAGTGTTGTCTATGTCTCTCACAACCATCCACATGCCAGAGATACCACCTACTCTGGGTATCACTATGCCTGACATTTCAGCGGCAATCTGTCCTAGAACTTTATTCTCCTTACATTCATTTCCTTCAAAACCAAAGCAAGAGAATTGTGAGAGAGATGTGTAGGCCATTTCTACCTAGCTGACTGTCAAATAAATAACAGTTTCAACTTACCTGCTCTCTTGAACTTCTTTAGAAGAAACTTTACACTTCATTTCAGAAATGTTGACAAAGCAAGAAGGAACCCATTAAAATCACTATCTGATTACTGACAATCTTAGTAAGACATGCAAAAACCACGGAGGTAGAAACCTTTCCAAAGGTGTTTTCCAAAACAAAATGGGTGATGTATTTTCCATGGAAAATTCATTTCTAAAACTTACTGCAATTGAAAGAAAAGCCAAAACCAAAGCTATATAAAGCATGTATCAGATAGCTAAAAATGGAACTCAAACTAAACACACAGCTGTGTGTCTCATTTGTTCCTTGAGATGTGGGAATCAAAAACTTAAAGTTGGGGGAATCCTTCCTGTTTTGGGTTTATATCGATGTAGGCACTAGGCAGTAATAATGCCTGGGAAAGGGTTGTATATGGCATCACTGTGAACACTTCTAAATGCCAATTTGGAGCACATTCAGTGTTGATTTCTACAGAGGATGTTGCTACCCAGATACATGATGCATGTGGAAATTTACACTAAACGTTTAGTGAAAAAACCCCTGTTTTTGCTGTGGAATGTATGAGTAGTAGGGGAGGAGCACAGACACTTCATCACACACACTTTCCCCAACCCACTGGGTTAAAAGAGGCTGAAAAGAAGCAGGTGCATTCCCTTCTAGGTCTCTCTCCCCTTGCCCCGGTCTCCCCAGGCCCCCTACCATTTCCCTTGTTCTTGCCAGCCTGTGGACGGGACTCCCCTCCCCCTTTTCCTAGGCCACCATCTTGAGTTGGGGTGGATGACATCATCACAAATCATGGCGCTAAGGTGTCCTTGTGTGTCCGTCACTATAATGTACCAACTTAGGTTCAAATCGGTTAGGGAGGAAAAAAGGAAAGATTGTGCTGTTGAGTCAGTGATGACTCCTGGCGACCACAGAGCCATGTAGTTTTCTTGGTAGAATAGAGGAGTGGTTTATCATTGCCTCTTCCCGCGTAGTATGAGATGATGCCTTCCAGCACCTCCTATATCACTGCTGCCCTATATAGGAGTTTCCCATATTCTGGGAAGCACACCCGCGGGGATTTGAACCAAAAGCCTCCTGCTTTCTAGGCAGGTTGCTTCCCTGCTGTGCCATTAGGTGGCTCAGGCTTCCAGATGCCTAGAGATAAATATAGAGTGGCTCCACATTTCATGTTGAGTTGGTGGTCCGACCGAGCCATTGGGTTTCCTCAGCATGTGTGCAAGCCTGACTTCTGGTATCAGAAAGAACACACTGACATTAGGTGTCATGTGCAAACCCACTAATGTTGGCATCAGGGGCGTAACTATAATAGGGCAAGGGGAGACAGTTGTCTGGGGACCCACTGCCTTGGGGGACCCCCCAGAGGCAAGTCACATGACTGACTCCCCCAGCTGCGCACCTGCCCGGGCTTCCTTCAGTTGTATTCATCCTCCGAAATTGATGTGAGTATTAAGACCTGGAGCTAACAGAACAGCATGTCTTTCTCTAGTACCATTAAATGACTTGCATCGTCCACAATTTACAAAACCTTAAAAAAAATAATTTAGGATGATGCGTGCGTGGGGGCCCATTTTAAAATCTTGTCTCTGGGCCCACTCCAACATTGCTACGCCCCTGGTTGGCATATCCTACCCTACTTGTAGTATGGAACCCAACATCTGTAACTTAGATTTGAAGTGAGGGTTAGGTTGCTTTCCCGCTGCGCAATTTAGGTGGCACCACAAATTGGTTAGACAGTTCACAAATTAGCCCACTTGCGGTTCAAATGTTCATGCATCTGCCATCTTGAATCACAGTGGATGACATCATCAAACTATGCTGCTGAGATGTCCCTACAACTGTACCCAATTTGGTTCAGGCATTGCGGAGTTGATGGGGGACAGACAAACACAAACACACATGGAATGCCAGGTGATTTTATTAGCCTGCTGGAAAGTAGACTAAAACATAACAGTTGGAATTTTGTTAGTGTTGACAGTTGGAAATAGGGTTAGCAACTGTCCCACACTTTGCGGGATATCCCTCATTCCTGGGGAGAAATTCTTGTCCCATTTGGGACTCAATTTCTCCCGCTTTTTTACCACTTAAAATTTTATTTTATTTTATTTTGAAGCCGCCACTGGGCGGCGGCAGAGCAGGACAGTGACAAGAGCTCTCCCACCTCCCCAACAATGTGAATGGCTGCTGCTGCTGAGCTGCTCTGGCTATGGCAGTCTTACTCTGGCAGAGCTGAGTAAGGCAGTCTTTCGCCATCTTCTCTCTGACTCTGTCTCTCACTGGTGAGTGCTTTGCTTTCAGTTTTCTAGCTGCAATGCAGCCATCCCAGCGAGCCCTGCCTCAGCCAGAGCAGCTCAGCAGCGGCAGCCATTCACATCGTTTGGGAGGTGGGAGAGCTCTAGCCACCATCCTGCTCTGCCACCGCTCAGAGGCAGTTTTATTTTTATTTTTTTAAAGACAAGTCCCACCCCTAGGTGGCCATGCCCCCATCCCCTCTGAGTCCCTGTCCCGATTTCAGCCAACACAATGTTGGCACCCTTGTTGGAACTGAAGGTCACAGAGTAAGTGTCTTTCAGGCAGTCTGGTAAGTAGGCTGAAATTAAAGAGAACCAGGCGGGGTTCTGAGAAATAAAGGTTTAAAGTGGATCAGTTTTATGAGCTCTGGAAGAAAACTATTAAAATCAAGACTCTGACATCGTAGGAATTGGCTTAGAACTGCGGTTTGCAGTTAGCATTCTAAATTGGGGTCGTATTGCAGACAATCCCCCATTCCCAGTTTGGAAAACTCCAGAGGCAGGTTAGAGTTTCCCCTCCCTCTTTCTGGTCCTCCAAGTTTAGTTCTGCCCACTTGTATAGCTATACTGTCACGAGGCTGTGGGCATGGCTTCACAGCTCCAGGCAATTGCTCACAATTGGCCAGGAGCTCGGAGGTGTTGTTGTGATTACACCACCCAGGACAGACTAAAGAGGATTTGGGGGGGGCCCATGGAAGCCCTGGACTTCAGCTCCGAAGTCCAGGGGTAAGAACAGCTCTGACCACAGTTATAGTGGCGGATGCATGCAGACAGCACAACAGCCCCTTCTAACAGAGGTTTAGAGTGGTGAAACCAAGGAGTAATTCCAACTCCAAATTCCAGTTTGGTATGTAAACTGAGCCCTGTGGTTTGGTTGCAAGGTCATGGTTGCATGCATTCAGACATCGCACGAAACTAGGTTTGCCGGTAACATGTAACTCCGGTTTTGTGCAATGTCTGAATGCAGCTCATTGTTTATGTTTGAGGTGAATGCAGAGATACTGTTATGTTAAAACATCAGCCCTTTTAGTAAGTAAACAAACCATTCCACTAAGTAGAGGACTAAGTGAACATCAGAATTTGTAATTAATTAATTTTTATTCAACTTAAAAGGAACAGAGTGATTTTGTCTATCCCTTGCCCACCATGTCTACAACACTGTGTTCCCAGAACAGAAGACCTATACATCTGCAGATCCTGTGTATACAGAGACATTGCATGGTGGCAGCAGAGTAAGGTAATGCTGTGAGAAATATAAAAATGATAAATAAATACAAACAAGAGTATCCTTAAAAACAAACAAAGCACCCTCTCACGACAATGCTTTTCTCCAAATGTACTAAGCGTACAATAAAAGCAGCTTTGGTTAACTACAACTTCTAAACCAAACACTAAATCAAAGGTCTATCAGCTGAAGAAAAGGAAATCAATATTGTTGGACTTCAGAGAATTCTGCTTTTATTCACTTTTCTAAAAATACATTTGTATTTAGTAGTTTTTGAGAACCACTCCAAGCTAGCTTCTTACTAGGATTTGGGAACAAAACTGATTTTGTCACATGGGTAGGAGGTCTCCACAAGGAGAGAGACAAAAGGAACATGACGTTGTTGATTCTCCTCAGTGGCATTTATTACCATTTACCATTGTATCCCTTTTGAATTAACTGCAAGGATTGGGAGACACTGCTTTACAATGTTTGTGCTGTTCGTAGATTTCAGAAAATTGGTGCTGGGAGAATTACTGTTCCAGCTTCTTGGAAATTGCTCAGTGAGGTCCCACAGGACTATATTCTACCTCCCATGCTGTTATCCAGCATCTAAATTAAACCTCTGGGAGAAATTGTCCAGAAATTTTTGGGACAGTGCTTTTCATCAGATCCAGGAGTAGCAGGGAGGTCTTTGAACACTTGCCTGAAAAGTTGTGCCCTCGAGTCGGTGTCGACTCCTGGTGACCGCAGAGCCATGTGGTTTTTTGTGGTAGAATACAGGAGGCGTTTACTATTGCCTCCTCCTGTGCAGTGAGATGATGCGTTTCAGCACTTTCCTATATCACTGCTGGAAGTAATGGATGTTTAATCCAGATAAGCTGGAGTTGCTTATGGGGGAAGGTAGGAGAACTAGGAGACAATGAATATGCCCCTCTAAAATGAGCTTACATTCCACTTTGTTACCAGAAAGGCTCTCATCCATCTCAAATTTCAGCTTTGAGTGGACCAAAACACGAATAAGTTCAAACTAGCTGACCCTGCACGGAGCATCTGTGCGCTAGTTTGGGCCTCCCCCCACGTCGCCCACCTCCTCGTTGCTGCCATTATTCCTCCCGGCTGGTGGGGCTTTGCCCGCTGGCTGCCTGCCCACCTCCTTGCCGCCGCCATTATTTCTCCCCACTGCCGCTGCTGCCGCCTCCTCCTCGTGGCCGGCGGGGCTTTACCCGCCACCACCACCTCCTCCAGCCACCCGCCGCTCCTCGCAGCCACCATTATTTTTTTCCACTTCAATGCTGGGACTTTTGCGCTCTCTCGTGAGAGTTCCGCCACACATCTGGTCTGCCATGCGTCTGGCTAGTTCGGCTAAGAGAATTAATCATATAGAAGATAGAGAATTAATTATATAGATAGATAGTCTGGAGAGAAGACAAATGTCAGAAGACTAAATTTTGTGATATTGGAAACCTTCCAAATATGAATTGAGCCAGTAAAGTTGGTGCATCCTGCTTATATTGTAAGAAACACTGTTCACCTTACCATATGCAGAGGGGGAAGTACGAGGGGTTCCACCTACAGGAGAGCAGCAATTGCATTGTTCTGGTGACCTTAAAACATGCCCTTCATTTGCGGGGGCTGGTGGATAGACTTTGGGCATGAGGTTGAATTATGGCTTCATGAAAAGTGGCATTTCAGCAGCAACACCTATTCCAGGCAACAGAGACTCACACTGGACCAAACTACATAGTACATTAAATGCACAACTTGGGCCTCTGTAGATCTGTGTTTTTAAAGTTAAATATAAGTCATTGGGGTGGTTTTAGGCCTGGGATTGCAAGGACGAGATATTAAAGCTTTCCCCCACCCCTCACACCATGGTCCTGACCGATGGTGGGGCATTTTGTCAGGACCCTGGTGCAAAGGGAAAAGGTTAACATACTTTCTCCCGCATGTACCACAGGCCCAATCCTGGTCCCCTCCCCTGAAACTATTTAACTTTTAAACACACACATACAGAGGGCCAAACTATGCATTTAATGTAATCCGTAGTTTGGCCTACAGGCTTCAGAAAACAGAGATCTCTGCATGAAATAAAAATGATTTCTGAATGATCCCCTTCATTGTTGAGCTTATTATGTTATCTAGATTATGGTTACTCATCATGAAACAGCAACAGCATCAGTAACAACAGTTCTTTTCTGCTAAGAGAAGCTATACAAATCTCATTGTCAACAGCATCGTTGATTGTGATAACCTTATTTCAGCTGAAACAGAACCACTGGAATATTATCCCCCCCCCCCGCTCCACTTGTATTCAACTATAATGAGGTCTATAGTCTCTGGAGCTTTCAGGCTGAATTCCATGCATTGTGACTTGCAAAATGAAACTCTGGTATTATATGCTTACTGACATTTACATCAGCAGGAATTCATGCAGCAAAAAGCCATATGCCATGTGCTGCTAATTTAGTCGAAATATGAAAACAGGAAACAAAGCACACAGTGATGATATGAACTCCATAAACATTTTAAGCAGACAATGACCTACCCTTTCAAAGCAATAAATTATTCAAGTTGCAACGACAACTCGTCAAACTAGATCGCTTCACTTGCTGACAAACCAAACGTGCTTTTAAAAAATAAATTTTCATATACATGGCTGGTTTGAACAGCCTGTACTCAAGGATGTAGCTCTAATTGAGCAGATGGGTTCAAAGAACCCGGGGCCCCCAGCTCCCCCAAACTCCATCCCTCCCTATTTTCTTCATTATCTCCCTCACTCCAAAGGGCTTCCAGGGAGAGGGGTGAACACAAGTCCCCTCTCCACTAGCTATGCCCCTGCTTGTACCTAATATGTTCCTCTAGTGACTTTCCATTGACATATTATCTCTGGTGTACAATCTAGTGCACATGATCAATATTTGGACTCAGTCTGCAGCCATAGCAAAAAAATTTCAGCCTCGGTGGAATGTGGATGCAATAGCAATAGCAATAGCAATAGCACTTACATTTATATACCGCTCTATAACGGAGCTCTCTAAGCGGTTTACAATGATTTTAGCATATTGCCCCCAACATTCTGGGTACTCATTTTACCGACCTCGGAAGGATGGAAGGCTGAGTCAACCTTGAGCCCATGGTCAGGATCGAACTTGTAACCTTCTGGTTACAGGGTGGCAGTTTTACCACTGCGCCACCAGGGGCAATGCAGTGGTGGTCCGGATACCAATTTAGCAATTCAATGTAAAAGATCTTTCCAAATCAGGATCTGAACAAGTGGAATATTCAAATAATTTCAACACACCCACATTCAGTCTGGATTCACCATAAGCCTTGCCATAGATGATATCAGTAAACCCCAGAAGGGGTTGTGTGAATTAGTGATTAAGATCAAGCAAACACGTATTGTTGTACACTTGCTCACACATATATAAGCTATTCATGTGTGTACTTTGTACATACTTTCATGTGTGTACGTGTATGCACGCTATTATCGATGCTTTTGAGCCAAGAAGGGGGGGGATTTTACTCAAAACCATACTTGCAACAACAAATGGGCCGCAGTCTAGACAGAGGCAAGACAACATTAGGGTACTCCGGTGGAGGAAGCAGACTCAGAGGCAAGGCTTTTGGAAACAAAGAAATAAAGCATTTTGTGTACAGCAGAGGCACCATGTGGTAGTTAGCAACCTTGGCACCACTGTGGTTGTACAGGGAGCAAAGACAATTCCCAGGAAGCAATAAGGGTGGGGTGGGGTGAGAGAGGGTGGTTGGAGGGCACTGGAATGTAGGCAAGATGTGAGGAGAAAGAGAGAGAATAAAGAAGGAATCAAGAACATCTCTAATACCTGACCTTATTTTCCTGTTTCATGTACAAAGCCATAAGGGGTGAATCTCACCAGAGGTAACTCAGGGGTTCCAGCTGCAGAGGTTCTGCCAAAGCAGCAAGCAAGGAGAGACAGCAAGCCATTGGCTTAGCATCAGGTTCCAAGCAGTGTTCTCTCTAACAGGTACTCCCAAATGTTGTTGACTACAACTCCCATAATCCTGAAGCAAAAGAAACTGCAGCTGGGATTCTGGGAGTTGCAGTTAACAACACTGGGGAATCCCTTCCATGCTGGAGTCCAGGGAGCTCTCAGGCAGCCAGATACAGGAATTAACTTGTAGCAAGCCCACACAGATAATGATCCAAGGACTCTTTGTTCCAAGAATGTCCAGGGCAGTCTTGTGCAGATCTCCCAACAGCAACCACACACAAGGAACATTCAAGAGTTCACTCAGTAATTTCAGCTCTATAGGCGTGGACTATGCAGTTCAGTGTTCCAACTTATGGACTCAGTAGTCCAGTGATTCAGCTAGAGGGGAAAAGATCTGAGCAGTCCATGGATGCTTGGTCAGGCAGACGTCTAGACAGGAGAAGGCATCTAATGCTACCAGTTCTTCCATAACAGAAACTTCAGCACTGAAGTTCAAGAGCAAAGGCTTTTTACAACCCTCTGCAAGGTTCCAAAGGTGGAAAGGGGGACTGTTTCAGCACAGGATCTATAGGAGGTGTATGAATCAGAAAGTTGCTATTCACATGGACCCCAGGACAAAAGGCTCTATACTTCTTTAGCCTCTTTGCTTGTTATGTAACAGTCCCCTTTGCTGAAACAGCCCCCCTTTCCACCTTTGGAACCTTGCAGAGGGGGAAAGCTTGTAAAAAGCCTTTGCTCTTGAACTTCCATGCTGAAGTTTCTGTCATGGAAGAACTGGTAGCATCTCCTGTCTAGACGTCTGCCTGACCATGCATCCATGGCGTGCTCAGATCCTTCCCCCTCTAGCTGAATCACTGGACTACTGAGTCCATAAGTTGGAACACTTGGCTGCAGAGTCCACACCTATAGAGCTGAAATCACTGCCCTTGAGTGTTCCTTGTGTGTAGTTGCTGTTGGGAGACCTGCACAAGACTGCCCTGGACATTCTTGGAACAAAGAGTCCTTGGATCATTCTCTGTGTGGGCTTGCTACAAGTTAATCCCTATATTTGGCTGCTGAGAACCCCCTGGACTCCGGCATGGAATCCTTATATCTTGGAACAGAAACAATGGGGCTGCACCAGTCTTTGTTTGGACCTCCTGCAAGCTAACCCATGCACTTGACTGACTCAGTAAACCCAGTGCTCCCCTTGCTAGCTGTGGATAATGCGGAGTGCCATAGCCCTTGGAACCTGATGCTAAGCCAATGGCTTGCTATATCTCCTGGTCTGCTGCTTTGGCACCACGCAAATGGAGCCCATGCATGCGCGGACACCATGTATGTGCAAGTGTCACACACGGACTCTTGGGACAAATACAGCTGCAACAGGAAGCTGCTTGCAGCAGCGGAGAGCAGATAGGGACGTGCTCTCCTTTCTTAAATATCCTGCTCACAGCTCCCCTCCCTGTGGCACCAAACTGGTTTGGAGGCCATCCAGACTGGTTTGGCACCAAACCAGTACACAAATCATGGTTTGTGCACATCCCTAGAAGTAACACTAATGAACAAAGTCAAAGGAAAAGAGTAGCCCTACTAACCATAACAAAGACTCAGGAGGCTGAAAAGTTTATATATTTACCTACATTTTTATTTACTCTTGCTACAAACAGTTTACTGAGTGACCCATAGCCTTTTTCTACTTTGCCCAAAGGGATCAGTCTCTCTTCAGGCAGTGCACACATTTCTTCACGTTTCAGTTGAGCAATTCATTTTCATTACAGAAAAATACATCCTGAATTGCAAAGTCCTCCACAGAACCTCTCTCTCACACCTTTCTCGTTCAGGTCAAATCTAGGATTGTTGGTTCTTGAAACAAAAAACCTGGTCCTACACAATCTGGAAGATGGAACCCTCTAGCTCCAAGAATGAAGGGTGCAAACTTCAGAAAGGTTTTTTTGCTGGGTTAAGGAGAAGAGTGCTGTGATTCTTGGCAGAACCAGGGATGGAGCCTAGTGCAAAAGCTGTCAATTTCTCCAAGCAATACAGCTTAAACAAAACTACAAGGGATTGGGTGTGGGGCGGCAATCCTGTTTCTAGCTTTTCTGACAACTGGTCCCCAAACCAATACAATAATCATCATCATGGCTGGCCCAGTTTCATTGATTGGCTGGCAAATTGAATCATATCCTTCCACAAAAGCCACATTTTCCATAGGCATTGCTTAACAGCTTCCTATCTACATCATCAGCTGCAGTGAAATCTAAGTATTTGTGGTTGTGTCTTCTCACTTTCATCAACTGTTGTGCCAAAGGATGTGGGAACTGGCTCACATTGAGCTGGGCCGGTTCAAGCAGTCCAAGTTTGAACCGAATCGGCTCCCCAATTCAAAGAACAAGCTCATGGGGTAAAGGAGAATCTGGTTAGGATTTCCCTTTACAAGTAAAGGTGGATTCCAAAACTCAGAAGGGGGGTGGCAACAGGCACTCCTCCAACCCCCCTGATGGCCTCCAAAATTACAGGCTGGGCACAGCCTGATTCAGGCCTCTGTGTATGAGCAGCCAGCCCAGCCTTTCACTTGGGGGATATGTCCCCTTTACAAGTACCACCCGAGCCACCCTGTGAGCCTGCAGTTCGGCCGAGTCCAGGCCAGGTCAGTTCGAATTCAGTCTGAATTCAAACCGACTCGGCCAAATGGCTGGCTCACACACCCCTTGAGGCACCAGTGTTTTATCCTACCATTAATAAATTTTAGATTATTAAGTTCCTTTTGCCAGGCACCTGATCTTTTTGTTTATTTCTTTACACTATAAAGCACCATGTATCCAAGTTTTAGAATGCTTTCACAAGTGATGTGAAGAACATCATTTGCCTCTAATGTATTTTAAAAACTAAATTTGTGAATATGGTTAATGTGGCATGTAATGGGAAAACAGCCTTTTCTAATTCAAATTATAGTCTCTAGAATGGTGATGCAGCATATCAAGGATTGTCTTCTTTGGATCTCCTACATCAGACAACTCCCAGTCGGGCTTCCCTTTAAGGTCTCATACCTACAAATTTAAATCATGTCTGGACAAAGGCCTCCAGTGTCATATTGTCCAAAGCCTTGAGAGATCTGGGTGATTGTTAAATTTCATGCTAACAGCTTCTACCTTACCACGCAAAATGTCATATGTCAAGTGCCAATAGGGGTAATAATCTTGCAAGTGTGATTATTTGTGATGCAAAGAAGTTCTGTCTTAAACAATGGATCATATAATAGTAAAGGCCCCCTTCTGCTGTTCTCTTCACTGCTCCCTCATTTGACAGGGAGGCCAATTCATTATTATTTGTATTATTTATTATTGAAAACTTCAGACAAAATCCTATCTGGTAGTGGATTTTCCTAAACAACACGACTGACATGTAAATTACAGAGGTTCTATTTACACATTACATTCCTTGAGGAAATCTCAGCCTGGAGTGCATCTTAGGTATGTGTGTGCTCCTTTCCATCACAACAAGGAGAAACCAATGAACTGAATCAGGTTATAACTGGATGGAGTATTCCCTGGTCACCCAGCCAAAACCCTCCATTCTTTCCAGAGATGACAGGGTGGTCAGGGAAATACTGCAGTCAAAGAAACGGAGCACAGGCAACTTCACACATTACTTTCCGTCCCTCAGTGAGTCAAAGGGACACACAAGAACTTGAGATGCCTGCTGGGTTGGCATTTCTCCCTGGAAAGTAACAAGTGAATAGGACCAAAGACACGAGTGCACAAAAATAGACTGACAAATGTAGCAAAGCTGTTTTTAAAATAGCCAATAAAAATGCAGATGCTATACTTCCAGCATGCTAAAAAGGGAAAAGTTGTGACAGAAAATGAACCAAATACAAGATGTTGCTTAAATTAGTGTAATCTCTGCAAAAGATGCCAAACCACATAGTATAAAGCTCTAAAGCCCTTTCAAAGAAATGGATTTTAATGAAGCAGATCCGATAACCCTCAGTGCACCCAATTATTGGCTTCTAACAGGTTTTCAATGAAGTTGAATAGAATTTTTTTCAATTAGAAACATCTAATTTTACATAAGCGGTGTTGAAGATTTCTGCAAAACAAGTTAGTTCTGTTTTACTAAAGAAAATATTTTAGCTACATTCACATAATTCCTAATTGATAGAATATATTTATAGGAATTATCCATTTCCAAAGTCAAGTAGCAGAGGGCAGGGGCTGAAGGCCTCACGAGGTATAATGTGGAATTCAATTTGCACTAACCTTGCCCAAGAGCAGAAAATGAAAAATTTCCTCTGACCAAAATTGTTTTATTTTGCAGTACCTCTGTCAGACGCATTTTTGTCAAATGAAGTTCTAATAAGACCAACAGAGAAGTGTAATATTTCAGATTCACCAGCATTCCCTTAAGTACACGCAAAACAGATTTTCTTTAGAAGGCCAACAGAGAAGCAATTACATTCATCTTCTTTGCAAATCTGGAAGAGGCCCACAAAGAAACAATAACTGTGTGTGCTAACATATCTGAAATGAAAGCCCTTACCACCAGCATGAAAGAAAAAAGTTTTTTATAATGGATATTAATGGATAATGGATTCTGTGGTTTTTTTTAAAAAAACAGTGCATCCTTCAACTAGAAGGCTAGCTTAAGGGAGTGCAGTGCTGTATTAGTTTTTCTAATAACTGCACTAGGAACATAATTTAAACATAGAACGGTACAAAATGAGGAATTGCTAATAAATAATTGTTTACATTCATAATATGAAGGATCTGGTGAGTGCTGGACTAGGACCGGGGAGACCCGAGTTCAAATCCCCATTCAGCCATGAGACTTGCTGGGTGACTCTGGGCCAGTAACTTCTCTCTCAGCCTAACCTACTTCACAGGGTTGTTGTGAAAGAGAAACTTAAGTATGTAGTGCACCACTCTGAGCTCCTTGGAGGAAGAGCGGGATATAAATGTAACAACAACAACAACAACAACAACAACACAATGGCTTAAGAATGGCAACTTGAAGAAAGAAACAGAGGGTCTAATATTGGCCGCACAAGAACAGGCACTAAGAACAAATGCAATAAGAGCAAAAGTAGAAAAATCTACAACAAACAGCAAGTGCCACCTTTGTAAAGAAGCAGATGAAACCGTGGACCACCTAATCAGCTCTTGTAAAAAGATCGCACAGACTGACTACAAACAAAGGCATGACAAGGTAGCAGGGATGATACACTGGAACATCTGCCAAAAATACAAGCTACCTGTAGCCAAAAATTGGTGGGACCATAAAATTGAAAAAGTTGTAGAAAACCAAGATGCAAAAATATTATGGGACTTGCGACTACAAACAGACAAACATCTGCCACACAATACACCAGATATCACTGTAGTCGAGAAGAAAGAAAAACAAGTTAAAATAACTGACATAGCAATACCAGGGGATAGCAGAATAGAAGAAAAAGAAATAGAAAAAATCACCAAATACAAAGATCTACAAATTGAAATTGAAAGGCTGTGGCAGAAGAAGATCCAAATAATCCCAGTAGTAATTGGTGCCCTAGGTGCAATTCCAAAACAACTTGAAGAGCACCTCAACACCATAGGGGCCACAGAAATCACCATCAGCCAATTACAAAAAGCAGCTTTACTGGGAACAGCCTATATTCTGAGACCATATCTATAACAATTGACAATAAAATTCAGCCATCCCAGGTCCTTGGGAAGGACTCGATGTCTGGATAAAACAAACCAGTCAATAACACCTGTCTGACTGTGTAAACAAGAAATAATAATAAATATAGAACCAATTTTATATTTCTTGATAAAGTTAAAACAATAGTTTTATACATGAAGGTTAATCAAAGCCTGTTGTAAGAAAATGTCTTCCTTCTTCTTACTGCTCAGCTTTTCAAATTGTACAGTTATGCTACAAACATGGACCAGTGACACTTGGGCAGCCATACTTCACAGCAAAAATGGGGACTTTGAGTCTATGGGGAGATCATTTGGGGAACCCCTGAACAACATATGATTGCTTTATTTAGAAGACCAAGGACGAGAAGAAGATGACCTACTTTCCCCCTCCAGAATGAATCACAGACCCAGATTTTAAAGAAAGTTTTCAGAAAGCAAAGAATATGTTACAGGCAGACTCTAATGGAAAATTATCCTGTATAATCCCCCATCAACATGAAGACTCATAATCTTATCCTATTCCCATTTATTTCAACTGGGGTTTTATAGACAATGTCCTTGATGAACTGTCCCCCATATGTTTGATTTACCACCTGATAATTCTTACGGTTTATGTTATGGGTATGATTTCAGAAAACTGAGCTCTTAAGATCCTGGATCTAAACTTTAGGTCTTCAAAAGCACAGGGAAAAGAAAACATAGGTCAACTGTAGTTCCTGCTGCATTTTTTGCTTCACCAGATGGGTCCAATTCTGCCAGCAAACAAGAATGTTTAAATGGAAAATATTGTTCCATGTATACAATAAACTACAGAGTGTTCCAGCCACATCCACTGCCTTTGATCTTTCACAGGTCACTGTGCCCACAAGGAACTCCAGTATGCATCTTTTATATCAAATACCAATCTCACTGTTGAGGATTTTATGCAATATAAAATCCTTACAGGTGATTTTACCCATTTCCTTTGCTTTTCCTCATTTTAGCTTTCGATTCAACCCATGGACATGAAATCATTCAGATACGGAAAAGAAACAAGTGATTACTGTCCCGGAGTAGCCAAATGTGTAAACAAGCCTCCAGGCGTATTTAAATAATGCATTTTGAGGTACGTGAGTGCCACCAACTAATTCTCTTGTACATGCCCCTCTGGGGAACAGTGCATAGATTCAACACTTAAACTAGAGCAGCCTGTCTTCAGAAATCCTTGTTGGTTCTTGTGATCCTAAAGCTGGAAATAGCAGCTTCCTGATAGGATGTTTTGTTACAAAGAATTCATGTTTAACAAGCACCAAATACCAGGCGAGGGAACAGTATTGCCTCTCTTATCCACTACTGACACAGCAGCGGTGACCCCCAAGTTGCAGACTTTTTTTCTCTTGCACATCTGTACTTCACAGCCTTATTTTTTAATTAGCATATGAAATACAGTCGCCTCAACTGGCTGATGTTGATGTACTATAGGACATTGTTCTACAAAGGAAGTAATATAAGGCATTATTCATTTTTTAAATCCTGCTTTTGGACAATTAGGCATTTACTGTGAGCATTCATTCCTAACTATGCCCACAATGAGAAACCACTGGGGAAGGCAGCAGCACAGCACGCCCAAGTCTTCATTAAGCAGAAAAGGAATATTTTCTCTGTATGTCCTGGCTCATTGCATGTCCAGTTATCATGTCAGGATACACAACCCATTCATGATCTTGGGGTATATGCAAGCAATATACATATATTTCAAATATCTCTGCAATTGCTGAGGCTTTTAATTACAACAATATATATAAAAGGTATACCTACATACTCTGTGGTTTGTTATGTATTTTGTACTAGAAGTAAAAATTTAAAAGCATAATGCACTCCACTGACAGCATCTATAATTAAAGCAAATAACCAGGTACATTAGACAAAGAATCCAAATCAAGGCTCACGGATGCCACTGTTATGCGATTACTGACTTATTTAAAAAGAAATACCTTTCAAGGTCCATGATATACTATTATTTTCTGTCCTATTACCATTTGTTCCTGCCCAGTTCCTATTGTTAATATTTTCCCTTTAACACACATGCAACCATCTTAGGCAGTAACCTTTATTTTCAGAAGAAAAAGGCAGTTTGTTGGCAGAGTCAGATTCATTCTGGGTGATGAAAAGGGGAGGGGGCAGGCAGTGCAAAAGGCAAAAGGCTAGTGACATTGCCCATGCTTTCCACTGCAGAAGGTTCCAAGTTTAATCTCTGGCATCTCCAACTAGGATTCCTAACCCCCACTAACGGAGAAAAGAAGCACCTTTTAAAGTGGTGATTCTCTTATATTTAGCGGGGGGAGAACAGCTGTCCCCATCCAGCTCCAGCACAGCATCCCTCTAGTGACTGTTGCTGTGTCTATATTTCCATACAGATTGTGGGCCCTTTTGGGACAGAGTACAGTCGTACTTATGTTTATTGAGTACAGAGTACAGTCATACTTATTATTATAAGTACAATATTACCTATTTATTTATTTATCTATGTAAATTGCTTTGAGAACTTTTGCTGAAAAGTAGTACATGAATATTCATAGCAAGAGGAGGAAGAGGAAGAGGAGGAGGAGGAGGTATAGGACAATGGTGACAATGACTGGGAAATGCACTTCAAAACCTAGAGCCACTGGCAGTCAGTGAAGATTAGATATGGCTGGCTAAGATGGATCAGACGATTCAGTATAAGGGAACTTCATAAGTTACACTTAAAGGCATGTAATACTGTGACATATTGATCAATAGATTCACCAGGCAGTTGGGATATAGAACAGAACTTGTAACACTCAGCAATCACATCCAAAGTAGGGTTGAAATGATCATCTAAGGCTTGAAGCTTCATAAGGGTTGCATTCCCTTCCAATTTGGTAAAGGTAAAGTGTGCAGTCAAGTTGGTGTCGACTCCTGGTGACGACAGAGCCCTGTGGTTGCCTTTGGTAGAATACAGGAGAGGTTCACCATTACCATCTCCTGTGCAGGATGAGATGATGCCTTTCAGCATCTTCCTATACCGCTGCTGCCCAATATACATAACAGAGGGAATTCGAACCGTCAACCTCTGGCTTGCTTGTTAAGTCATTTCCCCACTGCGCCATTAGGTTGGTAGGAAAGGGCAAATGAGTATATATTCTTTAGCCTTCAAGGCCCAGACAGTGTAGCAATATAGCCTTCTGCTATGCTGAAGTAAAATCAGGGGTCTGTATAGTGAGGAGGTAATTGCAGAACTAAGACCTCCATTGTTTCCAGGGAAGAGTAAGTTATTCTGGAGTGGACAAGAAAAAAGGTGGGGGTGGAGGAATCTAAGCCATGTGGCAGTGGTCATCCACTGAGAAACAGAGTTCAGGACCAATAAGGGGAAAAGTACCTTCAGGGCTTGTGCAGCAAAAGAAGCTGGATAAACAATCAGCAGCAGCAATAGTAGAATGCAGCAGTTCAGGAATATAGGCCCAGTAATGCAATGAAAGAAAGATGCAGGAACTTTCACAAGCTTTGCAGGCTCACATCTAGCTGGTTCAAAATCTTATCGCCAAATGTTTTGTAACTGCTTCCCTCACAGACACAAAGAAATCTTATGTAGATTTAACTAAAGATTTATTTAGAAACAACTCAATTTTCTCCTTTCCCTCCCTTTTATTTCTGATGCCATCCCCTGCACTGTCTCTACAGGATCCTCACTGTGACAAACTTCTAAAATAACAAAACATAAATTATTACTAGATAGACTACAACACTGTACTGTATATTGGAAGCACAGTTACCTTGCTTACAAAGAAAACCTGTGGACCATTCACATTAATACAGAGTATGATGGAAGATGGAAGAGTCAGCATATTTGGCAGTACCTGAGGCTAGGCTATGATAGAAAGGAAAAGCATTTTGGTGGGAAATAATGAGTTTTTACCCACCCTTCCTGCTTCTCAGGATACCCTGAAATTGGTAGTTAAGGACATATGAACTGATGGAAATAATTCATCTTTGGATCTCTCTCTGCCTTCTAATTTTTGAGACATTTTCAATTATCTTTCCTTGTACATATGAGCAACATTACTGTTTTTAAATGTAAATGCATTTGGAAGTTGCCTAGAAAACATATCATATATTATCAGAACTGGGAACAGAAAAATGTTACTTAAAAAAAAATTAACCAAGTACAAAACAGTCCCCTTTACAAACAAGTCGACCTTCAATAAATCTTATTTTAATTTTTTAAAAAGAGGATACAGCATTATATACATGCAATTTTATCTTAGCACAATAGTTCGCTCCTTATAGCCAAATAGGGAAAAAGTGTTCTTTTGTGTGTATAATGCTGGAGAATTGTGCAGACAATTTTAAAGCCAGATGATCTAGGACAGAGGTAATCCACTAGTCTAAATCATGAAACGCTATTTCTAATTATTCAGCTAGAAAGGTCTACATGCCAACACATGTGTATCTGAGTACAAGGATGGGGGATATTGTAAGCTCTGCACATGTGGCCCTTTTTGCCAAACTGGCATGGAAAAAAGCTCTTGGATTGCCTCTGAATTCATGGGGGAATAAAAGGGGGGGGCAGAAAGTTTAACAGTTGCCCATTGTGGGGCCTAGCAAACCAACTGCATTTTCATTCTTCAATAATACAATATGGTATGAATAACTGATCCATCCATTTAGGTATGCCACAGTAAACCTAAAGCAGCCCCAAATAAGTAAACTAATGGACTCTGCTATTGGATTTTAGAGAAAAATCAAATGCTACTGTTCTGATGGTAAGAGTCTTCTTTTAAAAGGACGCCACGTTATCTGCTGTGATGATGGGGGTTTGTTTTGTTTTAGAATTACAACCAGAAAACATTTGCATTTATGTTTGTGGTAAGGTATAAAGTTATACTGGAGGCTTTGTACTGAATGTACAAGAGGCAGCGAAAGCATTGTAGTGATTGGGCAGTGGGGATTCCGAGTCAAGGGCGCACCTAGGTAATTTTGGAGCCCGGACCAGAAAGGCTTCGGACCCACTCCCCCCCCCCACTTCTTGAGGGCTGGGGGGTGGGGTTTGGGGGCAAGTCAAATATAAGTATTTTGACATTTTTTAAAGTGCTGCTGCGCGGAGGGGATGGGGACTGCCAGCGGGTGTGTGGGCACTCAGGGGAAGGAGGCAGCAGCAAGAGCTCCTTCTCTTAGCCTGTCTGCCTCTCAAATAACAAACTGGGCTGTTTTCAGCCCATTTCGGGCCTCTGCGCTTAGAAAAAAGTGTTTAAAAATATTTGACTTGCCCGGCGGACATGGGGCTGCGGTGGGGTTCTGGGGAGAGCCCCCAGAAGACAGGATGCCACAAACCAAATCTCCATGGTTAAGTGCACCTCTGGACAGAGTCAGTGGAATGAAACTGTTGCTGGTTAGAAGATGTGCTTTACTGTAGCTCTGTGTAAAAGTGTTATTTTTATTTCAAACAAGAATAAATCCTTGGTTGTTGTTTATCCAAAGAAAGTGGCATCTTTGACTGAATTCCCACATGAAGACAGAAGGAATTGTTGCGCCAAGATAACACAGCTCCCCCAAGATGCTTGAAGACTCGGGGGGATGCTGAAAGTTCTTCTCAAGTGGTAGCAGCGGCTGATTATCCAGCTATAAATGTCTCAAAACTTCATGGTGAGGTAACACTTCCGCCACTTTCCAGGATACATTACTGTTGTCCATCATGGCCAAAGCTGAGATAAAATGGTAAATTTAACAAAGGGAAGACCAAAAATGTCTCTTTATTTCAAGGTAGGAGATTTAAGAAAAGAAATGGGGTGGGGAGAACAGGAGTCTAGTTAGGCCATTAAAAAAAAAAAAAAATCAGACTACATTGAGAAATTTGACGTACCAAACTAAAATTTCTCCAGTTTCTTGGAGCTGGGACTAAAGTAAATCGAAATGAGAAGAAATTGCACTAATGTGGAAACTGGCAACCAAACGACGCAAGCACTACTAATGTCCTCCAGCAGAGAAAGCCATAAATGTGCATAGAGGCTCCAGCAGGCTGAAAGACTCCTGCTACCTCTAGATTAGAATATACAATTTAGTTTGATTAATGAAAATGTAAATGAAAGAGCTCTTCCTTCTTCAGTTATGATTAAAGACCAAAGCTGACTGAGTAGCTTTCAGGAAGATATTTCAGTCCCAAGAGCTAAAATCCAATATACTATAATTGCAATCAAATCTGATATGGGATTAACTCACAACCACACACTCCCTCATAGGAATAAGAAAATATATGGAAGTGGTACTTAAATACTTTTTTGTTGCAATAAGGTTTCTGAAATGAAAATCCAATCTTTAGGATTTGAATGATGAAAGCAAAAAAGCATTAATGTTGACATTATACTAACAACTTTAGGAGCTGCATCATGCTGTTAGAGGCACTAAGAGGACCAAAATATGAGATAAAATGATACAGCTTCAGTTTGTTCAACTGAAAAGCCAAACAATTTATGTAATCAGGAATTGACAGATCTGCAAAATGTACCTCTTTGGGAAGAAGAAATAAAGGCCCAGTTTAGACGTTACAGAAAACCACGTTTCAGCACTGTGTAAATGAGTCTAAGGAAGCCGTGGGTTCACACGCTTTCTCTTCTCTTGCACACGAGAGTGAAAGTTTCCATTCATTTAAAAAATAAACCACAACAGCTCTGTTATACACAAATGCAGGAAATTGCAGTCTGCTTAACTATCAAGAGCTGGAACATGCCAGGATGTCAGATGAAAATCAGAAGTCCTATTACATTGTACGTGTGTACGGGTGACTGTACACATGTACACTTCTATGTGAATTACTATTCATCTGTCATGTGCTTGCTCTCTGTGTGGCCGCCCCCTGAGGCAGCCTGCTATATTGCAGCAAATCCCTAGGCCACTGAAGCCTTGGACAACAAGCCCCGCCCTAAAGGATCATTCATTGATCTTTCCCTGCAGCAGGAAGTATAAAAGGCTTCCTGGCTGAAGAAGGCCTCGTCTCAGTTATCAAGGTTTCTATGGTTTGGTGCACTTGTCTGGGTGGTTTGACCCTTGGCTTGTTTCAGAGTTCAGATTACCGGCCTGACCCTCTGGCTCCAGACTGCTCACCTGGCTTGACCCTTAGCTTGTTCCTGACTCCTGTCTCTTGTCTCACCCTCTGGCTACTGCCTATGATGTGGCTTTGATCCTTGGACTGTTCCTGCCAGGGGCGTAGCAAGGCTGGAGTGGGCCCAGAGACAAGATTTTAAAATGCCCCCCCCCTCACTGAAGCTCAGCTCAGCTCATGAAGTAAAGAAATCTTAAATGAGGCTGAATAGTGGTAACAAAAAGCATAGTTATACACACACACACACACACACACACACACACACACACACACACACACACCACAACACACACACACACACCTACCTATGTGCCACAATAGATCATCATCCAAAAACGGTTGTGTAAATTGTGGACGATGTAAGTCATTTAATGGTACTAGAGAAAGACATGCTGTTCTGGTAGCTCCAGGTCTTAACACTCACATCAATTTCGGAGGATGAATACAACTGAAGGAAGCCCAGGTGGGTGTGCGGCTGGGGGAGTCAGTCATGTGACTTGCCTCTGGGGCCCCCCCCAAGGCAGTGGGCCCCCAGACAACTGTCTCCCCTTGCCCTATTATAGTTACGCCCCTGGTTCCTGCGTCCTGCCTCTGTCTGATCCTCTGGCTACTGGTGATTATGTGGCTTTGGCCCTCAGCTTCTTCCTGACCTTGTCTAGACCCTCTGGCTCAGCCTGGCTTGGCCCTGGTGAGTCTCTGGCTCTCCTGGTCCTGGCCTTTAGACTTGCACCCCCTGGTGATTATTGCCCATGGTTCAGTTTTCTGACATCATTCACTTTTAAAGTGGCCCTGGGTGCAAGTCCTTGAAATGCATGGTGGGGGGTGGCTTGAAGGTGGGGAAGGGGATACCTTTAAGGGTGGTGAGGGTGCTCTTACCCCTCTTGCCGCATTTCCCCAGATGGTGCTACACTTTTAAAGGGTCCAGTGGGGTGGCAGCATACCTCCCTGCTGCCTGTTGTCTTGTTGGACCGGAAGTACTCGATGCATGTGCATGCACATGTCGCATGTACGTGCGCGCCTGACGTGTGCATGTGTGGTGGGTACTTCTGGTCCAATGAGGCAATGGGGCAGCAGGGAGGGATGCTGCCGCCCCGCCGGACCCTTTTAAAGTGCAGCGCTGGTGTGGGAAACGCAGCGGGAGGGGTAAGAGCAACCTCCCACCCCCTTAAAGGTAGCCCCGCCCCGCCTTCGAACTAGCCAAACCAACAGTCGTTCAAACCTGTTCGGAGGCCCGTAAAAGGGCCTCCGAACAGGTTCATGCACATCCCTAAAGAATACTATAGATACAGAGTAGGGATGCGCAGAATGTTTTGATATTAAAACATTTAGACTCTAAATGGGCCGTTTCAAGCTCAAAACAGAATACCCTTTAAATAAAGGCCCTGTTTCAAGCAGAATAACCCAATTTCTACTGAAAGATTTCGAGTCCCATTTGGAGGCCTGTTTTCCCACTGGCTTCTGATTGGTTTGTGATCTCCTTGCTTCTTGGTTGGCATGTTCTCCTACAAATTAAGTGTTGTCATAGATAACTGTGCCCTCATTGGCTGGGGGGCAGGCAGGAGGGAGGAGGGAACACAAAAGGAGAGAATTTCAAAATGTATTCAAAGGGACTGGGAGGCAGCGAGAGCCCTTATTGTGTGCCTGCCTCTCTTGAAGGAGGAGGATACATCAGGAGAGGGGGAATAATTTTGTGTACTTCTTGGTGATTGCTGTGATGACCTCCATATCTGGCTTTTAGACTAACTTCTGCTTCACTCACTGCTCTGGTCTGCTCTGCAATCTGCATTGCAAGATGCAATCAGTCAAAATGTGGCTGAAGTTGCTCTAGTTGAGCTTCTGGCTATGCTTGCTGCTAAGTAAGGGTGCTGCTGTGACAATGCTAAGAAGTAACATAAGGAGTCATAATTGTGTGTGAGAGAGCAACTTGTGCCAAAGATGTTAAAGCAGCACAGGCAGTGTGGCTGGCAGTGGATTTGGGGTCAGTGATTCTTTTGGGGGCACTTTTGGACTGTGTTTGAACAGTGTGTTCTGTGTTTGGAGGAACAGATTCCTTTTTACTGTTTGCTTCTGCAGTGTTTTTCAAGGCAGGATCCAAACTGCAATGCAAAACTTGTGTGTGCAGCTTGTTTTGGCCATAGGGAACAATGGGGAAACTTGAAACATCCTAGGGACATCAAAGTGGGTTGGGTGGAAGAGCACGATGGGTGCTACATAAAACCCAACCCACAAAAGAAATGGGCAAGTGGGCAACTTAAATCTTTAACCTTTCTCCCAAACCCTATAGGATCCTATGGGGGGTTGGGAGAAAGGTTAAAAATTTGTTTAAAATCACCTGCTTGCCCATTTCTTTTGTAGCACCCATAATGCCCTGCCACCCAACCCACTTTGGTGTCCCTAGGAGCTGTTCCCTATGGGGAACAATGGAGTGTTTCAAGTTTCCTCATTTTCTCTATGGCCAAAACACTCGAAACGTTTCATATTTGTTCCCTTGAAACAGCTAGTTCAACTGCTGTTTTTAATGAAATGTTTCAGCCATTTCCTACAAACTCTGGGGGCAATATTCAGGTTTTAAAAAGATTCCTTTGCCTCTTGTGTACAGCAGCTCTGTTTACTAAAAGCAGATATGAACCACGAGGAGGGCACATGATAAGTTATTCTTATGGGCTGTACTACTTCAGAGTAAGAATGTGTTGGAAGTGAAGGACTATGCACTGTCTCTTGTCTCAATGACATAGGAGGATAGACTAGTGAGTCAGAGGGCTAGAGGGTCAAGACATTGGTCATCCTTTATCTACTGCTCTGAAACTATCCCTTTGGAATGTAGATTGCTAATCTCAGGGACACTTCCTTCCTTCCAGCCACTTCCTTCCTCTCTCCCCTCTTCTCTTCCTTCCTTCTACCTTGCAACATGCAAGCTCCTCTCCCCTGCACCATGTGTGCAGAGATGCAGAATCCATCTGCATCCAGCTAGATAGATAGATTAGAGATCCTAACTCCTCGCTTTCCTATCCAGAATGGAGTTCTCTAATAAATACCATTTATATTGATTTGAAACTATGAACTGGCTCCAAGTTACTTTACTCTCAGCATACACGCATGCCTAACTAAATTCCGTTGTGTTGTGCCTCTGTGCACTCTGCTATAATGAGAAAGGGTTTCTCCTACCAGAGAGAATTCCCAACATAATGTACATAGGGAATAACACTTCTTTTGAAAATGCTTTCATGTGCCCATCTCCATGCTACTGTCAGGGGGAAAGCTAGGCTTAGAAATCTCACATGCAAACTTTCCTCATGCAAAAAGATTTTGATGTGGAGGTGTTTTCCAATAAATGACACACCCTCCCCGTGCTACTTACATTCTGAGAAGGTACAGTTTCATGAGGAGTGCCAGCCAATAGGATAAATAGCTTTAGTCACAGTATCAGCCAATTATTTTGTGCAGTTTCCCCACCGATGATGCCCAGAACCACCAACAGTAACAACCAAACTCGGGGCCAAAAGCACATCACCTACCAGCTTTTGAACAAAATGCTGCTTCATTTCAGGATTCAGATCTCTTTCGAGAGCTAATGTTATAGTGCTAACATCTTCTAAGATGGTTCTGAGCAGTTCATTTCCGCTGATGAAATGTTCCAATCTTTTAACTGAAGCATAATTTTGTCAGCTTGCTAATGTCTTACCATACTAGCATGAAGCCTATGCAATAGCAGGAAAGTGCTACATAAAATGGCTATTGTTGCTCTATTGTCAATCAGTCACTTAGGATTTCAGAGGCTATAATTGTACTAGCAACACAGAAATCTGTTTTCCCCTCAAGCTAGTTTTTGTCACATTTCTTACACACTCTGGCGATAATCAGGTTTTTAAAAGATTCCTTTGCCTTTTGTGTACAGTAGCTCTGTTTACTAAAAGCAGATATGAACCTTCAGGAGGGCACATGATACATTCTTCTTATGGGCTGTACTACCTCAGAGTATAGGGAATCATACTTCTTTTGAAAACACTTTTATGCATCTGTCTGCATGCTACTAGCTAGGCTTAGAAATCTCCTGAGATGTAAGTTTTTCACATGCAGAAAGATTTTGATGTGGAGGTGTTTTCCAATAAGTGCTTCCCCCCCACAAGTACATTCTGAGATGGTACAGTCTCATGAGGAGTGCAGCACCTGTTGCCCTCAGACATTTGAATCTGCTTCAAAAGTGACCCAGACAGACAGACATGAAAACAACAGCAGGAGAACTCGAGAAAACTAAGGAGGGGTATGTTTCAGAATGCTTCCAAAAATCTTGCCTTGTTGAAGTCTTCAGAGGTCGCTCTCATCTCTTTCCATGTCTTATTCAACAGCTGGATGCAAATGCAGAAGAACTCTTCAAACGACTTGTCATGTGTGAAGAACATTGGGTGGAAATCATTGCAGGTCTCACTGGCTAAAATAATAAGAAGAAAGCACCAAATTTTAGCAACACTTCAACAAATAGATCCTACAGGAATAATATACAGCAATTGTATGACTACCTGTTAAAAAAAGAGTAAATGGGAAAATCAGAGCAACATGCAAAGTAATAAACAGATCAAACCACTTCTCCAGAAAATGACCAGCAATGACATGATGCAATTTTGTACTGGAAGTGAGGATGTATCTGATTCATCTCATCATTCCTGTCCTCCTCCTGTGGTAGCTTATACAGAGATCCTAGGCAGTTCCATCCAGGCACTAACCAGATTCAGAACTGCTTAGCAGCAGGGTTGCTAAATCAGGTGCCTTCAGACCATGCCCTGAAATCTTGTTGCTGTGCTGATTCAACTAATTGGAATAAAGACATTTATTTTCAGAATGTCTATGCACCACTGGTGCCTCTGAGCACTACTAAGGAGGAAAACAAGAAACTGGCTGAATGATTGGCTATGCAAATAGACTTAGGGCCTCAGATATAAATGCTAGAACCCATTAAAGAACTACAAGCCACTGGCAGTTGCTGCACATTGATAGACATCAGGATATAAGCCTGGTTGTCAAGGTCAAGATCACTTGTCAAGACATTAGTGTTCATGGGCTGAAGGCTACTGTCAGGGTTAAAGATCTACTGAGACCAAGGCAGTCTAATCTTAGGCAATTGTCTACCACTTCAGTCTCTGAAAAATCCTGTCAACCATTATCAGTATGTGTAGCAAAGCAACAGCACCCACAGCTTTACCAAGTTTCCCACTGCACTATTATGCTGAATTGTACCCTACCATTGTGAATGCAGCGGTGGGGTGATTTGAGGCATGTGGAGATAGGACAGATTGTTTTGAAGTCCTTTCCCCCCTCACAGGATCGTGAGGTGTGGGGACTTCTTGTAGTTTGCCCGGTTCATCTTTGACGTGCTCTGGGAGCAGCTGCATTTAGGTGGTGCTCTGTTGCCTTTTCCTTGTCTGATGGCTCCAAAATGGCATCGTTCGGCTCCGGTTACCCATTCCTCACCTGAGGAGGGATTCAAAGAGTCATGGCTTCACACTTTGCTTGCAGTCATGAGCAACACCAATCCGGTATTGGGTATATGGGGGATTGATCCATCCTCTGGGCAGTGGCCATATTTCCCCATCAAGGGCTGGGTTCAGGCTTCATTTGGGACAACTGGACATCTCTGTGTAATCCTTATTTGGATGTTTTGGCTCCATTGGGAAGTCAGAACAAGCTACAGAGGAGAAGATTTGGCAGGGGAAAGATGTTGATTTTTCTTTGTTTTTCTGTGATCCTGAGCTGAAGCTCTTGGTGCAGGACAGAGTTTTAGTTAACCTTCTGAAGGACGCAGAGCAACTTAAGCAGTCCAAGGCTGAAAATAATTGGGTTAATTGGTTGCATGGGTACTCTCTTTTTTAAAATGGCGGTTGTTCTGCAAGCACAGCCGTGGCGGGGCCCCTTCCTGGTGAAGTACCCAGACATCATTCATAAGGTATAAAATTCATATTCCAAGGCATCTTGGTAGGCTTATGATGAACCTTTCCGCATGAGCAAGGTCCTGCCTTGGGATAGTAAGGATAATGAATTTTGGTCTGTTGTGATGTCTTTTGATCGGGCCTGTTCTGGAAAACTGCCAGACAAGGTCATCTCCTTGCTGTCAGTTCAGGCAGGGGTTCATATTGGAAAGCTGAGGTTGGCAAGGACAGCAACTAGAGAGCAAGGGAAACTTGTATGTTGGGATTTTAACACAAATAGAAAATGTTTTTGTTCCCCATGTAAGTTCAAACATGAATGTTCCCAACTGCTTTTGGGCAGGAGCTGCACGCCATAATGGGTACAGTGCTTCAAAGCAGCAGGCTGGTGCTGGAACCACCAAAGGTGGTCAAAACAAGGACTCCAATGCCAGTGTGGTCGGAGGCACTTTAAGTACTTGGTGTATCCCAATAAAGTGGTGGCAGACTATTTGCATCATTTGATTCTGCAGTAGAGTTGGTTCACCTTAATGGTGTGGGAGTGCTCATGGGTAAATGTGATATTAAACCTACTTTCTGCCTGTTGCCCATTCACCCAGAGCATTTTGAACTGCTGGGTTTCTGCTTCCAGAGGAAGCATTTTTAAAAAAAATAAAGCATTGCCCATGGGTTGCTCCATTTCTTGCTCTGCTTTTGAAAAAAATTGCACTTCCTTTCTCATTCCATTTTGCATTATTTAGATTCCTTTTTGTAGGATGAGCAGGCCAAGATTCCTGTGCCCAGGCCATGGAGCATTTTGTCTTACTCATGGAGGAGTTGGGTGTTTCATTGGCAAATGAAAAACCTGAAGGTCCTGTTTCCACCCTCCAGTTCCTAGGCACTGAGCTGGACTCAATTAACATGGTTTCCTAGTTGCCCGAATCTAAGTTAGATGCCCTCCATGATTTGCTGATCTCTTTTCAGGGTAGGGAAAAGGCTACTCTGGGTGAGTTGCAGTCTCTGGCTGGACACCTGCATTTTGCATGCAGAGTAGTGGCACCTGAATTGCCACTGAATTTTCTCTCTCCCATCCTCTGCCAAAGCACCACACCATAGAATCAGACTTTCCATGGGCTTTCCCAAGGATGTTTCAGTGTTGTTTGAGTTCCTGGCAGGTTTTAATTGAGACTTTTTGGAGAAATTCAATTTGCTTGGGAAATAGTTTTCAAGTTTATTCTGAGACTTATGGTTCTACTAGTTTAGGTCTGTACTGGCAGGGTTGGAGGTGTTCTACACCATGACCTGTAGAGTGGGCCTCAGATGATGAGGAAAGAGACCCAACATTTTGGGAATTTCCCCCAATTTTGGTGGTGGTGCTGCTGCTGTTTTGAGGCAAGCTTTTCTTTTAACAAATTGGTTCTTTTGGGGTGTGACAATCTAGTGGTTGTGCATGTGGTGAACAGCCAGTTTTGCAAGTCAGCTAGGGCCATGCATTTGGTGCAAGAGTTTGACCTGCTTTAAAATTTAACATTTCCTTCAAGGCTTATCATGTGCCAGGCCTAACACAATAGTGGATGCCCTTTCATGCTTTCAGTTTTCCAGATTCAGGCTGTTCACTCCAGAAGCTGATGCAAAGCTGGTATGGCTTCCTCCAAACCTGTGGTTGCGTAGTGCAGCAAAATAGAGCAGGCACTCCTTGCCTTGTTGGCCCCGTCTACCAGGGTGGCCTTATCAAATGCTTTCACCCAGTTTTTGAAATTCACTGGCTTGTCAACACTGAACGAATGCAATGTTTCATTGCAAGATGCAGCACTTTTCTTACATTTACACAGTTGTGTAGTTGCAAATTCAGAAGTGCAGGTGCTCTCCATAACAGCCTCCAGAGCCATGCCCACCTCAACAGCCATGCCCCATAGTCATGCCCCCAGTGGCCACACCCCCACAGTCACAAGGGCTGGTGGCTTCTTCATGTGGAAAAAGCAGCATTCTTCACATTTAGAGTCCATCAGACTGTACCTCTTGCATCTCGTGAGTTTTTAGCTCCACTGTTTACATTTCCCCCTGTACCAGAGCCTGTGGGTAGATATATTCTGCCAAACGAAGACAACACTTCTTCTATCTGACAAAATCGGCTTTAGTCCTTAAAAACGTTTGCTGCAATGATTTTGTTAGTCTTTGGAGTGTCACAAGGCTCTTCTTAGCATATATTTCAAGGCACTCAAGCAATATTCTCCTTTCAAATACAAAATGGACTAATTACCTTAGTCCAGACACTTTCTCTCTGCTTCTAATCTACCTCTCAGGATTGCTAGGAGGATAAAAGTGGGGAGAAAGAACCATGTACACTACCATGAGCTCCTTGGAGGAAGAGCAGGATAGTAGCGCAACAACCAAAAAACCTCTGTGTGTGTACACACACACACACACACACACACACACACACACAGAGCACACATATATTCATCTTGACTGTCAGCTACATGCACTCCAATCCTAAGCACGTACACTTGGAACCAAATTTTAAAAAAATCATGACGGCAGTGAGCAGCCCAGTTTGATTCCTTCAATTAACCTTTTTTGTATTTTGAAGCCAAAAGCACCGATATTGCACAATTCCTTAACACCACACCATCACCATACACAATCATAGTGTGTATCAAACAGAAGGAAAAGCCCCAAATGTGCAATTTAAATCTTTATATCCACTAATCAGATTCCAATGGGAGAGGGCAAATACAGAGTTGTCCCAGTTTTGAGTTAAAGATAAACATGAATTTTCAAGGGCAAGAGAGACAGGCAGTTTTAAAAACAAGTTCTCCATGATCTGATTCACAAAGTCTTATTTTGAAGCAAGTGGATAAAAAGAGACACATACCACAAAATAATGTATTGATTGGGGAAAGGTGGAAATGCTAAATTCTCAGTTTTCCAGTTTGTGAAGAAGTCTGAAGCCCCTTTCAAGAATTTGGGAGTACTCCCCGCCCCCTGGTGCTCCCACTACAAGCTTAAAGAAAAAAGACTATGTAAATTATTGTATGAGCTACTGTTACATGCACAGAGCAAAATAAAATATCCCCTAAGTTAGAAACACCATTTGCAGTAAAGATCAGTTTCCATATCTTTTGCTATGTAAACTTCTTTGAGGGCTTTTTTCAGTTGAAAAGTGGTATATAATAGATTGAAAAATCCTAGACCAGTTTCAACCTAGCAAACAATCTAAGATTCTTCATTCCTTACTCCCTAACACATACAGAATTGTGAGCCATTTTGGGGGCAGCAGGGAACCATTTTCTGAAACATTTTGCTATGTAAGGTATTTTGAGTATGTTTTGTTATAATTTCCTCACAAGAAGGAATGAGGGATTCTTAAAAGTTTACAAGTAGGGCTTCTTCTTGTTGGCACCTTTTTCTATTGTGCTGAAAATGAAGTTTTTGTTTCAAGTTGGGCTAAGAGACTATACACACATGAATAGTGTGCACAAGCACATGTACACAACACACACACCATCCATCCCTTCTCCCTCTTATTTTGCTGTTCAGGAAGGAAACAAGAGCAGCTTATTGTTGTGGTTCCCTCCCTCTAAATCAATTCAAGTTCCGAATGCAGAGAATCACATGGCCAGAACTTGAGGAGGAGAGACAACTGGCTTCAGCCACACAGAGTCTTTAACTCTTTCTCCTCCTCTTTGCTGCTACCCCTCACTCAGGGAGACAGACAAGGAGAGAAAGAACCAAGTCCGGAAGGAGGGCAAGTTCATTTCTATGGTTGTGAATGACATAAATTGGGTTTGGGCCTTATGCCCCGAGTCCACAATAGCCTTCATGGAGCTTTTACCTCTGCTTCACTGGCCAGGAACACACAAGGCTGGTGCTCTCAACAGGTCTCGCAAGAAAATTAACTCTTAGGTAAATACTTTCTTGGAGGGGTGGCCTGTTAATTACACAGCCAGAATTCTATATCCCCAGGCCAGAACTTTTAGGCAGGGATGGGATCCACTATTTCGAATGAATCATGCCATTTTCATGTCTAGTTGTGCCAGTGACAGCATTTTTGTTTCCCATCACCCTGACAAGCCATTTTGCATGTTTTGTTAGATCTTATTCTGTTATGTATCTTGAGTTGACCTGGTGCCATGAATTTTGAGGAGTTTACCAAGATGATCCTTCAGTTTAGTGACTGTTCCTCAGTTTAATAAAGATGTTGGTATTTGATTTCTGAGTTGAGACCTCACCATGTTGTTGGGTAAGGAGGAAGGTCTTGTGAATAGTGACTAAACATTATGTACTGAAAATATTGTGTGACAAAGGGCTGAAGAACTTCTGGGTAATAGGATGACATTCTAAAATATTGTTGTGTATTGTTGTGATTGTTGCAATTACTGTAGCTGTCACATTGGCAGATGCGTGTTTCCAAACCTGTCTTCATTGAGGAATATGGATGCCCATTTGTAGTGGAGAATACATAGGCAAGGAAATGCTAGACACTACCCACTGTCAATTCTTTCCAGCAAATATGTTACCCAAACATGAATGTTATAGTATGAACAAACAGCTGAGAATTCCAGGTTTGCTTCATGATACAGTGTTCTGTTCCAAGAGAAATACCTTCTCTAAATTAGAACTTAGCGCCATGTGGCAGGTGACAGTAAGATCCAGGACTTTGACTTGATAATTATACTGTATTTCGCTCCCAGTTAATAACATTTCTTCATTTTTCATTGAATAACCCAGTTGTCATCTGGATACAGAGATTGAGACAGTAAATGAAAAGCCAGGCACAAAGATGAAGGTAAATGGGTACAGGAAGAACCTGGAAAAACTTCATTTGCTTACACTGGCGTACATAATTTGACGGTGAGGGCCTGGTGCTTCTCCGAGGAGCCAGGAAAAGGCTCTGGTCATTCTGTACAAAAAAGGGTGCCACTTAGATAAAGAGAGATACAAACTCTGCAGATAAGGTGAAGCGGTGTGCCACTTGGATAGAGAGAGACGGACTCTGTAGATAAGACTGAAGTCTCTGTCCAGTGGGTGAACCACTAAATATGCTCCTCCCTAAGGATGTGGGGGGAGAAACAATGGCAGACGTACAAAAGGAGGAGATGGTATAGTTAAGAGCCCCTTTATCATTGACTAGCACCTCCTAACGTTAATTCTACTGATAAAAATCAGATTCAGGAGTGCCTGCAAACAGGTGCAGTAGGAGATATAGGGGCTTCAATAGATTTGATTGACAGAGTCATAATGAAAAGAAGGATGCCTCCTTCTGATGGTGAATTACATTCCGTAAGGGGCCAAATCAAGCCTAGTTTGAAAATTTGAAATCTGAAAACTGAAAATGTAATGTATTGCGTTTTCCTCACTGGTGGAATCAAATAAGATGACAAAGGCATTGAGATGGGGTGATCTTTTGAAGACAATGGATTTCAATTCTGTTGCTCCAAGGGAAAGTCCAATAGTCTTGCAACAATAAATTGGTTAGATGCATAGCCATCCCCAAGATGTAGAAGCACCTTGGAAGTCTGGTGAAGCTTCAGATGTACCAGTCAGCCTTTCTGCCATATTCACATAGTCACAGCCTTTCTGCCATAGTTTGTAGGGGTGTGCAATTCGGGTTTTCCGGTGATTCGGCTCGGACCCGAACCGAATCACCCCTGTTCTGTTTTGTGCCCGAATCTGGGTCACCCGAATCACCCTTGATTCGGTTCGGATTCGGATTTAATCCAAATCCAAATCCGAATCGATCCGGGGGGTAAAAAGGGGCCCAGGGGCAAAATTTTGGGGTGGGGTGGTAGTGCCCAATGGGTAGAGTCTACCACCCCAATTTCAGGTGGATTGGGAAAAATCCTGATTTTTGGTGAATTTTTAAAGTTTTAGTGACTTTGGGCCAGTTCGGGGGCATAGAATGGGATCTGGGCAAAAGGAGTGGGGTGGGGTGGTAGTGCCTAATGGGTGCAGGCTACCACCCCAATTTCAGGGGGATTGGGAAAAGGGCTGATTTTTGGTAAATTTCTGAAATTTTCATGTCTTTGGGGCAGATCGGGGCAGAAAGTGGGGCCTGGGGCAGAATAGTGGGGTGGGGTGGTAGTGCCTAATGGGTGGAGGCTACCACCCCAATTTCAGGGGGTTTGGACAAAGGGGTGATATTTTGAGAATTTTTGAAGTTTTAGTGACTTTGGGGCAGTTTGGGGGCAGAAAGTGGATCTGCCCCAAAATAGTGGGGTGGGGTGGTAGTGCCTAATGGGTGGAGGCTACCACCCCAATTTCAGGGGGATTGGGCAGAGGTGTGAATTCTCATTCTGAGAAAAACTTCTGAGGTGTGAATTCTCATTCTATCATAGCAAATGAGATTTTTTTCAATTAAACAACTCTCATTACCCCACTTTCACTTTTTCACACTTTCCTTTACTATGAATAATATGAGGAAGTAATCAATTTAGCACACTTCACCTTATGAAGACAAACCTCATAAAAATAAATTCACCAAAATTCACCCCCTGCATAATCACTCTTAAATTGAGGATGGGTGGTAGCCTCCACCCATTAGACACTATCTACCAGCCCACCCCACTCCTTTGGGGCAGATCCACTTTCTGCCCCCAATCTGCCCCAAAGACACCCAAACTTCAAAAATTCTCAAAAAATCAGCCCTCTGCCCAATCCCCCTGAAATTGGGGTGGTAGCCTCCACCCATTAGGCACTACCACCCCACCCCACTATTTTGGGGCAGATCCACTTTCTGCCCCCAAACTGCCCCAAAATCACTAAAACTTCAAAAATTCTCAAAAAATCACCCCTTTGTCCAAACCCCCTGAAATTGGGGTGGTAGCCTCCAACCATTAGGAACTACCACCCCACCTCACTATTCTGCCCCAGGCCCCACTTTCTGCCCCAATATGCCCCAATCTGCCCCAAAGACATGAAAATTTCAGAAATTTACCAAAAATCAGCCCTTTTCCCAATCCCCCTGAAATTGGGGTGGTAGCCTGCACCCATTAGGCACTACCACCCCACCCCACTCCTTTTGCCCAGATCCCATGCTATGCCCCTGAACTGCCCCAAAGTCACTAAAACTTAAAAAATTCGCCAAAAATCAACCATGAACCGAATCACCCGAATTTTTCGGGTCTGAAATTCGGGTGATTTGGCTCGTGCCCGAAAAATATCGGGGGACATCAGGGGTGATTCGGTTCAGCCCCGAATCACCCAAAATTGTCCGTTTCGGGCACAGATCGTTCTGTGCCCGAAATTTTTTGCACATCCCTAATAGTTTGCTCCATGCATGCAGAAAATATAATAGTATCTTATTGAGCAGCAGATTGCATGGAGGCTCTGCTTTTGTGACCCCTGGCATTGTTAATCAAAAATGACAGTTCCAAGAGCCAAGGTTACATTAGGCTTCTCACCTGGAATATTGTGGGCTGGGTGTCAGATATCCTTTGATTAAGTGCCATCAAGTCGGTGTTGACTCTTAGCGACCATATAGATAGATTCTTTTAGAGCATCTTTTAGGGATTATATAACCTCTTACAATGTTATATTGGTTCAAGAGACTTGGGCAAGTGAGCCTATGAGGCTAAATGAATTCGTTTCACATATGTTAAAGGCCACATCAGGAGGAAACGGGTAGGTTGAGGGGTGGATTGGATATTTTTATCTTCACAAAATTACAAGCTGATATTACTAAAGTGGAGTCTTGTGATCAGGACTGGCCTATATAGCCAGATTTGGGCTTTCCAGTTTCCCAGTTGTAAATGTTTATATTCTATCACAAGGTGTACAGGCACAGACTAAAGAAGCTTGGCTTAAATTGGAGAGGTATATTTTAGATCTTACTTGAACATTTCCTAATGTTGTTGCCAAGAGCAGGTGATTCAAATGCCAGAATTGGCCTAAATGATGAGGCCTGCTGCTTATAAAATTGTCCCACTGCTACGAGAGGGTGAAACTCCCTTCTTAAAGCATCTTTCTAAGGATATGAAAATTAATTGTGCAGGACTTTGCATGGCTCAGCTTGTAAAAGATCTGGATTTTTATTCTGAATGGGGTGATCAATGGTGATAGACCTGGGGAGCATACACACTGGTCTGGGAGGGGAGCCAGTACTTTAGGTTATGTGTTGGCATCATGGGAGTTTCTTACAATGATGGTTTCTTACATCTAAAAGTGGTTTTAACCTATGGTTAAAAAGTGACCATCTATCAATAGCCTTGAAAGTAAAAAAAGGAGTACAGGAAACTAACGTAGAAAATGTTTATAAGACAGCCTTAGTAGAAAATATAGGCCAAGTAAAAGTAAAATGGTCTGCCAAGGTGGAGAAAGAAATAAGAGCTTTTCTTGACATGGAGATTGCTTAAATTTCCAGCACTCAATTTTGACTGCAGATTCTCCAGAGACAGCTATTCAATCACATCAGAAGTTCATTACAGCTCTACAACCTCTCCTACAGTATCTAAGGAGAGCAGTATGACTGGGCACGTCTCAGGGAATCATTCAAGGCCCTGGTTTGACAAGGAGCGTGTCCAGGCTAAGAATGCTCTTATAGCCCAGTTTAAGGTATACAGAACAGTTAATATTCAGACTCGCCCCCAAGAATATTATTTTCAGAAAATGAAATATAAAGCATTTTTAAAGAAGAAAGGGAGTTTCAAAGGAAGGCTTGGCTCAAATTAATCCAGGCTATTATACTTAACGAGCCAAGTATCTTTGAGAGGATTGTTGTGGGTTGGGGGGACCTGGAGGATTGGTCCAGAGTCAGCTATTTATATTGCAGCAAAGGTTTTGGGCGCTCACTTCCATTTACTATATTCTGAGTCATCTACTGGTATGGTCCCCAATCTCAAATGGAAGTAAGAAAACTTATAGCCCAGTTGAAGTTGGGGAAAGCTCCAGGGGGAGATTATATTTCAGCAGAGCTGACAAAGAATAATGTTGACTGGTGGGTCCTGGTGTTGGCCATACCTTTTACACATATTGATCTATCTACCCAGGTTCCAGATGATTTGGGACTTGATATTATTGTCCCCTTATATAAAGAGTAATATCCAACCACAAAAATTACTAGGGGTGTGCACAAAACTGATTTCGTGTTCTGTTTCAAGCTTGAAACAAAACACAAAATAACCAAAATATTCTGTCAAACAGCAGTCGAACCAGCTGTTTCAACAGGACAAACTTGCAACGTTTCGAGTGTTTCAGCCATAGAGAACAATGGGGAACTTGAAAAACCCCATTGTTCCCCATGCCTAGCTCCTAGGGACTCCAAGAGTTGGGTGCTAGGGCATGATGGGTGCTACCTACCACCCAACCCACAAAAGAAATGGACAAGTGGGCAATCTTAAATACATTTTTAACCTTTTCCCCAAACTCCCATAGAATCCTATGGGGTTTGGGGGGGAAGGTTAAAATGTCCCCCAATGGGTTGGATTTAGAAGTATTATGGATGAGATTCTATTATAGTACATCTTTATGACACCAATGTTTAACTGTGCTGGTCTAGGACTGTAAGCAAACTAAATTTACCTCTGCCATGGCTATAACTATAGCGCACTGTGCTTGCAATCACCAGAATGTCTCACAGAGCTGAAGCCTTGGACCTGTCTCAAGGTGCTGAGTTCCAGTTATAAAGCTGGAGCCAGTAACTTCTTTTTAAATATGAGTTTTAATTGTAATGTCAGATAGATTAAAATCCAATCAATTTCTCTCAGCTACATGGTTAGATCGTGAGTTAATTTAATAGTCTAGGATGGTCCAATAAAGCTTCATTACTTTCCATGGCCAGGTCCTCCAGGGGGAGTTGTGAATGTCCTTGGCTTCAAATCTACTAGTTAGGTCTGCATTATTAAAAAAAAGAAAAAGAAAGGGAGTGGTGTCAAGAGTCCCATTTTCAGGGGTACATGGCAGCTTCAATTTCCATTCTTTCTCTCTGCAGCTGTGACTGAAAAGCATTCCTGATCATCAGACCTTCAGTCTGTAATTGAACACAACAGTAGCAAATCCCAAGGGGCACTTGTAGTTGTCATCAAACACTATTAAGCACGAGGAGACATAAAACAATGCTGCAGAAACAGTGCTGCGCAAACAAGGGGATGAAACCAGGCAATGGCCTTGAGACACAAGGTCTTTAAAAAAAAATTTCCTCAAAGCCTCAGCCTTCTTGGTGTTTCATCTTGCAAAAACAAAATAAAATGAAAAAGTTAAGTTTATAGATTATCTCAAACCACACAACCTCTAGATTCGAAACATTCTGTTATTAACAACTGCAACAACCAGGGCTAGAAATAAAATAAAGAATCTAGGAAGGGCACCAATGTTTTTACTAATTGATCCTCAAATGTTTATTCCAACATAATTCTGTCAAAATGGATCTTACTTAAAACCTGTAACTGTCAGCATTGATAAGAGCTTTCATAATCTTACAATCTAATCCTGTGTCTGTCTGAAACCTGAGCACCTGACTACCAGGACCCTCCATTGTAACTCTGTACCACTAATGCTCTGCCTCACTGACAAATTCAGCTGATTAGGTGCAATTATTGTCAGCCGACTCCACAGGCCAATCCTGGCTCATCTAGGCATATAGTCTTGGCCTCAGAGCTGGACCATCGTCTGAGCAACTTGTCACTACAATGTGCAGCAACAGACTCCTTTTGCCTTACCTTGCCTCACTAGCCCTATTCAGACATTATGTTTTGCACATATGCAGACATCTGTACACTCATAAGAGTTTTTGGGTGAATGACTGTACCTGCATTCATTTTAAAAATGACCCTATGTAAAGGCCCCTCAAATGCATGGCACAAATAGGAAGTGTACTGCTGTACCTGTGTTCAACATAACATGTGAATCTCTGTACCTGTGGATGCTGTACATTCAACTGTTCACTGTATCATATTCTTGCTTTAAGCACCAAAAGGGAAAGAGGCAACAATTCTGTATCCAAGACAAATTCTGATCCATTGTCCCAAGTGTGAAATGTGTAGACTCATTCTAGATGAATTTGCTTTTAGCAGAAATATGTACCAGTTTTGCACTGACCTAAAGCAGGCTAGCTGGAGGCCCACTGTCCTGCATTACCAGCCTCTGCCACCTTCTGTCTCAGTTTTGTCTGCTTGCTCCATCTATCTTCAACACAGCTCATCATCACTAGGGAAATTCATGGAGCTGAGGCAAAGGAATCTATATTATAACTAAAGGAACATTCCCAATTATTGCACCTGATCTGTTGCCCTTTGACCCTTTCTTTGTACATTAGTTGGATATATCTGATCTTTGGGGATGGAGTTTTAGCTCAGTGGTAGAGCATCTGCTTTCCATGTAGAAGGTTCCAGGTTCAATCCCTGGCATCCTCTGGTAGGTCCCGGAAAGACTCTTGCTGGAAACCTTGGACAGATTCTGTCACTCAATGGAGATAACACTAAGCTACATGAACCAATCATCTGACCTGGTACAGGGCAGCTTCCTATGTGCCTCTTTACCATTTTGAGATCTGAAAACTTGTTGATATGTGAATGGCTTCCAGAAAGCCTGCATTGCCTTGTCAGGAGTGAAAATAAGGCAGGTCTGCATAATCTGTGAGTTGAACCTAGCCAATTCATCAAATATTTTGGACTGACAACCCCCTCATTTTTGAATTCCAAGGCGGCAGCAAAACCCGGACTGGCCACAATATGTAAGCTGATAGACTGTATTCAGCATTATGAGTGCTCAGTTGTGCAGAACTGCCATATGGCCAGTGAAACCTGACCAACTGTTTCAAAAGACCTAGGAGTTTTGTAAATCGCCTTGAGATGCATTATGAAAGGTGGTATAAAAATTGAACAATCAATCAATCAATCAATCAATACAAATGAGGCATGCAAGAAGACTTCTAAAGTCACAGTGACTGGATTCAGACCTAACAAAGAAAAGAGGTTGGTGAACCTGAGGTTTCAATTTTAAATTATAAATCGCAGACATTCATCCAACCAAGGTTCTGCAACCTCCAGTTCTGGGGGTAGGAAGGTCACCCCTCCCTGCTGCTCAGACGCCAAGGCCTATCCAACAGGCTCCACATCCAGACTATGGACAAAGCATCAACACATCAGTGATGCAGCTGCAACTGGCCACGATCTTGAAGGGGGCATGCTGAGCACAAATGTCTGTTTTTGGAGCAGTCTACCAGAGCTAAGCATGGAAAGGGAATTTAAACCCCTTTAAATGCTGTCCCATGACAGTGCTTCTTCTGACAGTGATGGCACTGCTTCCCACCAAAGAGCTCTACAGCCAAATAGTCCTGTATAAGCACGATGGGGGGGGGGGGCCCACTGGGGGCACTATTTTCCTGTTACTCAGGGAAGGGAATGGAACATGACGACTTCCCATGAGGAAATATGCAGATGAGGGAGGACAAAGGATTCTTGGGGGGGTGTGTGTCTGTCCTGCTGTGACCTAGGATGCTCTTGAGAGGGAACACCCCGGCAAAGAAGTCCACACAGACCAAATTGAACTCCAGCTCCCCAACAGAATACATTTAGATGACCCTGAAGATGTTGCATGTCATATATAATGTACTGTATTACACTTGGTATGGTGAAAACAACTCTATACTTTGTGATCCACCCACTTGACATACCAGCGGGGATTCAAACCGGCAACCTCTGGTTTGCTAGTCAAGTCATTTCCCCGCTGCACCATTAGGTGGCCCGTTCCATTAACTTACACACACAACCAAGAGGATTTTGACACTTCATGTGTCAGAGCTTGGCTGCATGCACAGCCAGGGGGCAGGGTGTTGGATGGTGTGTGGATGGACCATAACCCTTTCAAAGTTCCTGGGTTCAGTCCGGCGTTGTGCCATATGCAGATTTGCCAGCACGGGGATTTGTAAGAGACGGCAGCCTGGATTTCCAGCATCCCCTAGAGAGGGGAATTGCTTTTTCAGGGCACAAGCAAGGGTGCACATGTCCACACTCCACATGGGTGGACGGGCTGGCAGGGGGCACACTTTTACAACTACTTGGCAGCAGTTGCCAAGACAGGGAGAGCAGTCGCTGGGGTACATGTCCCCATGGCTTTCCTCCATGGAGCAACTTGACTCAATTTAGAACCCCAAAAGCCCAAATTGTGTGACAGGTTCTTTGGAGAAGGGGATGTTTTGCCAACATAATGACTAAATTTGCTTAGCAATTCTATCCCCTCTGATGGTCCTTCTCATGAGTTGTGAGGGGGCATCCCCATAGCCTTACACTCTCATGGGTAAGTGGTTCTCTCACGATCAGCATCCATCATTAATATATGAGAGGAATCTCTCCTCTCATTGTTGGTAATGTTGTTCCTGCTGCCTGGCTCTTCTTATGAGTAAGCCTAGGGACTGCACAGGTGCCCCCCTTCCCCATACAAAAAGAGTAGAAATTAGCTCCACAAGAATCCCTGCTTGGAGCTGCCTCTTAAACTCAACCCTGGGCACCCCCTCCGGCCATATTTTCCCATCCTGGCTCTGTTATGCAGTGCCTTGCTTATGTTGCCACCTGGAGTGTTTGTGCTTGTGAACATACATCATTGTCGCTTCCTTCTCAGGGAGCCAAGCACTTTGTGCCCATCCAGTCATCCTGTCTTCTTTCCCTTCTGCTGGCCAGGGGCGGGAGGCGAGGGACACAGTGAGAAGCGGGAAGACCCCTGAAAGCAAAGGATGCAATGTGTCGTTGTCACTGTTGCCAGGCAACTCCATAGCTATAAGGGTGTCAGGAGAGGCAGAGCTGCTGCTTGGTCAGGTGGACAGCAAGAAGCACCCCAGGCATGGCGCAGCTGTGATCCAAGGCGTGTCTGTGCCACCGTTTCTGACTGTGGTTTGAAAATTGGCACAAAACCACGGTTATGGCACCATCCAGGTTTGAACACAAGGCTTTGGCAGCCAAATAGGAAGTCTCGGCAGCAAACCTTTGTGCAATCCGAAGGTTCAAACTGGAGTCTTGAGAAGCAAACTACAGATCACTTTTGTCCTGAAACTGTTGTTTCCTGAATTTGGACATACTGGAGTTCCAACCTCAGCCCTGTTTAACTGCAGTTTCGTGTACATCTGAATTGAGGCAGTGTATCTTTAGATTTCTTGCCCAAATGTCAAGACAGCCATTGGCTCAAGTTTCCCTGATATCATAATGGATGAAACAAACCTTGAACTTGAGCTGAAATAATAAGATAACTTTCAAAGTTTCAATATAAATATAAAGTTTCAAAGATAACTTTATATTTGAATGTAATAGTATGAATTCAACCTCATCATTAAACTTCAAAACTAAAATACCAATTTTAAGAATGAAATTATGTCTAAAATGTTGGGGGGGACGACTTGAAAGCTCCTAGTAAAATGATAATTTATAAAGCTTGTGGAAATGAAATCCAAGATTTAACTAAAAGCAAAGTTAACCTTAAAGTATTAAAATGGAACTGAGGTCCAGTAATCTGAACTGTATGAAACAGGATGCTGCACTAGATGGGCCTTGGGCATGATCCAGCAGGGCTGTTATGAACTTGAAATACAAACAAGATTATTATAGCTCAATTACTTTGAGCAAAATGAGTACATGCTAATTTGAACTTGAGCATTTATAGTTGATGCAAATTTCAATAGAAAGCAAAGTAAATCAGTGTTCACATCTGAAATTATTAAAACCCAAGCTATATGATAAGAGATTTTAATTATATATAGAATCTTTATTTACACATTTCACAGAAAGAAGCCTGAAAGTACCAACTCTACCTTCTTCTCTGGACCTCAACAGTATATACATAGGAGTTTGCGATGCAAGGTTTGTGTATCACAGGTTCTGAGATCAATGGAGAAAAGGTGGGATAAAAATTAGAGATGTGCACATAATGGATTTTGCATTTGTTCTGAGCTCAAAACAAAATGCAACATGGCTGAAACATTTCTTCGAAACAGTAGTCAAACTGGCTGTTTCTATGAAACAACTTGAAACGTTTCGGCCATAGGAAACGATGGGGAAAGTCGAAATACCCCATTGTTCCCCATGGGTAGCTCCTAGGAACACCAAAGTGGGTTGGGTGGTAGGGCATGATGGATGCTACCTATCACCCAACCCACAAGAGAAATTTTTAAACAATTGTTAACTTTCCCCCCAAATCCCCATATGACCTTAGAACACATTTCAAACACAGTCCAAAAATGGCCAAAAAAAGCCACTGCCAGCCACAACACCTGCACTGCAGTACCATCATTGGCACAAGTTGCTCTCTCACACACAATTATGACTCCTTACATTCCTAGCATTGCAACAGCTGCCACAGCAGCAGCCTTAGCAGCAAGCATAGCTATAAGCAAAACTAGAGCAACTTCAGCCACATATTGACTGAGTGCACCTTGCAATGCAGATTGTAGAGCAGACTAGAGCAGTGAGTGAAGCACAAGTTAGTCTCAAGGCCAGCTCATCACATCAAACACCAAGCAATATTGTACACACACACAGCTGCCACTGTCCATTTATCATCACAACACTATCTCACAAACAAAACAAACCACTACTCAAGGAACAGAGGCATCCAAGTTATGCCTTTGGCAATCTGAGATCCAGCAAAACCAGATAGTTATAGCATGATTAGCGCAGCGTATTATACTCAGTGCTGCGAAAAGTAAACGACCTTCCTCCTCTCCTGGGGTTTCCTCTTCAAGAGAGGCATAAGGGCTCTTTCTGCCTCCCAACCACTTTGAATACATTTTGAAATTCCCTCCTTTTCTGTTCCCCCTCTCCCTCCTCTCTCTCTCCAGCCAATGGGTGCACGATTGCTCAGGACAACACTTGATTTGTATGGTAACAAGACAACCAAGATGCAAGGAAATCGCAAGCCAATCAGAAGCCAGTGCCAGAAAACCAATCAGCAAGGGAAAAGCAGACCTCCAAAGTGGCACTTGAAACACCGAAATGTTTCGATCAAACTTGGGTTGTTTTATTCTGAGCTTTATTTAGAGAGCATTTTGTTTTGAGCTCAAAATAGCCTGTTTCAAGTCTAAACGTTTTGATGTCAAAATGTTCTGCACATCCCTAATAAAAATAATAATAGACGAAAGTCTGAAATGACAGTACTTTGAACCAGCAGCATGAGTTTCTTTTAGGAGAGGGGGACTGTTTAGTTGGCATCATAACTGAGAAATCTTCTACTACGATGGGGTATTTCCCTAAATTTCAGAATTTGTTGTGTTGTCATTATTCATATAATACCTGGGGTGGAGGGATCAGTGTTCTGTTATAGCTTTCCTTAAAAAAAAAAGGGGGGGGGGAGAATAAAGTTAGCTGAAAACAGCAGTCCTGAAAAAAGACTGAAAACTCTGGAAGAAAGAAAAAGCCTTACAATAATTAACAATGGTGCCAACACATGTGCAGGGTGCTTTTTTCTTTCTACCACCATTAACTGCAGAGTGTGTTTCTTGCCTTACAATTAACTGCAGAGTGTCCTCCCTCCATATACCCCGGATTAAAGAGTAAGGATTCCAAAGCAGATGCAATCTTTCTTAGCAGGGGTGGTGGGGGTGCTTTTATTCCTTAATTTTTACCTTTTATTCCTACCTTAAGCCACAGATCTGCCTGATATCTCTGGAGCCAAAGTACCATACGACTGGGGTTCTCGCACCACCAAAAGTCTCTGGGTTATCTCGGAGAGACCATATAACTCCTGTACTGAAGGAGCTACACTGGCTGCCGATATGTTTCTGGGCAAAATACAAGGTGCTGGTTATAACCTACCCTGTTTCCCCGAAAGTAAGACCTACCCCGAAAGTAAGACCTAGCAGTAATTTCTGATGTACCGCTAATTGCCCTAGTGCATTTTGGGGGGCTAAAATTAATATAAGACACCGTCTTATTTTCGGGGAAACACGGTATAAAGCCCTAAACAGTTTGGGCCCTAGATATTTAAGGGAACGCCTTCTTCGGCATGAACCCCATCACCCACTGAGATCTGCTGGAGAGGTCCGTCTGCAGCTGCCACCGGCTCGTCTGGTGGCCACTCAGGGACGGGCCTTCTCCGCTGCTGCCCCGAGGCTTTGGAATGCGCTCCCTAGTGAAATAAGAGTCTCCCCATCTCTGACAGCTTTTAAAAAGTCTTTAAAAACACATCTCTTCACCCAGGCTTTTAATTAATGTTGTTTTAATGCTGTTTTAAAATATTATTCTAAAATGTTTAAATTGTTGTAATGTTTGTGTTCCCTCCCCCCCCCATTTTTGTCTTAACAAATGTTTTACTTTGTTTTTATTCTGTTGTAAACCGCCCAGAGACGTAAGTTTTGGGCGGTATAGAAATGTTTTAATAAATAAATAAATGTAAAAGATCAAGATGAAGCTCAGGTCTTTTCCCTTTAGGAACTTGTGGGAGACTCGGGAAACCCAGCTTCCTTTGTCTTTCAGTGTAATAAGTAAATACCCCTTGTGAAGATGCTGTCTGCAGCTTGCTTTCTGCTCCCCTCACACTCCAACCCCCACCCCCAGGATAATTAGAGAGAGTGATAGACAGTTCCTCGGCCCCTCTCCAGTATTCCCCCAAACCAAAGCTGCCAAGGCCTGCAGTATCAGAGAGAGTTCCTCAGTTCCACCACCCCAGCAGTATCCCACCCAAATCAGAGCTGCAACCTCCTCATTATTTGGTAGCAAAGTTGGAGGAATGCCAAACCACCATGTAGTTTCTCACCTTAATAATGTTTGGGTCCAGTTAGTTAGAGCAAAGAAGAAGGCAGAGAAAACCTAGCAGAATAAGCTGCAGTATCTCTGCCCCAGAGCAGAAAAAGAAACTGATGTCATAATCGTAGCAGCCAATGGGGTGCATTTTCAGTGTCCACTGTTGCTCTTTAAAGTATATTTTCTTGAAAACTATAAAAGTTAAAACAATGCCCCCTCCCCCCCCGCACTACCTACAAATTATGTGACTGAATGCAGTTATAGGTCTGATACAGAAATTGGAGAGTTAGGAAAATACCCCATTGTTTTGCATGTCCATTGAAGGCAAGTCACTACAAAAACATACAATATGCAAAGCATGCTGAATACAGTAGGAATAGGTGCTATTATCAGTCTACAAAGCCTTTCTAAAGCTTATTGTATGTAATTTCTGGTGAAGTTTTTTCCTACCTCAAAATGACATTTGAAGCCAGAAAAGGTCACTGAGACATTGCTATAACCAAAGCACTAAAAGGAGAGAGTACTATTTAATTTGTTGATTTTTATTCCACTGACACGCACAGTTCAGTTATGTAAAAGAAAAGCCACAAAACATTTTATATTACATTAGCATTGTAGGATACCACCACATAAACTCAGAACATACTGGTCAAAAGCTTTTCATAGATAACCTGCTTTTGTTAGGCATGTCAGGAAGTAATTTATTGGGTGGTTTTGAACACAGCATGAAGGAAGAGGACCCAAGGTAGCTAAAAGTTTTTTGGTTTTTTTATATTCTTCAGTTCTTCATGTGTAGGGTTTGTTTCCCAGGTACATGAAAATTTTTTACTCTGCCAGCGGTAGTATGACTGTATTGTCTTCTAAAGCAGGGTGTAAGGATCTAGGTTAAAAGTATGTGATTTTGTTGTTTCATACAGCAGAACCTTATTATATGCGGATTCTATATCCGCAGTTTCACGTATTCACGAGTGTCTAATTGACACCCGATTTCAGTATCCGTGGATACTAAAGGGTTAAAACCCAAGTATCTGCAATTCCTAGAGGGCCAGAAGTGAATGCCGAGGTCATTTCCGCCCTCCATTTTGTCAGCAGGAACCATTTTGTGGCTTGTTTCTTTGAGGAAAACTCATTTTTTCCTGCTATTTTTGCAGTTTGAGGGGGGATTTACAACCTTTACAACCTTCTTGTGCATTCTGGAACCTAATCCCACTTTCCCCACAGGAATAATGCTTTTTTAACTTGTGATTTCATTACTCGTGGTGGTAGGCAGGGAATGAAACACCCACGAGTAATGAGGTTCTCCTGTATTATATAAAGTATCTAAGAAGAAGCATCAAGATCTTTATGAAAAGTTTATAAAAGATACAAGATAGTCTAAAATGCAACACAGTCAATGGTGCCCTTGTTCTAGACTCCTCATAACCCTGTTGTCTTCCAAATCAATATTAATCCTACCTATCTATGCAGCTGTAATAAGAGACATGTGCAAGTTTTCAAGAATATTGTTACTGGTCTACTTCTCCAGATGAAGAGTCGCAGCTCGATACACATTGGGTAACTTCAATAAACATTCTTCTGTTAAACAGCTACTCTTCCACACTATTTTTCGCACCTATTAACCTTTGGTCTCCTTTTTCTTCAGTTGCATCTTTAGTGCTGCCCTCCATTTTCCTGCTGTCCATCTACCTACCTAGACAACCTCTTTCATGTTAGGCTGCTGATCACTCCCTCCTCTTGTGTCAGCTGCAGACCGGTCTATAGAAACCACTATTCTATCCCACCAAAATTCCCTTCAGAGACCACTCTTTCCCTTACTGCCTAATACACACACCCTGCCAACTGTCTTGCTTTACAATGGCAAAGTTTCCCTTACAATGATCCCACTCCTCAGCTAACAAGCCAATGTGGTTGTTGTGGTTTCTCCCAAGTAGGGTTGCCAACTGTCCTGCATTGTGTGGGATGTCCCTATTTCCTGGGGGGAAATGCTCGTCCCATTTGCAACTCAATTTCTCCCACTTTTTGACTGTGTTTTATTTCATTTTATTATTAAAGCTCCTCCCTCAGGCCTTCCTTCCTCCCATATGAGGCGGATCAGGCCAATTACAGGCATGTCCGTGTGCGCAGAGGCCTGAAATTGGCCTGATCTGCCTCATTTGGGAGGAAAGTGGGCCTGAGGGAGGAGCTCCACAGCTGTGTCTAGCTGTGTCTACTTCTAGCTCGCTTGCTTGCTCACCCCCCCACCCCAATGTTATCTGTCATGGTTTGGGAGGCGGGTGCAGAGCTCTCAAACCGCCATCCCCACTGCGCCGCCACACAGCAGCTATGACCACTGGCAAGTGTGCACCCTTGCCACCTGGGGCCAAGTCTCACCCCTAGTTGGCCCCTACCCCAAGACTCTCCACCCCTGACTCCCACCAACATGTCCTGATTTTGGACAACCTAATGTTGGCAACCCTGCTCCCAGGCCAAAGTAGGTATTGTGATGCAACAGCAGCTGTACCAATCCCTTTCCCCTACCATTTCATTGGCACGCTTATTTATGTGGCTAGTCATGAAACCTCAGACATACAGAAGAAGTTCTGGTAGGAACTAATCAGCCTACTTTCCTTTCACTATAATCTTAATTGATAATTACCATCCTCACAAGTTAGCCCACTTGAATCTCAAATGTCCATGCATCTGCCACCTTGAATCAGGGTGAATGACATCATTACAAACTACGCCCTTGAGCCATCCCTATGTGTCTCAACACTTGTAGCAAATTTGGTTCAAATCAGTTAGGTGGTTCACAAGTTAGCCAACTTGTGCCTCAAACCTTTACGCATCCATCATCTTGAACTGGGGTGGATGACATCATCAAAAATTATACAGCTGAGGTGTCCCTATGCTTCACTCACTACAACTGTACCAAATTTGCTTCAAATCGGTTAGGCAGTCAACAAGTTAGCCTGAAATGTTTATGCGTCCACCATCTTGAATCGGGTGGGTGACATCACAGACTATGCCGTTGAAGTGTCCCAATGCACCCCTACAATTGTATCCAATTTCGTTCATATTGGTCCAAGCATTGTGAAGTTGATGGTGGAGGGGACACACACACAGAATGCCGGGTGATCTCATAAGTTCACTTTCTTTAAGGGAAGTAGGCTAAAAATGTCATTGGCTAAAATAACCAAGTTCACTTCCCAAGCTGTACAATACATGCTTTGCCATGTTTGTCTGCAGTGTGTTCGACCTAAGGTAATACTGGCTGGCTCCTTTTTAAAATGTTAAGGAAAGCATTACCCAGAATCATTTACAAAAGGATGAGACAGAACTGAATCAATAGGTCTAGAAGAAAGCTACACATTTCCCACAAAGTTCAAGGCATTTGCAGCATATTTTGCAAAAACATAACTTTGAATCATACCATACATTATTTTGGTGATGATCTCCAAAATAATGGAAATATGAAGAGACACATTTAGTGCTAATGAGGCCTCCCCATGATGCTCTGCCTACATCTACCTGCAAAACAATCACTGGGGTGGAAGCGGTGTGTGTGTGTGTGGGGGGGGGGGCACAGGGATTGGTAAGGTTGTCCCAACATGAGGGCTCCAACACAGGAAGGAGGGGTTTAAATCTCTCCTCCCTAAAACAAAATGCAATAATGCTACAGAGGCAGGGAGGTTTCAGTCAACAACCAGACCCGGCAGAATAAACTGATGTACAGTGGTCCCTCGACTTACGAAGATAATCCGTTCCGAACGCACGTTCGTAAGTCGAAATTTTCATAAGTCGAAAAGCGCATCCACGGAGGTCTGGAAACATTTGTAAGTCGAGGAAACCGCATCTAAAAATTCGTTGGTCGAGGAAGCCGCATCTAAACCGGCAACGACTTCTGGTATTTTTTGTCGTTCGTAAGTCGAAATCTTCGGATGTCGAGTACTTCGTAAGTCGAGGGACCACTGTATATTGGGGTGGAGAGAGGCCTGGCAATGGGAGTGGCCTCCTCCTTCAGACTTTATTGTCTACAACAGTTTCATTTTTCCCCCTTGATAAAGCAGGGGGTGGGGGATATTATTGGTCCCATATTATATTTAGGAATCACCTCTCCACTTTAGAAAGTGCCTAAGGGCTGCTTCAGGTGAAGCTTTGCCTCACCAGTCTCCTCCAAGCAATAAAGATGCGAGTGTCTTGTGAGCATGCATGTCTCCCACCACCTGCAATGCTCCATTCCTTAATCACGTGAGGTTCTGAGCAGTATGAACCACCTCTCTACATGCACTCCAAATGCTCAGTAACATTTGGACCATATGCAGAGGATGAACTGCACTCCTACACTGACAATGCACTGCAGGGGGTGGGGCGGAAGACGTGCACTCGCATACCTTTTATTCTGCAGATGGGCCAGGTGGGCAAAGTATTGTCCAAACTGGCCCCAAGGTGACGTACAATTAAAAAAAAAAAAGCATTCAAAAATTTGGTAGCAGCTGCCCTCCATGCTCAATGCAGACTATATGTTCTTGCCCACAATTTTCATGCTGCTCTCTTTGACCAGGTTATCTGACACAGTGCCAGGATTCGCTGTTTCTGCACCTGGGACAGAGATATTCAGAATGATGCTCTCCCACAGCCGAGCTGTAGAAATAAATTTATTCTGCTGTGCGTAGACGCTGCTCAAGAGCCAGGGATTAAATGTGATGTACCTGGAACGGCAGCATACTGAATAGCAGGCCTCAGCCCTAGCAAGCATGAAGTAAAACCAAAGTGTCCCTCTGTGTGTAAAGAGTGCATTCATTCACTGCCGAGTGTCAGCCTTATGCACACATCTGAGATTAATTGGTAGACCTTCCATTTGTACCTATGTGGCTGGTGAACAGGTTCTTCATACATTTGGGATCATTATAGGACCAACAGTACATTATGCAACATCAACAAAAATAATATCCTTAAATGCTATGCATAGATAATGTCCATCAAGACATCACTTTATTGTGGGTGAGTATAAGTATACCTGTAAATATATATATAGAGAACAGCAGCTTCTCTTAAGAGAATCAAGGTGGTGCCTGCGGGGGAGCTGCCTTCTACATGAGCATCAAATCCACGTCAGATCAAGTGAAAAATCCATGCCTGATCCATATGCAAGATCAATGGGACTTGCTTCCTTTTAAGTATGCTTACAGCTGCAGTCTTTTTTGTTGTTGTTGTGAAGGCTACAATTCTATGCGCACACAGTTGGATATAAGAGTCATTGAGCCTTTCTTTTTCTGAGGAAATATGCACAAGATCAAGCAACAAGTAGTATGCTTGGGACTGCAGCTTTATAGCCAGATTGTATACTTGTTTGCTCAGAAATAAGTCCTACTGGATTCAGTGGGACTAGCTCCCTAGTTAAGAATGCATAAGATTACATATACATTAGTTTACACCTTATTGTTTACCTGGTAACAACAGCTGCATAACTGTCTGATCCCAGCAGCATCTATATCCACAATGATGTCTGAATCATCTATCTGTCTATCTATCTATCTATCTATCTATCTATCTATCTATCTATCTATCTATCTATCTATCTATCTATCTATTTATTTCTCCTAGGCATACCCATCGCTAATCCCATGCATGGCAGCTCTCGTGAGAGTTCGCAAGCGGCTGCCGATTAGCGACAGGACCGGGAGAAAATAGGGATGGTGGCTGCCAGCGGCCGGCCAGTGGGAGCAAGTGGTGGTGGGCCGGCCCAGCTGCCAGGAATTGGCAGGCGGGTGGGAGAAGTGGGGCGGGCTGGGGAGGGGGAAGAAGCAGGCTGGCAGAGGCGCAGCTGCTCTGCACCCGACTCAGCTAGTATGTGTATGTATATGTATATGTATATGTATATGTATATGTATATGTATATGTATATGTATATGTATATGTATATGTGTGTGTATGGAGAGAGAGAGAGAGAGAGAGAGAGAGAGAGAGTCCCTTCAGGAGAAGGAGGCTGCTGTTGTGTGAATTAGATGAGGAAACAAGATGAACAAGGTCTGTTAACTCAGGAAGGGAGAGAGAGGGGCAGGAGAGAACAAAGAAGGGAGAGGAAGAAAGACAAGAGGGGAAGAGCGAGTGGAGGAGAGAGAAAGAGAGAAAAAGAAGGGAAGGGAAACGAGAAAGAAGGAAGGGTGAGGGACGGGCCCGAGCGTGTCAGTGGCCTGAGGGGAATGAGCAGCCATGGCAGCAGCGGCACCAAGGAAGGGCCTAGTCAACCCTGCTGCTGTTTGGGGCTACCGAGACCATTGGAGGAGGGAGGCAGGCAAGGGACAGGCCTGAGACAGTCAGCGACCTGAGGGGAATGAGCGGCCATGGCAGTGGCAGCAGCGAGGGAGGGCCAAGTCAACTGCTGCTGCTGCTGCTCCTCCTGTGGGGAGGAGCAGAAGCAGGGCTCGGGTAAGGAGTTCTCTGGGGATAGGGGGCTGCAGCTTGGCCAATAGGTGCCAGCAACGATACAGCCTTGGGATGAGGAGGTGGAATAAAGGGATGGAGGACTGACCAAGAGGGGTGAGGGTGATGGAAGCAACCGGATGGAGGAAGAGGAGCAGGAGTGCGGTTCAGGTGAGGGTGGAAAGATCTCTGAGGTGAGGGGGACTGTGGCAGGAGATATGGGGAGCAATCAAGTACTAGTGTGCAGATGCTCTGCACTGGTTAAGCTAGTATAGATTAAAGCCCCAATTCTACATCAAGTTATATAAGCAAACAACTCCTGCTCATTTCTCATCCTCTTTATTCAACTAACCTGCACTAAAGATCACTAGTTAAGATGCACATTAAAAATGGCCATGGGGAACATAGAAGGCCATTGTTCTCAATGTAATCAACAGTAATCAACAAGTAATCAACAAGGAAGAGTGGCTTTACAAGTGAGCAGCAGGAGGAGAACTGAAACCAGGAAAAACAAATGAGCAGATGGAAAAGGCAGAACATCAAGCCAGAAAGAAGATAGTTCTAAGGCACAAATGCTGCCTTGAATTATTCAAAGTCATCGTCTAAAAATGCATATACTATATTACAAAAGGGTATTTCCAGGTGCTAGCTATTCACCCAAAGTTAGTTACCATATATTGCCTGCGACGACACTGAATTTAATCAAAGTGTACTTCATTTGGAAATAATAAAATCAATGGAGGCAGGATGAGAATGAGGCAGTGGACATGAGCTGATTTTGTGGCATTTGGATGTTCTCCAAACAAAATATGCCTTTAAAAAATGACAGAAATCTGGGAAAACTTGGGTCTTAAAAGCCATCCAACAATCTCTTCTGGATGGTTAGGTGCATGCCAGTTTTAAATCAGCTTTATTCCTAAACATGTTGTTCTAGTAAGAACTAATCTGCCTAATTTCCTTTCAGTATCTCTACAACTGGACTATATTTGGTTCAAATTGAGGGCCACAAGTTAGATCTCTTGCACCTCAAAAGTTCACGTGTCCGCTGTCTTGGATCGGGGTGGATGACATCATTACAAACTATACCATCAAGGTGTCCCTGTATGTCACTCACTACAAGTGTACAACGTTTGGTCCAAATCAGTTAGGCAGTCCTCAAGTTCATGCACTTGAGCATCAAAAGTTCACACGTCTGCCATTTTGGATCAGGGTGGATGACATAATCACAAACTATGTAGTTGGGGTGTCCCTATGGGTCCCTACAGTAGTAGCAAATTTGGTTCAAATTGGTTAAGTGGTTCACAAGTTAGCCCACTTGCGCCTCAAACCTTTACGCGTTCATCATCTTGAACTGGGGTGAATGACATCAGCATAAACTATGCCCTTGCAGTGTCCCTGTGTGCCACTCACTACAAATATACCTAATTTGGTTCAGATTGGTTAGAGAGTCTACAAGTTATCCCACTTGCACCTCAAACGTTCATGTGTCCACCATCTTGGATTGGGAGATCATCACAAACTATGCCATTGAGATTTCTCCATGTGCTCCTACAGCTGTAGCAAATTTGGTTCAAATCAGTTAGGCGGTTCACAAGTTAGCCCCCTTGCACCTTAAACGTCTTAAATGTATGCCACCTTGAACTGGGTTGGATTACATCATCACAAACTACACCGTTGAGGTGTCCCTATGTGTCCCTACAACTGTACCCAATTTGGTTCATATTGGTTCAGGCATTGTAAAGTTGATGGGTGTGTGGGGGATCTCTCTCTCTCTCTCTCTCACACACACACACACACACACACACACACACACACACACACACAATGCCAGGTGATCTCATAAGCCTACTGGAAAGTAGGCTAAAAATCAGCCAGCGCCTTGATAGATCAACTGTGTCTTCTACATTTCTGGGACCACGAAGGGGTATGGGTAGAACCTAGCAGGCTACAGGGCTTCCTCTGGGGTAGTGGGTCACCAACAGTGGAGCAAGAGGAACTCCAAAGATTGCCAGGTAGTAGTGGTGGCCTGTGGAGGTGGGTCTGGAGTGGGGATGTAAGATAAGCTGTAGGTGTGGCTTATTCTTGCTCTTTTTGCCCTGTCCTAGCTGCCTCTCTCTCCCTCACTTTGCCACAGTGTTAACCTCTGGCACGCAAGCTGGTAATTCACTGGGTTCCCCAGTTTGATGAATTGCCAGCCTGCATGCTTGGGATTAACTCTGCAGTGGGGCAAGGTGAGAAAGCGGGGGCAGCTTAGATGGGGCAAGAAGAATGGGAACGAGCCAAACCTGTGACTTGTTCTCCACACCGGCCACCCCAGCTCTACCAGATACAAAGACATGATTAGGCAGCTATTTCTTTTCATATTTTACTGTGTGATGTGGGACACCAGGAAAGATTTTTACTGAGTCTTTTTTCATGCAGTGACTTATTTTGTACATATTCTCTCCCAAATCATGAGATCTTCTATATAGCAGGTAAGGACAATTTTTTGTTGTCACTGAGATTTTCTCATACGGCAAATACTACCTCTTGCCATCTGAATGAACAGACACCAGCCTTGTACAGATGTTCAAACAACATTCAATGGAATCAATGGAACCCACCCACTTCATGCTGCTCCAATTTGGTGTAACTGCTGTACCTCTCTGATATTTGGACTGCAATGTTTTGCACAGGAGACTCCAAGTCCCTAAGCCAAGATAGGTAGATCCAAACCATGGCATCTGTTCACTCTGATTTAGTGTCTGGCTGATACTAGCAACTTCTTCCTGTCTGCTTACCCCCTTTGGCAATAAAGATATTTGATGGAAGGTTTCCCTTCAAACTCTTGCTACACATGTCTTATATGTTTAGAGGAATAGTCTCTTGAAATTCCTAAAGGGGAAAAGGGGGCTATTAATATCTATCCCTCCCCCATGCATTTTTGTTTTGAAAACAACAGTGTATTCTGGGAACATGGGGGAAATTCTGCATTTCTCACACAGTAATTCTACTCTAAGCATTTTCGACTCAAAATTCACCCCACCCCAAGCTGCTTTTGCCCTGTGCAGGGAGAGTGGGGGGAAAGAGAGAGTATCCACATATAGCAAACTAACGTACTTCTCCAACCTTGGAGAAGCCGCTGCCAGTCTGTGAAGACAATACTGAGCTAGATAGACCAATGGTCTGACTCAGTATATGGCAGTTTCCTATGTTCCTATGTACTCCTCATTGATTTCAGTGGGACTTCAGCTCAACTAGGTCTAGTTGGATTGTAACAACTAGCAGCAGTTATTCTTCATTTGTTAAATGAGAATTTAACTAGGGGAAACAACAGGCAAATGCTTTCACCAAGAAGAAAATATCATTCCTACCTTGGATTGTAATTTAAACTTTCAATTTCAGTAAGCTGCTTTTAAATCCACAGTGAGCACAGGAATTAATTCATCCTTGTGCTGGAATGTCTGCAGTGATTCTGCAGCTCCTCTCATCAGCTAAGGAGTTCAGAGAAGGTCCACATAGCTTCCATAATGGATGCTGGAGGAGATGGCTTAGCCAGGGTAGCTCAGGGGACTCATTAAATCAGTATGTCCTTAAGGCACCCATCTATCAGCAGGGCTTCTAAGGAGCCCAGCTGTTGCTGTAAACTTGTTCTTGCCTAGAAGAATCCTCAGAGAGGGTTAGCTGTGCAAAATCTCCTGCCCTGGGCAAATACCCAGAGAACACAACTGAACATTGTTTGCTGATATATCCACACTGCACTGAACTGGCAAAATGAGTGAATCTGCTCTGTGTATAATCTAAAAAGATATACTTGACAAGGAAATGAGAAATAAGGGGGGAAAGCAATTAAAAATCCACATGGTAAGAGACAAGGTGTATGGCTTGGGGAAATCCAACACACAGTTCATTCTGAAAATCTGACATTCTAGCTGACACTAAGGATGACTCTGAGCTGTACTTGGAGGAAACTGTTCATTCACAAAGCTGCAAAGCCCCTCGCAGTAGCTGTGTCTACCTGCCGAGATTTAAAAGCATGTGCAGGACCACTGTAGTCTAATAGCAGATATAGCAGCTTTCAGCTACATTTCCAGTTTTCCTTGCCAGCTTCTTTTGCTTAAAAAAAATAAACAAGCTGCTTCACATTAGTATAAATATGAAAAAAGGGACTTATTCCCTTTATATTTGCTACTGCTGTAGGGACACATAGGGACACCTCAACGGCATAGTTTATCATGATGTCATCCACCCCGATTCAAGATGGCAGACGCATGATAATTTGGGCTAACTTGTGGACTGTCTAACCAGTATTCCTTCTATTTTTTTTCCATCTGTGCACAGAATGAGTTTTGTTCTGGGTGGCAGTATCAAGGCAGTGTGTGTGCATGTACATTCAGAGTGATGCCTTCCTGAGTGGGATTTAAAATCAACTGAGTGGACATAAAAAACTTTTGTGTGCATGCACATGGGCACACCTTAGAAGGAACACTGCGCCTAACTGATTTGGACCAAATTTGGTATAGTTGTAGTGAGTGACCCAAAGGGACACTTCAACAGCATAGTTTGATATAATCCATCCCAATTCAAGATGGCGGTTGTGTGAATGTTTGAGGGGCAAGTGGGCTAACTTGTGAACTGCATAACCGATTTGCACCAAATTTTGTCCAGTTGTAGGGATAGTGAATGGAAAGTAGGCAGATTAGTTCTTACCATAACTACTTGCCTTTATATCTGTCCTCTGTGTGTTTAGATTAATACTAGAGTAAGAGTTCAGGAACTGCTGACTTCCATGGCTTGGGATGGAGGTACTTAAAGGGCCACTTTCCCCATATATGTCCTGAACAAGAATTAAGAACTTCGTCAAAGGCCTTTCTCCATGCATCCCTACCTTTAGAAGCAAGGTGGATGGTAACTGGGGAAAGGGCTTTTTCAGTGGTGGCATCCCACTCCTTGAACATCCTTTCCCAGAAAAGAGCACAGGTACCAGGAGAACCTAAATTTCAGGTGCCAGGTAAAGACTTTTTATTTACTCAGGCAGTTCAGTTGGTTTCAGGGCTGTGCCTAGAAAGTGTTTATATGGAACAAGGATGACTCTAAAAGGGAAGCAGGCACTTCTCCCCAAATATTATCCATTCCCTCTTTCACTCCCTCACCCAGACTGGAATTTTATAGCAAAGTGTCAGATGATACAGTCATGGTATATTATGGTCTTATAGCTTGAATTAATGACAAATGACTGATTAAGAAAAAGTTGCCAAAGTCTCTTAATCTGAAGAAAGTTGTAGACAGATTTGCTTCTTGTCACAACAGGCATACTCAGCTTCATTAATAAGGTAAACAAACATTACCTTAAGTATTTAATGAGGTCATTCATTTAGTTCACAACAAAAAACCCTGTGTTCTACCTAGGTTTGGGATGACAAGTTGCTTTCCTGTAACTTTGGTTCCTCTAGTGGTCATCTGTGCTCTTACATGATTGTGCTTTGCCCCTGCGCAGAGACCTCATTGGAGTCTTTCCAAGCTGAAATTCTTCTTTCTGAAATGGGCAGTAGCCCTGCCTCCTCTGGTGCAGTACGCATGTGTCCCGGCAGCCCTCCTCAGTCGATGAGTCCAGAAACCTAAAAGACTAAGAGGGGAGGATGGATGGGCCTGTAAGAGCACAGATGGCCACTAGAAGAACTAAAGTTACAGGTAAGCAGCCTGTTGTTCTTCGACATGGTCTTGCTCAACACGATTGAGTGCATAGCAAGCTGCACCCTGTGCAAATCTTACCTGGAGTTGGGACATCATTCAAAGAGTGATTGTAAGACTGCAGTGCCAAAGGTGGCATCTCAATGGGAACAGTTGTCCAAGGCATAGTGCTGCATGAAGGAGTGCAGTGATGCCCATGTAGCAGCCTGGCAGATGACATCCAGAGGGATGGCTCTATTGAATGCAGCAGAAGCTGCCATGGCTCTGGTGGAGTGAGACTTTAGGGGTGAAGGTAGTTGTTTCTTAGTGATTTGATAGCATAACATGATAGTTCAAGTCACCCAATAAGAGATTGTTTGAGCGGAGGCCTGACAGCCATGGTTGCGGCTCGAGTATGAGAGGAATGCCAGTCCATCGTCCAATGTACGTAGTATGCCAGAGCTCTTCAAACGTCAAGTGTGCAGGCGGCGCTGAGCATTGTCTGATGGATTCGAAAAGAAAATAGGTAGAGAGCAGTGAAAGGAGGAGACAACTTTGGGCAGAAAGGAGACATTGGTATGGAGGACCACCTTGTCCTTATGGAAGATCAGGTAAGGTGAATATGGAGGGCTCTGAGCTAGCTGACTCTGCGAGCAGAAGTAATGGCCACCAAAAAGGCTACCTTTCAGGAAAGGAGATCGTCGGAGAAGGAAACCATGGTTTTGAATGGGCAGGCCCATCAAGCAAATAAGTACAAGGAAGAGATCCCAGGAGGGGGCCATGACCAGGGTATCTGGGTACAGGTGGGAGAGGACCTTCAAGAACCATTTAATGGTAGAGTCTCGAAACCAAGATGCAGAAGTAGCAGGGGAGTGGGTGACAATGGCAGCTAGATGGACTCTGAGGAATGACATCTTTAAGCCCAACTCTTTCAGGGAGAGCAGGTAGGCATAGGTGTGTTGAGCAGAGTAAGTCTCTGCGGAAGATCTCCTGGAGGTCAGGAACTTCAGAAAATGTGTCCATTTATATTGATAAATATAATATATCACCACTTGATACTGAATTATTTTATTCCACTGCCATTAAGTATATTTTCCCCTCTTATGTTTAGTAGTTTTAATTTGTTTTTATAATTTTTCTGCTCTTCTTTGTTGTTTTACTTTTGTTCTCATCTACTTGCTTTGGGAATTTGCTTACAAATTAAAGGGTGCCATAACAACAATCGTTGTCCCAAAAGTACCCTAGAAACTCTTGCTTCCTTCATTATTATTTTAAGACGTAAGTAAATTGTAGATGGAATTTAACATGTTCTTCTAGAAACATATTTTCCTCCCTTTTGCTTTAATAACAAGACCCCTCAAAACACTCCCATCCCGAGTAACTGCAGCAGAGGAGCCTACTAGTTGCTCTTGCACAGTTCCCTTTTGTTTCGTGAATGGACACCAACAATATCCACCTTTTTATGCTTTTAGGACATATCAGAGAATGACATCAAATGGCTGTTGGAATGCACTGAGTTTCCAAATGGCCATAGAATGTACTAAGCCAAGGATGGTTCACTGCTTATAGAGTCTTTCCTAGATGCTGTCAGTACACAGACAAACACAAGCAGTTATTTAAATCTAAAGCAGGGCTGCACAATTTCAGCCCTCTGGCATATGTTGGCCTCCAATTCCCATAATCTCTGACTACTGTATACTGTGGTTGGGGATTATGGGAGTTGTCGTCCAAACACAGCTGGAGGGCCCAAGTTGTGCAGCCCTGATCTAAGATGGTTACCAACTGCAGATCTTTTCCATCATTCCCAAATTTGTCTTGCTAACTACTTGGTGATTTATTACTTGGTCCTATTTTGGCCTTTTGTGTGTGTGTTTCTGGTGGATCAACATGACTTCTTACCAATTTTTGCATTTTGGAGAGTAAAATTTAAAGAAATGCGCGCGCGCACACACACACACACACACCCAGACTCCCAACATAATGTTTCCTTGTACTGTCTGACACTCACACTGTCATGCTGGTGGAAGAACATTTTCTATTGCACAAGAGGGAAAGGTGATTTTCAGCAATGCTCCCTTCCTTCTGCAGCTGCTGGGTCCTTCCAAAAACATGTCCTTGAAGGTCCCCCAACTCTAAGGGACATATTTTTGAGAGGCACAGAGGGAAGGAGGATTAGTAAAACTGCCTAATCCTCATGCATGGTGGAACATGCTCTTCCACCGGCATGTTGTTAGTCTGGATGTCTGCCACTTTCCTTACAGTTACTAAGAGCAAAGGAGGAGAGAACAGCAGGGAAACACAGAGACAGTCAAATGAGTTATAATCAAAATAGTTCATGCTATGCTTGTTTCCACTGTTGTGATCCTCAAGATGATCACCACATTTAGAATGTTTAGCACGTGAAGCTTAACATCTCCAGCACACTCTCCAAACACTAATTAGTCAAGCATCAGAGGAGAAATTGTTTTAATTGTTCATATCAAACCTAACCAAAAGGCAATAGGTTGAAGCACCAAAGCAGATTTTAAATAACAGATTCCTTGAGGCATTCACAGTGTGCAAACACCTTTTTTGGTATCTTTGTTGAACTTCACACATTAAGAGTAAATCCAGCAGTTCATTATTCCTCTGCCAGTGCTGGGGGGCGAAATGAATATAGTTGCACACTTACAAAAGAATATTAACTAGATTATAGTATTCCGCTGTTTGCAAGTTCTCAGAAAACTGCTGTGGCAGAACCATTCCCCTCCAACACATGCACACTGATACTACAGGCATATAACACAAAAACTGTAGGTAGCCATAGTGGTTAATCAAAAAAGTCATAGCTGACCAATCCCTTTAATAGGATCAACCAAAATGATGCAAAATTGTGAACTCGAAAGCTTGTTGTTCACAACTTTGTATGATTTTGGTTGGTCCTCAAAGATATCATCAGACTGTAGCTTTAGGAATGAAAGGATTAATGATGAATCAAGCTTAGAGTAAAAAAGGTACTTTACTTCCAAGGCGTAAATAGCTACCAATTATATCCAGGATCCTTCAGGTCTTAGGAGGAGAAGGCCTTTCCCAGTTGGCCAGCCAGAATGTTTGCTATTCATCATTTTACAGGACATCCAAAGGCCTTAACTGGCTCTCAGATCAGTCTTCTGATTGACCAGAACTTGGCAGTTGCTCAACTCCACCATCATGCCAAACATGATGGTTTGCATTAACCATAGTTTAGTACCCAAGCTATGGATTGAACATCCTAACAATCAGGCAATCTACTTCAGAGCTATTTGTTTGCTTTATTTTGTCTACTTATTATTTCTGTCCCTAGGCCCAGCAACCCTGAGAGGCAGAATTCATAACTGTGGTTTGTCAATTCAGACACACACCACACCAAACAGTAGTTGGCAAATCTACTTTAAACCATAGTTTCCAATTCTAGTTTGCTGGCTGATCACAAGCCATGGTTTGTCAATTTGGACACCAGTGTGATAATCTCTCTCTATATGAAACTGTTGACATCAATTAATGTTAGGAAAGAGCCAGAAGGATGAGGTATGCTTCACAAGCATTTTCAGTCTCTCTGAAAATCATTTTGGTGATTTTGAGTGGGCTGCAGTAGCAAAAGTGTTTGCAGTCTGCAACGTGACCGTCTCCACTTGACATCCATTCAGAGATATGGAGTCCATTACCAGTCAACTGAGGAAAGAAGAAAACAAAGGTGCTGAGCAGGAAATCAGGGAAATACAACAGCTTATCAGGGAAATAGGCAGTCTTGAACAGGTGACAAACAAGTGGAGAACAAGGTGAGCAAGCAGGGGAGAATAAGAACCTGAAAGATGAACATGCATGTGTGACTCAACTCTCAGCCGGAAGACAATAAAAGCGTGATCTATATCGGCTTACTAGTGACTGATACTGGTACCATGCAAGTGTGAACTCACTCTAATCATATACTAAAATAGCTGTGGCATGCACTGCAGGATTGCAATGAAACTGTTTCTTTAGCTGCAAATATTTAAGAGGAAACAATGTTCCTAGAAGGAGCCTCTTATCATTCCAGTCTTCTATCAAACATTGATGGAAGCAATAAAATAAAATATGGAATCATGGTTGCTAAACTGAAGTAGTAGTTGCAGGAGGAGGTCAGCATATTTTTGGACATTGCAAAAAATATATATTAAAAATAAATAAATCTTCAAACAAATATAGATCTTGATTTTCCTAATATGTGGTAGACAAAACAAGCCAGGCGAGTTAAAATCCACGATTACTGCTCCAAAATAGATTAATTTATTAAGTTTCAGGTCAATTTAACTGGATCAACTTCAAGTTTTATTTCACTGTTCTGGTATGCAAGGACCGTTGCCTTTCAAGGCAAAGCACGTACACTGCAGGTAATGATGGCTTCTGCTTTTAACATAGTAAGAGGCACTGTTCAAGAGGTTGGGTGAGTGACCAAAGATGCAGATGTTGCGAGATTGGCAAGCCTATTGGAACTGTGACTGTGATATATCTTTTAAAGTGAATCCAATGTATTCTTGCAATGTATTTTACATAGAAAAACTGCACTATCATGGAAACTAGAACCAACTATTATCCATACCATTCATTTCTTCCCTCTTCAACTTTACTTTGTTCTTTTTTCAGTAATCAAGGAAGCCATACATAGTTAAAAGATTTAGTTATATTGGAAGACTAGAATGCTCTTTCAGCTGAAGCATCCCAGCCAAACACTGCAAGGGCTCATCAGTATTCCAACAAACCCGTAACAGCGCTGCAATGCAACTACTGTAGGTAGTGACAGAAAGCATTTCCTTTTAAATGCCCTCATTCATCATTCATGAATGAAAAAGGATGGGTCATACTGGTAGGGCACATAACTGGAGTTCAGAACAGCTGAGTTCTGTTCCTGCAAGTAAACAAAAATGTATGTTACAGATTTCTAGTGTTTAACCCTGTAAAAGTCTCTTTTTTAAATCCAGTGTGCTGTTTCCCTAAAAACTGCCTTTAAAAAACATAAGGACTTCAGATAGAGCATCTCCATAACTTTGCATACAATGGGAAACCAAATATTATTTGTAATAAACCAAATACCTTTACGTTAATGATTGGCTCCCATATTATCCATCATTAAATTAGATTTGTTCAACAGCTAGTTGCCTCTACACCTTTATTTTCAATATATTGTATCTCACCTTTATGCAATTTGTAATCAGTGTAGAGTACAATCATGTACTCTGAATATACGCAGACACTGACTCATTCACTCATATGTTCCTTCCGTCACTTCTCCCACACACAAGGGAGATTAGAAGCTTCTGACTCTTGCTACCAGCAGTCCATTGTTTGTCATGATCTCTCAATGTGACAAACTGGTTTTCTCAAAATTATTTATTATTATAAATAATATTTATAAATCACTTTTCAACAAATCATCTAGTTTGCCACAAACCACAATCCAAAACAGGATCCAACCGTGGTTTGCAAACGATGGTTTCGAGGCAAACTATGGTATGAGAAATCCATAATTTGCCAGCTTCTGACACAAGAGCAAATTTTGGTTTGTCATTAACTAGAAGTCCAAGCTTTTCCTCTTCTCTCTTTGAAAATGGGAAAAGAGGAGCGGGGAGTGCATGAGCTCAAGGCTTGCCACTGCTTATTCTACAAACCATGGTTTGGAGGATCATCTGCATGCAGTCACTATGTATACAGTGTTGCTTTTAGCAATAAGAATTTTTTCTTTCCTTTTGGTGACTGTTTCAAGTTTCCTCTCTTGATGATATGATCTTTGTATGGATATCACATTTTTAATATATTGG